>NW_028186623.1:1953262-2003596 GCF_003343005.1 Rhea americana | reverse complement strand
TCCTTATTTAGTTCAGTATGTAATTCCGTACACAATACGCACACGCTGAGGTGTGGTTTCAAGGTCTTAGTGTGTTTAGCAAATATTTCAGCCGAAACGATCTGTTCAGCTGTTACATTGATTGCCAAGATTACAGCACGACAACAAACATTATTTGGGGGATCGGAGACGAAATTACAGCCCACTCTCTCCGGCGTCTGCAGCGAGGAGCAGATGCACCGTTAATTTTGTACTGCAATGTCCATTACTCGGCGCGGTGGAATCGCAACGCATTAGCATTGCAGCCAGCCGTGCCTGATGATGCCACCGCGGAGGCTGTAAACCCCATCGCTCGCTGGAAGGAACCACGCAAGGCCAGGGTATCTGTATGAAAGATGGCTGCAGCAGGCAAGGCCAACRCAGGGAAAGTGAAACAGGTGGTGGMGGYTGGCAGAGATACGTGAATGGCCTGAATGCAAAAAGTGACTCTTGAAATAGTGATGGACCCACGGCCTCTCTGTTGCGTGCGGGGCAATGGTACTGGCCGTGGTGCAGTACCTATGCTAAGAGTAGCTTATCATGGACAGATTGAACAACTGTGTGATAATGAACCTATTTGTTTTGGCATGGCTAGTGATGGGCAGTCTAGTCACATGGCATCTTCTTTTGAGAAGCAGGCTTCAGCTCCTGTGTGCACCTGACAGTGGGGCCCTGTTGTGTTAGTTTGGGACTCAGACTTCCACTTGAACCCAAACCAGTTGGTTTATAGATGACATCTGACTCTGAACCTAGCACAGCATGAACCAGTGGAGCAGTAGAGGGCAGAGGAGTCAGGATTTGGCATGCAATCTGGATCCATCCCCGCAGGAAGCATGACTGCTACTGACACATGCTCTCTGCCTCTGAGAACGGGGTCTCGATCTGCGCGCAGCTGCCAAAGGCAGCATAAATGTAACCACTGCGAGCCAGCTTGCCTCAGTTTCCCTWACCTGTACAATGGGGAACATCCGCACCTTTTCATTAGCAAGCAGAGAGAGCTACGTGCACCGAGTGCGCGTGTGATTCCCATCGTGCCATGCTGACGTGGAGGGTGCTGAGCGGGGAGCGTCAGCAAAGGCAACAAGAAATTAGCAGGATTCTGCCATGTCTTGTTTCCCCCGCGTCTCTCAGGTGGAGCAGCAGCGCATTGTGTAGGTGGGCAGGCTGCTGAGAAAAAGGCGGTCTACCTTCAGGGAAAGGAAATCTTGACTCCAACACAGTCCTTCCTGACGGCTCTCACTGTGGTGCCTTCCCTAAATGCACGCTTTTCACCTCTCATATTGAAAGAGTAAAATATCTAAGAGAACACATGAAGCTGCCGCATGCGGAATAAGGTCACTGCACTTGATCTCATTATGAACTTTTTTATGGTTGGAACTTGAATATCAACCGTAGCACGTATGATGAAGAGAAAGGGAATATACAGCTGATCTGAGAGTACCGGAATAGCCTAATACACATAACTGCCTTGAAGTTTGAGGCAGGGACTTTGTCCTTCGGACAGGGCTGTTAGCGACTGTGAATGACCTTGAGTGAGCTGCTTTGCTTCTTGTTGTTTTGGTTTTCTTCTCTAGAAAACTACAGCCAACTCATTTCTAGTTGTAAAATCTCCGAGGCAGGTGAACGAGATGCCCAAGCACAGGGCGTGCTGCTGCAGACCCTTTTTGACTTCCATCTCTCTTTTTTTGTGCATGTCAAGGACTGTGTGAGCACTGTTTCTATCTATGTGACATGCTGGAATTCCAGGGCAGTCTGGAAGCAGAAGGGGTCAATTTGGTTTGGTGCAGGCGTTTGGTACATGCATAGCTCTGATCCTGGCCCGTGCTCCCATGAGATTTCTTGTGGAGATAAGAGGCCCAGCCAGAGAAGTTGATTTAATGAGATTTCTGTTACTCAGGTTGTTAGCAACAGGGTCACCCTTCATATTGCACTTATTGATAGCTCTTTAGGAGTCTGTATAGAGTTAATAAGTGGTTAGCAGATGTTAGAAACATATTGCAGATATTAGTAGTAGATTGGTATAAATCCATCAGTAGATGATGCTGCTGATGGCTACATGCCATGGTTATAAGCTAAGCACTGACTCATTGGCTGAATGTTCAGCAATCCATTAACTGTTAACTGTTTGCCTCTACTAAGCCTCGTTTAACCCTCTACTGCCCAGCTGAGAGTCCCTCGCTAGAAAGTGTGGCTGGTAATACATGCAATACACAAATTTCAACATTAATGCTAAGATCTTAGCCACATTTGTAGCAAGTAATTTGTAAATCTGACTCAGGCTGTACCYGAACGCGGCCCTTAGCTTGGATCCCGCTTGGAGCTCCTACAACCTGTCTCTTCTATTTATTAAGCATCTTTGCCCTAACAGTGATAGGGATGCAGAGAAGAAGGTGATCAAAAGGAAGGAAGAGGATGAAGTGAGATCAAATATTAAACTTCTGAATGTTTCCTGCTAAGTGACAGAGAGAAAGCAAGAATGGACGAGGATTACGATTCGAGTGTCCAAAACCAGAGCTTTGAGAGGCTTTCTCTTCCAAAATGTCACAATGTAAAAAAACAAAATTGAAGGGAAAGGGAAAAAACAAACAACAAGAGGGACACATCACAGCCCTGTATCTTGCTAAATGACACACACTGAATGCTAGATTTGTTTCAGTATCTTTTATAGTAGCTGCTCCCATCTCAGCAAAGTTAATGAGTATCCAGTTTTCACTGCCTGCTCGGTAATGTCAGGTCTAAAATACAGCAAAGCCTGGCTAAGGCAGCCACTCGAGGGAGCAACAAATATCTGTTGCTTAACTGAGATGGCTGTCTAACAGAGGCAGTTCAGAATTGCTCTCAGAGGCCCCGGTTTTTGCCGTGACCAAGGAGCTTGTGTGCCAACYGCAAATGGGGAAAGATGACAAAAGTGGCTTGGAGCCAGCTCCTCACTCCTGCCCTTGGTATGCACAAGGACTGGYTTCTTCTTCTAACTTAGACAGTAGTTCTAACTTTCTCTGGTTGCCTCTGACTCTTTTGTGTCCCTCTTCCTCTCTGCTAGCTGGAGGCTAACGAAGGGATGTCTCTTACTGGTTTTCTTCCTGCATCATGGAATGCCTTTAACCATTTGAATCTCCATGTTTATCTGTCTGAAGTTGCTTTTGGGTTTGTGGCAAAGTAGGATGCTGTAAAATTCTCATCTGGATGACTCGTGAATGTATAGACCTTATGCTGACATTTGCCACTGCACATTTATGATTTTCTTTATCTCCTACCAAATTGACCTGCATGACCCAGTTGCTAGATAAAATCTCTGCTCTGTAGTCAGTTGTACCTTTGATTAAGCCATTCATCATGAGAGCAGCTGGCATGACCCACGTGGTGATGTGACTTGATGGGGCAAGGCTGGAGCCCACACTGCGGCTTGGTGGCAACCCTCCTGAATTAGTGCCAGCCATGGTCTGTAACTACCTGTGGAGTGGCCAGTTGGGAAAATCACTAGCCTGATATGATTAGTTACTTGAAGCTTAGTAAAAGAGCAGCAAGTTGCAGTGCTGGCCACTCACCTTTCTTTCTCACAGAGATCTAGGCTGGGAACATCTTCATTTAACAGTCATCTTCCTCATCTTTCTTGGGGTTGTTAATAACCCYGTGCAACACAGTCTCTGTGGGAGTCCTCTGCAACTTGGGGACATACTCTTCTGTGCCTTGCATGTACACGCAGGGCCTTTGGGTCTTAGCAGAAGAGAAGAACTGAAGAAAGGCCCACATGTGGTCTTCAGAGACTGTGTACTGTGGGACAGGATGGGCTAGGGCTAAAAGCTGAGGAATTCGCCTATAGGAAGAAGCACGGATAGCAGACGCTGACAAACCAGTGCTCGTAGAACCGAGTCCGAGTTGGGAGTAGAGCTGAGGTCTGCTGAGGTCTCCTGTTGCCCATGCCTTGTGTGGGATGCAAGATCTCCTGCAGCCTGAATGCTGATCTGTCTGCATTTCTGCTGAATAATCCAGTCAGCATGGGGGAACGTGGGCTGGTGTAATGTCGCCTGTTACCATAGCATCTAAGTGCTTCTGAAATGTTAATGTATCTATGAAATGGGTCGGTGTTATTATGCCCATTAAACAGATGGGAAACTGAGGTGTGGAGAATGGAAGACTARCTTGAGCTTAGTGATACTGTCACTATTTTGGGAACACGGACCATGAATGCAATCCATAGCTGTAATTTAGGGGCTGAGTACCGTCCGCGGTGCTTGGGGTACTTCAGAATAGAGTATTGCTTATGGGGAACTTAAACTTTGGGGCATGCTTTTCCCCTCAGAAATGCATATTGTAGTTCGAGTAGGAGCTATGTTGAAAATGGTTTTAGGGTAACACTCATGATAATCACAGTGATCTACTCTTACTGTAATCCCACATCATGGGGGATCTTCAGCTAGGGAATTAGTGGCCTGTCAAAGCAATTTCTCACCCCCTCCACCCAGTGCATCTGGTAGGATTTCATTAGAAATTTAATATATTATTTATTTCGTAACATAAATGTATTATTTTGCCTCTTATGAGTTTTTCTGTCTTAAGCAGTTGACATTTATCGGAATTATTTTATCCCTGATTACTTATATTTTTRATGAAAGAGAATTAAGAACTAATTAACATATGAAGTGTGTCTGAAGTCAGACAGTTGTAGAATATGTTCATTTCCAACAATACTGTATATCATGACTACAACTTTTTTGATCTTGCTTTTTCTTTATTATTTTCTATATAAAGCTCATTGTGTCTTTTCTTTTATGTTAGCATTTCATAAGGTTTTGTTCTATTTCTCTGCCACTGGTGTCTGGAACGAGGGAGGATGTTTGTATTGAATTTCATGCTCACTTATACTTGCGTCTAGTTTTTGCTTAAATGGCTGACATAGTTTTAAGAACCATGAATGGTTACATATTATGTTTTCGATTTTGAGCCTTTTCTAGTCCCTGTAGCATGCCTCCAGTTTATTATGCAGGCAATATTTAAAATACCTGTGTCTCGCTAATAATAATAAGGGTTTAAAGTGTTACTCTCTCAGAGTATCTTTTGCTGGTAATGACCTTTCTACTTCCACCGAGCACTCAGGTAAAGTAAAGATGCGATTGTTCTTTGTTACTGAAGGCATCTAACTAAGCCACATTTGCCAATGTCAAATTGCTTGTGAGCTGTTTGACCTCCTATTTACTTCTAATTTCTGCAAGCTGTTAGTAAGAGCTACACTAAATCAACCTGTCATTTGATTTTGGCTTTCAGTACCGTAACTGAAAGATTTTATACTTATGAGCATCAGAGAGGAACTGCTGTAAAACTCCTTAAGAGCATATTAGAGCTTACAAAGTGTGTAGGAAGTTGTTCATGGATATAAGTGGTACAATTTATAGAGTAAGGGAATGTGCTAGAGGAGAGAAGAGAAGACAATCTGGTATCTAGCTGATGTTCCTCTCAAAGGAGAAATGCAGGGAATAGCGAGGGAAAATAAAGCAAGATTTCACCTGAGAAGTGGCAGTGGAATTCCATGTTTATTCTTACTCAATGATTTCAACAGCGARTTTGGCCCGATTATGGGTTTACAAGATTTATTCTTTTCCTTAACTGCTGGAGCCGCAAAATCAAGCTGTATTCACCCCGCTTCTTGGCTCATCGCTAATAATAAAGATCCTTCAGTCGGAATAGAGTTGGCAGTTATGCTGAGGACAGTCGTCGCAGAATCCAGCACTACGAGTGAGAATGCCTTATTGTTCAGCGTGAACCATTGTGTGCACGTAGCACTGTTCATTCAAAGGCTCTTAAAGCATTGCTCAATTTTTCAGCTTCTCAATATCTCTGTTAGTGAGCTGACATTCAAGATTTCCCACGGCTGGGGAAACAGAGGCAGGGYGAGGAAGGAAAGGGAGATGAGGTGGCCAGGTGGTGATCCAGCAATTTGTGCATCTGTGTGGGGCTGGGGAGATTTGGTCCTGAGTGCTGGCATGGAAGTTGTCTCAATTTCCTTTTTTTGGAGAACTACTGCAGAAATTTAGTCTGATAAGCGGTTGCATGTTACAGAAAATGAGCGCTGTGGTAGTAGCTGGATGCAAATAGCTTTCTAAATGCATGATAGCAAAGTGGCATGTGTAACTTTCCAGACCTTGCCTGCTCATTCTCTAACTGCTGGAAAGCAGCCTTTGAGCAGCAAGCACCTTTTTTAGCGTTTTGAGAAATGTGAAATTACAGTGATATACCTGTGCTTACAAAATAGTGGGCAAAAGGCCTTGTACAGAAGGTTCACTCTATTAAAGTGTTTATTGATATATGTATGTATATAAACACTGCAGAAGGCAAAGCCATAAAGGGTTCCTGTAGTGCATATTTACGGTCAGATTCTGCTGTGTCATCTTTCCCCCTCATCTTTCCATCTCCAAGGACCATTTTGCTGCAGACAAAGTCTTCAAAACAAGTTGTCCTTGAAAAAGCAACCTAGGGAGCAGCACATTTTACTTTGGCATGGTCACTTATCTGGACTTCAAGGAAGCTTCTGATTCAGACTTGAAAATAAAATGAGATTGTGGAAGATTGCGTGCTGTGAGCTTGCCTGTGACTTGGACTTACAGGCTTACATGGAAGAAAAATGAATCCATTTAGAGCCTGTAGGACTGACAGAGACCTTATGTACAGGTGTGTAACCAAGAGGACCTCAGCGTGTCTGCTTGTTTTGCAGCCTCAGGAGAAGGGAACCAACACAGGCAGAGAAGGAATATGAGAGAGGGCTGAGGAGGAAAATTCCTGATTTGTTCCATTGTAGAGCTAAGTGAGGGATAATATTAGGTCCTTATTTAAGTTTCCACAAATCTGAGGGAGGATTGCTTTCTAGGGGTGAGGATGTACTCTGGCCAGCACCTACTGAAGCGCTGATGTGTTTCCTAATTGGGCTGTCATAGCGTTACTGAGCCAAAAAAGGGAAAAGAAAAAGAAAAAGAAAAGTAATGACCTTCCTTGAAACAAAGCTCAAAGCTTGAGAGGGAAGGAAAGATGTGGAAGTGTCTTAGCAATCTGTGACCGAGTGCTTAGCACTAGGCACTTGGATATGGTGAAGATGAGGGCGATATCTGTCTCCAAAGAGATAGCAGCATTGTGAAAACACAGCAAAGTAAATCACTGCTCCCTAAGCAGAGCTAGCCCACATAAATCAACAATAATATCTCAGCCCTAGCCGAGTGCACGTCTGAGACACTGTACACAGCTCTAGTCACCATGTTATAAAGAAGGAAATTACAGAATAAGAGAAGGTGAGAATTAGGGCAGCAGGACCGCAGGACCAGAGCTCTGTGAGTATCCTTTTTTTTTTTTTTTTTAAATAGCAGTTCTGAACAATTGGGGTCAGATTGTTTTTGATTTTTTCTATAAAATCAAAGTAGCACTTGAAATGAAATATCAGACAGTGGAAAAACGAAAACCTTTTGAAAAATCATGCCCTTCTCCAGGGCATGCCTTTTTTATTTTTTTTTTATTTTTTTCCCCTAGAGCCAAAAAATGTTCAGTGGCCTCAGCAGAAATTCATTCAGTGTTTCAGAGGCGCCCATTCCTGGTGGGACCTATCCTCACTGGGGTAGCTCTGAGTGCGAAGCCCTCAGCTGTCAGGTCCTTCACTCCTAGTAATGCACACCTGTAGCCTCCAAACATGAGAACAGGGGGCTGCACCGAGCATTTAAAAAAATAAATGACCCAAATAGAAAGAAGGTGATGGATGGAAGATCAAGCAAACTTCTGCCTTCTTGTCTGTGTAACACTCAAAAAGAGATGAGAGTTGCCAGGTTCTGTGACAGAGGAGAGCAGGCTGATGGTTGCTTTGGTGGCAGCAGTGTCTGCAGAGGGGAAGTTTACGCCTTCAGGGGGTCAGACAAGGCAAGTGGAAGGTGTGTGTGGGAAGTTGGTTTTATTCCCTGTACCTGAATGATGTGCACGTAGGTCATCTTGATTTTTACAATGCTTAAATAAAACTTAGCATTTTCTTATGGAAGAGGTTGGATTGTAACTGGGGCTTTACATGGACAGTATTATTTCCAAGAGTAGTTGCCTCACTTAGCCTGGACTGTCGCAGCAAACCCAGCAGATCTGTGATGTGGGAGACTGTCACTTTGCTCAGCTCTTAATGGTGAGGGTGGGAAATGCAATATTGCTGAGTAATATGCTCATGAGAACAGTCCTTTATTAATGCTCAGTCATGACCTTGCTGAGGTACAGTTGAGCAGCTTGTCATCTGTCCTGCTCTCACTAGACATGGTGCTGGCAGAATTCAGCGTGCTGGACTGCAAGCTACTCTCTATCTTGGTTGCCATCAGTATCGTGCACTGTAATCCTGCAGTCATGATGGGGTTGTTCCCAAGGGCCTTGAATATGTCTAAAACCCTCTTCGTGACTTGCTATTTTAAGAGTCACATTTATAAGGAAAAAAATAGACAGTAGGAATAGGCCAACAATGTCTTTCCTGTCAACAACAGACACATCGGAGATAAAGAGCTTTTTCTCTCTCCTATTCCTTATGCCAGGGAGGGGAGAAATCCTGTTGATTCATGGGCTGGGAAGGCTGGGATGGTCGTTGTCTCCAAATCTACTAATCACAGATATTAACGGAGCCAACTAGACAAGTGGGTCAGCGTTTGTCCTGCGTTAGAAGGAATAGATGTCACTAAAAAGAAAAATGAGTGAAAGACTAGGGGAAGCAGGGGGGGAATTTTGCAGTCACAGGCAGAGGCTAGGAAAGCGTGTAGAGGAAAAAGGCACTGGTATCTCCATGGCAGATATGAGCAAACATCTTGTGTTGTAAATTGGTGAAATTCAATTGCTTGCTTGCTTGTAAATTTAAAAAGATAGTGTTTTTCTATCAATAACCAGACGCTTAAATAATAGACTTAGGTCTGACTACCAATTTCATTTCCCCGTTTAGGGAAAAAGTCTCTTATAACAGCAGAGAAAGTCTCCACGTAACAGCTTGTAGCGCAATCTATCATACACCTTATCAGCGGATGTACTACAAGTTTTTGTACTAAGTCATCATCTTTCCCTTTGTCTCTTCATCCTCTTACGTGGTCTAATTTGTGGTTTCTGTAATGCTACTTACAGACAGGCAACCTTATGGCTAACACCAAACAGCTGCTCAGATTCGAACATTGCGAAGGAGGTGGAGGGCAAAGCAGGGGTGTTGCAGAGTCTGGGGAGGCTCTGTTTTTCTTCAGTTGTGCCGTTTTGCAGTTCGCCTTTGCTGTGTGCCCAGGGGTGCTGCTCTGTGCCTGGCCCCGCTAGCCTYGGCGTGCAAAGGCACCTTTACTCAGCCTAAAGAAGCGACGGCCTTTATTTGTGCGTCCGGAGAATGAACGGGAGCCCTGTCTGACTATAYCCTGGTCTTGCCATACAAGTTTCCGAGGACTGGAATTTGGAAAGGACTTCTGCATATTTGTGTTTAAAAGCATTTGTTAATCCCTAGCGTTTTACCTGGCCTAAGGTTGTACATCCCGTTGATGGTTTTTCCCCTGCTTTTCTGGGGAAGGCAGACCTAAAGACAGGACTGTTGCAATGCAAGAAACCCACAGAGTGGAAACTAGCTCTGCGCTTGCTAAACGGGATCATAACCGCGAGCTCTCCCGTTACCCTCTCAGCTGCGCCATTTTGCGCCCTACCGACACCCTATTAAAATAAGCACGAACTGAGAATTAGTGCAGCACAGTGGAAGGGACAGGCAAAACAAGTCCGAGGCGCCAAACAACAAATTATTCTTGAATCAAACATCTCATTAATGGCTGCAGTGTCGCCACTCTGTTTTGCATAATTAAGTTTCATGGGGCGTTACAATTAACAGTTGTGCCGCAACGTAGGTAGGAACAATCTCCCGTTTATTTACCCTGGCTCTATCTGAAAGTGCTGTGTGGTGAATAAGATGCATTTACAAGTAGATTAGGGTGCATTCGGGGTCATAAATTGAGTAAGGCTGTAATTGCTTTCCAACAAAGGAGAGCTGCAAATAAGACAGGCCGCTTCTCTCTCTCTCTCTTTTTTTTTCCTCCTCCAGAAACCCCTTTTCTCCTGTTGATGTGTGTCTGAAAATTCTCATCCCAAGCTAAATAACACAGTTATGGCATTGAAAACCTTGTAGAAGCTTTTTCAACTTGACAGCTTCTACTCTGTAATATTTCAAGGCATATTTTCCCTCTTCTTCTTCTTCTTCYTCTTCCTTCTTGAGACTCTACTGCAGAGACTTGTTTGAAAACCGCATATTATGGCTTTGTATATTATCAGTCAAATATCTGCATGTGCATCCATGATGTTAGGAAGGGGAGGGGGGTGAGGGAGATGCTTGGGTTTCAGGCACTTGGAATTAACTGGGAAAGAAGCCAAAATGTCATTAGAAGCACTTGGATACGGCAGAATGCAAACCACCTCCAGTCTATATTCAGCTACTAAGGCAGGACCAGGAATTAAAAATTTATCAAGGCAGGGGGATTAAAACCTGACCAACAAATACTCTTCTTCGTGAAGGGTTTTCCCTGCAAGGAAGGAAGAATCCAGAGAGTTAGCTGCAGCTTCAGCCAATAACGTTTCTRTGCTGTAGAGGAGCAATAGAAGCTCTCGCAGTCTAGAAACTCTCTAGGCCAAATGAGCTTTCCTTGCTTCAAATATTTCTTAATCGTAGTTTCTTATAGGATTATGAAGAGGCTGGTAGAGAATTTAAAAAATACATTTTTTCAGCGTTACAAGTCTTTCTTGGGTGGCTGATAAGACTTGGAGCTGGAGTAGCTAAAAGGGGAGAGAAAGATTCGGTTTCCAACAAATTTTGCTTCTCCTTATACACTTAAGGAGAAGCTGCCATTTCCTGCTAAAAACCCATTTGTCTTGCAAATTTCTATAATGAGCAGATTTTGGAATAAATACCATGTAATCTGCAATGACAGTTCTCTCATTCCTTTTTTATTAGTTCAATCTTCTCAGCATCTGAAACACGTAGCAGTGGTGTCTCAGAAGAGGTTTAGGCAGCTCTGTGGGAGGTTTCTTTTTTTTTTAACACCTTGGCACAGAGCTCTGCCAATTGCTCTCCCATTGCATTTTCCCCTTCCCTCTTTGTTACCTTTCATTTATTTATTCAAATGTATATTTTAGCAGCATCTGTCCRTAGCCCCAGGCACCCTATAAGTAATTTAGAGTACACACAGTTGCACATTAGTGAGACGTGAGACATGCCCATCACATCACCCCCAATTCCTAGAGCAGCCTACAGAGCAACAGCCGCATCRGTCTCGCCAACGCCTCTCTCAGCTTGCTGTGTTCCCAGAAGGCCAGGAAAAAATGGAACGGCTTCTCGCATATCAAGAAGGGGGTTAAGCAGATTTCTCGACCGGGACGGGTGGTGGTTTAGTTTCACTTTGTCCTAAAGATGGTCACACTGTTCTCTATGAAAGTGAAGGACCAATGTGTATGTAGGAGAGGGCCCACAGCTGTGGTCTTGGCCAGCGGACTGGAGCTGGAGGTAGGACATCCTCATCTAGAGGATGAGTTGCTACAACCTGAGGTTAGGAAGCCTGATTCCAGTGGCCACTGTAGCACCTCTGTGCAGGTCCTTCTCTGCAGGTGTGAATGCAGATAGAGCAGYTGCGTCCAAGGGAACGCGGAGGGAGGGCTGGCTTCTGCCACAGCTGCTAGAGCTCACAGTTTAGGGCTTCAGAGATTGAAAGCACAGTGYTTTACTTCACCTGCTTTAGAATATGGAATATTGTTGCTAGGACAAATGCTACCTAAGAAAAATCAGGAAGCTGATTTCTGCATTAAGTTTTGGGATGGGAAGGTGACTGAGGAAACATGTAGCTTAGCAAGAGCTGTCTCTGAAGATACTTCCTCCTTGCCTGCAAACCTGGATAAGGGGAGATGGGAAAAGCAGCTAAATGAGGCTATGAGAAATAAATAAGAAAACAAACAGCATGCAGGATGGCCTTTGTAACAATGTACCATTCATGYTGACCTTTACTGAAGCGTATTTAAAACTCGAGTTTTTCTGTTTGTGTTTCCTTCAGTCTAAAAGTGAATTACAGACTCCATTGCTTTCAGAATGCTCCATCCTAGAGCTATAAAACTTTGTGAACTTTAACTTCTATTTTCATTTCTTCTTCTTTTTCTTAATAGGTAAGTGGCATTTGTTTATTGTTGAACTTCTTGAAGGTCCAGAGTGGGGGATGTAAAACATCCTTACCCAGTTGGAGATGCCTTGGCAGGTAAACCTGAATCTTTTTACTTCATTTTCTTTTCTGTTCAGTCCAAGCTGTTTTCTTTCCCTTTTGATGTTACTGAAGCAGGGTGCTCCTGCAGGGGAAGGAATGTGGAGGAGCAGGAGCTTCATTTACAGTTCACTGGTTTGAGGAGTTGAGTTGCAATTTGGATTGGCAGCACTGTCTGTCTTCTTCTCTGGGTTGAACGTTGCAGTGTGGGAAGGTGGAAAGTTCAAGATCCCTTTGAAATGTGAAACTTAGATGCTTTGCACTTGGGTCCACTAAGTTTTTTAGCAACACCAGGAACTTGTCACTGAGCCTGTTGCTAATACCACATAGAGTGRTATTTCAGCCCCTGCTCATGAGAAATGAGGCCAGGAATACTTATGATTGTGCGGGGTTAGGCAGGTTCCCCAGGAGYAGTGCTGAGTGAAGCTTTGCAAAGCTTCAGAGCTGTTTATCCAGGAAAATGATGCTTAAATTTGCACTCACCTTCCTCTGACCTTTTAAAGCACGGTGCCTGCCTCTGCATAAACAGCTGTCATGTGCGTAGCATGCTTTCCAAATGCTTCCACTGCACTGTGATTTTCACCACTGCTGGCTTGGCTTCGTCGAAGCCRCCTGACTTCAGCTCGTCCCCCTCTCTGCTGTACGGCCGCGTAGCCTCCCCGCTTTTCCCTTCTCTCTGCCCCCTCTTTCTGCYTGTTGCTTGTTATTTCTCTCCCTCCCGTCCTTCCCTCCTTCCTGCTTTCCTTCCTTCTTTCCTTCCCTCCCTCTCACAGAGAAGCTCTGACCTGCAGTGAAGCTGTGTCTTCTTTGCTGTGCCTTTGTAGATGGAGAAAGCTGGGGGGGGAAAGACATTTTTTCTTTCTTTCTTTCTTTCTTTCTTTCTTTTTTTTTTTTAAAAAAAAACAAACTAGTAGTCGTGTTGCTTGGCAAGGGAGTAATCTAACTTTGGTGGAAACAAATGCCGCTGTGTGACTGCCGTGCTAGCTTTCCCCCACCGCTGTTGCTCCTCCAGGAAAGGTATCATTATTTTTCTCCTTTTGTTTTAGACTTCTACAAACCAAAAGGGCTTGAGGATTTTAATGGTCTATCTTAAAGATTGAGAGGCCCTTTATATGTCAAGCCACAATCCCATCCTAGGCTGTACTGGCCGCTGCTTGATTTTATGAAGCTTATTTTGGATAGATGGTATTTTTACAGCTCCTGCCTTGCTTCACCGATGGCCGTATTGATGTAGCGCCACAGGACAGGGCTAATAAATAGTTTATAAAACTGTAGGTTCATTCTCCCAAGTGATCTACAGCTGCGTCTGCATAGACTGCAAATCACAGCGCCGAGCCGCCGTGGCAGCGCGGGCGGGGGAGGACCCGCAGAGAAGCAAGGCTGTGTGCTGCGGGCGCGTGAGCCGAACTTTCCCAGGTGGGGCCGTTTCGCCCCAAGAGCGGGCGGTGGGAGGGTCTCGTCGGCGCGCGCTCGCCCTGCGGCTGCTAACGCYGCCCGAGCTGCCGCGGCTTCGTCCYCGCCGCTCTGCCAGGCCGCCTGGGGCGCCCGGCGTTTTCCCCCGAGACGTCCTTAAAGCAARGCAGGGCCCCGGGAGGTGGGCGCCGGGCGCGCGGCCCCGCCAGTGCTGCGAGGAGAGGGGACGAACGAGCGGGTTTTCCGGCAGGCGTTGCCGGCTTTCCCCCGTAGCGCGCGTGGGTCGCAGGGAAGCGCGCCTGCTTTCAGGGGTGCCCTGCCGCGCTGTAAGCGTGCCGCGGCCTCGGAAGGTTCTCCGTCGGCGCTGATCAAATGCCTTGTAGCTGGTGCATTTTAAATCGTCGCCCGTGCTTTGCTTAGGGCCCCTAGGGCTTATCACACCAATTTCTCAATGAGATAAGTAGGGCCAAATTCTACTGCCAGTAGCTTCTTTCTTATACCAGGCTGCCTGTCTCCTGAGAGCCCTGGTTTGCTGGTGAAGAAGGTGATTCCCGTACTTGGTGCGCAGTGCCTCACAGTCCCCCGTGACTGTCGGTGGTTGCCAGCTGGAGAAGCCCTGGGCTCAGAGCTTTAAGATCTGCTCTGTAACATCTGCGAGGAAAAAGAAGGCAGAAAATCTCAAACGTGCRTTGAGTCGTGTCTCTGCTTCCCTGAGCTGTGCCGTGACGGGAAGGCCACTTTCAGAGGCGTGCTGATGCGTTTCTCTGCAGCGGAAGCCCCTGCAGTGAAACCTTTCCTCGTCCCTGCTGAATGCCTTCATGCCAGGGAGCTTTTCTGCGCTCCTAGGAGGGAGTCTCACYGTGGCACAGCCCKTGATATCCATGCAGGCATCTCTGTRGTGCCAAGGGAGGGCTCTGCCCGTGGATAGAGGGGCAGTATGTGGTTCTGATTGAAATGGAAATGAGCCCATGGTTTTGCTTTGCCTCTTCTGTGCTTATTGTGAGCTTGACTTCCGAGCTTGACACACCTCCATGTCCTTGCTTGCGGTCTGCTTTTGATTTGTGCTAGGACCCTGAAATCCTCCTCCAGTTCGAGCTGTTGATCGTYGCCACGCTTTGCTAATGTGAAATTTTTGCTTGTGTTCTGGAGCGCGTGGAGGCTGAGCCCCACCAAGTCTCCAAAAGGAGCTGGAGGGAGCTCTGAAGTGCCGCTTCCCTCATGCTTGTGGTTCTGCATGCTTCAACCGCACCACCACCCATCAGAACTTCCATTTTTATTCTCGTGGCCCATCAGATTTGCTTTCAGAGGGTAAATGTCTTGCATTTGCAAGGGATGAAATTGCACTGAGTGATGGGTATTTGAAGTGGGTTGCTTAGGCCAAAATATCGCCTACCTTGAGCTCCAATGTGTTCATGCTTCATTGTCTTGTATAAAATATTTCAAGGAATTGGTTATAGATGCAGACACAGGCCCCCCAAGTTGCTGTGAGTGTGGCATGGGGTTCCTGCTTGCCTGTGAGGAGAGGCTTGCCGGATCAGGACTGCACCCAATGTGTTCAGGAGCATTACCAGCAAAATACAGCTTCAGGAAACACACAGCTTTGTCCATCTCTGGGTTTGAGACAGTGCTTTACGTCCATCTAAGACCGTACACATAGGCTGTTGCCTCCCTCTCCACGYTTTTCCTTTGCACCTTGCCTCTTGAGGCACTTTAAGTTGAGAAGCTGGGGGTACCCTCATTAAAACCCTGGCAGCCTTCAAGAGCTGTGGCTTTGATGGGCTTTTCTGTTTCGATTTYGCTGTGTCGTCCGCCTGCACAGCTTGTGGCATGTCCGCTCACGTGAAGTGATACTGAAACATCAATACCAGCGACTGGCTTGACACAGGCACAAAAGCTGTTGAGACAGGGGCTGTAATGAGTTTGCCGTTTGAGAGACTGAGAGTGCTCATCTCGTGCTTCTCCATCCTCCTGGCCTCCTACTCTCTCATGCACCAGCCATAATGACCAGGTTTGCTGGTGTAAGAACRTGAGAACCAGAGGATGGGTAATGGTTTGGCTCGTCCCGCACGCTTGTCGGTCAGCATTGCAGTGGCCGACTAGGCTCTGCTGGAGGAAATTTGCAGCCAGCCTTTGCTTCTCCCTCCAGAGCAGGAGCTAATGAGGAGGCAACCCTCTCTTGTACTGGTGCTTGGACATTTTCTCAGCTGCAATAAGTACCGGGCCATCTACCTTGCACTCTGGTACGCAGTTACAACAGTAATGTTTATTTTTGTTGCCTCTGTTGACGTAATTACAAATGCATCTATTGCGACAGAAACTAGATGTCTGCAACATGTGTATGAGAGTGTAAAAACGTTTAAGTTCCCAAGGGCAGCTTTCCCAGTGACCRCTGGCAGGGATGTTTGTTCCTTCTGCCGTCGCTAGCACCCTGCTGCGCTAGCTTGCAGTGGCACGGCAGCCTCAGGGGGTCGGCGGTGCRCAGCGGGCCGGTCGGGCTGCGGAGGAGGAGGCGCGCTGCGCGGGCTCGGCGTGCAGATCCTGTCCTCCCTGCTGCCCGTCCTGCGCGCGCCTGCTCGCGGCAGCACTCCCAGTGCGTGGCCAGGAGGAGGTTGGTAGGCTAACTCCGGCCTTCTGCTGGGTGAGCGGGGAATGAGCACAGCCTTTTGTGTAACCATCCACTTTTATTAACCTTCCATGTTTCACATGGCAGGAGACGCTCGCTGTATTTCAGAGGGATGAGCATTTCTTCCCATGCTCTAAACGGAGAGCAGTTGCAGGTAGATTATCTCTGCCTGTTGTGGGATTCTTCTGCGGGAGAGACCTTGGCTATTTGCTGACAGGGCGACAGAAAAGGCCCGTTCTGGCCTGACAAAATGGATGCGGTTCCCAGCCTTTATGAGAAGCCTGCTCTGGGCAAACACTTTGCCTGGCACACACGTGTCGCTATTATCTGGTTTTAAAAGCAGCTTAACTATTTGTGTTTACCGCAGGTAGTTTTTGTGTGCAGATTTGGGTTTATGATCTGTTGTTGAATCCCCGCAGCACGGTGTGATTTGCAGAGGTGCTTAGCGCTGGCCCGGCTCTGCCCGCAGAGTCAACAGGAGTTTTTACCCTTGGTTTTGACGGGAGCTGGCTCAGGCCCAAGTGAATGCTTTTAAAGATCCCACCCTATTTTTTGTTCTTAAATGCTTATTTAGAGAGTTCTCTTTGAATCCCTGTTTTAAATGCCTAGGTCTGGTATCTGCTTGGCTGGTTCTTCATTCTCCATAGCTGTCTTTTTACTTCTTCCTGTGTGTGTGAAAACCCACAGCTGTCTGCTTGGATCAAAGACTGTATCATGTTGCTTCCTTTCGGGTATTAGAACTACAAGTCTCTCTCATTTCTCTCACTTTTCAATCTTATAACACTTAGGACTGAAGAGTCAATGAGGCTTTCTCTTCGTGGATAGTAGCATACTCTGTAATGTGGTCTTAAAAGGGACGTGAGGCATCTCTATTAGTTTTTATTCGTTGCAGCTAGGTTTGGCTGCTGAAAACAGAGGGGTTGATTAAAGTGTGTGTGTGAAGAGGCAAGGACACTTGCATGGGCGTAAGATGTACACAAACACACGGATATATTAATCTCTGAGACGCTGTTGCCCAGGAATACTGTGCATCCCCCTTCATGGTATGTGCTCGCTATAGGGGGTCTCAGTGCATTAACTAGCAAAAAGACTTGTCCCATCTTCAGTAAGGATTTTATTTCTTCGCACATAGCTCAGAGGAAGAAAAAAGCTAAACCAACCCACAGCCTTCCTGGCGCTTACCATCCCCCCAATTAGCATTTGGCAAATGATATAATATTAATGCCATATTTTTAATTGCTGTGCTCAGCTACCACGTTGTCCTTTTTTTTTGGAAAGGAAATGCAGTTGGGGAGACATATGGAAGTGCTTGTTCTTCTTGTTGCCATGGGTATGTCTTCAGTATCTTCAAACGTGTGRGTCTGCATGCCCGAGTTTGGCTTGGTCCACTCAGCTCCTCTCCGACACGCTTTCTAGCGGTACTAGGTCCACATTGCTAGTGAATGTGCCTGGGTACTCCTCTCTCTCCAAGGGTCTATACCAGGCATTAGGATTTCTTTCTGAGTCAGCTGTATAACTTGGAGGCTAATTTGGTTGCCTTTCCCAGAAGAACTGTGGGAAGGCCATGGCATTATTGCTATGTTATTCCTATTGCCATGGTGTTATTACAAGTGCTTTTTGCCATCACTTGAGTGATTTTTTGTTGTTGTTGTTTTTTTTGTTTTTTTTTTTTTGTTTGTTTAGCAACATCTTTGCCACAAAGAGTAGATTTCAGCCTGGTTTAGAGACTCTCAAGCTCTGTTTTTCTCAAGGTGAATTTAAAGCACCCACAACCTCCAGTCAAGAATTTGGTGTGTGTGTGGGAAGGGCTAGGTAAGGACCAGGACAACACCACAGAGGAGACGTACCCAAGAAGTTCTGCACTGAGGACCTCTCAAAGTAAGAGCTGGGGTAGGTTTTTTTTTTTGTGTCTTGAGGTTTCATTTGTTTGTTTATTTGTAAGATGACTGCCCTCAATACTTAGTGTCCTTTGAGGCTAAGTGGTTGATACGGATACAGCCACATTGCAAGCATGTATCTCATTTGATTCTATGTTGCACAAAGCAAAGCAGGGAAAAAAACTATGGAGGCAACCCTGTCTTTTCAGTTGCTGGCTGAACTGGTCAAGGACAAATTGGCATGCTGGCGTAGGAAACCTTAGGCTGTCCCTGCTTGTTTTGTTCCTTGTTATAACTATTTTACATTTAAATTTAAAAGACCTTAGTCTCCAGATACGTCAGCTGAATGTTTTTTTCCTCTATTACTGTACATGAAAGAAAAATGCAGCTCTTGTTCCCAGTTCCACAGTAGAATGTGAGGAGAAGGACATTTGGAGTTGATGCATTTATTAGCACCATTAGGACAAAGGAATAGGAACAGATACCTTGCTAGCTCCATGCTTTAAACTGCCGTTTTCCCCTTGATTTAGATTGCTCTTACTCTTTCTTTTCTGGTACAGGAAGGCCCCAGCATGAGATGATGAGATCAAGTGCACATTGGTAGCAAATGCAATTTGTAAAATGTTGGTTGTATAAATGACATTGTGTATAAAAGACATGTTGCAACACAACTGTAGTAATGCAGCCATGTGACATCAATTTAATGCATTTTCCCCATTAAGCTACTTGTTCAAGACATCTTTCAACAATTTTGAGTGCACCAGTGGTGTGTAAGACCTCTATTTTCTGAGTATTACTCATTTTGCAGCTAACAGATGTCAGTGCCTATTTGTCCCTTATGGAAGAGTCCCTGTAAAGTTCAATAGGGATTAACTTGTCAGGCTCTATAGAAACATAACAGGATTCTGTGGAAATTACTCTGCAATCCTATAGAATGTAATAGACAATCTCCTTGTCTCTGGAGGTATTTTAGCTCTTATATAATTGTGGACCAGAATAGAAAATCTCCATTAAATGCAACAGAATGACTCAAAAATCCTATAGGAAAATGATCATTTTCTATTAAAATCAGTAGGACTTTTTCATAAGAGTGTTGGTATTCACTGGGAGGTTTTATTCATTTGCCAATCCTACTAAATACTAAAGAGTGTTTTGTCAGAAGGCTGATGCTTGCTTTGTACTAGCGAACAGTGATCTGTGCATAAATGATGCTTCTGTCCAATGGTCATATAATTTGTAGCAAGGCTTTCTTTTCAAAATAACTAGAGCAGGATGAGGCTTTAAACCGTGAAGGGAGGAAAAAAATTTGATGGAGTTTTGGAGAAAGGTCTGCCTGGGAAGACCCTTCTGTGTGTTGCTATTACATAGGTCATCAGGAGCTGTGCAGCAGACCAGAGACAGGGTGTTGTATACACACACAGATGTGCCACACACACCAGCTTTTCTCTGTCATCTCCTTGGCTCTGTCACTGCTTATCAGAGTGTTCAGCCCAGGATGCTGCAAATTAATGTYGAATTGAGGCTCTGTTTCTGTTAAACTGTCTGTGTCTGTTTTGAACGGCGCTGTTACCTCTTGCCTCTGCATTCTGCTTTCTACGGGGTGGCCTTGGTTTGGTGCAGCTTTGGCTCCTCTGAAATCCAGGGCTTTCCTTTGGGAGGTCATTGCAGCAGCCTCATTCCTAACGGAGCACAGCCGACCCGCAAGCAGGAGTAGTTAATTACATAGCGAAGTCTCTGCTTGGCTGAGGAGTGAACAGCCACCACTGACAGGATCATCTTCCTTGCTCCAGCTGTGGAAGGTGCAGCTGTGCATTTTGATGAAGGTAAGGAAGCCACTAAGCTGCTTGGAGCATTAACAGGAGTTGCAAAAAACTTCCTGCAGATCACGTTGTAACTGCGTCGAGGTGGCGGACGGCTGCCTTGGGTCACCGCTCGGGAGAGGCATTGCTTGAACCCTGGGCGAGGGCAGCTGTGCCGGGCAGAGACCCGTCCTGTACGAACAGCGGCTGTCACACGGCACCTCGCTCGTAGGCGGGGGTTTGTAAACASGACCGCGGTAGGGATGGGGTGAGCGGGTGGGGGAGCAGGGAGAGCCACGGCCGTGGCTGMTTCCCGGGGCTGGTTCAGGCAGCGGCACCATCTCCGCAGCAGCCTGACACGACAGCCTGATTGTTCTTCTTGTGGTGGGAGGATGAGTCATGTCGGGGAGAGGAATTGCTACCTCCTTGGGGGGCATTTTCAAAGGATAATTTCAGTTTGGAAGATTGCTTCATTTTGGCAAGACACAGTGTGAAGGACTTTCTTGAAAGGATGGTGAGTCAGCTTGTCAGGCGAATACCAGCAGCGCTGGTGCCAGTGCAAGGGTGGGTGGCATCCATCCTGTACTGCGGTTATGCTGGCCAGGGCACATCTGCCCYGAGCAGAAATGCAGCTGAGTTGTGCTAAGAAGTAGTGTAGATCTGAGTTTTATTCCTGATATGCCCTAAAGTGTGCCAGAAGCCTGTGCATGAGTGAGGGCACATGCTCCGTATGCACATAAGGTAACTTTGGAGCAGATTCATGGCTTATGTCTGTAGTTGAAATGCAGGSCACAAATATAACTCCTCTGCAACAGGGAGCATGTCAGGTAGAAGGGTTCACGTTGCAGATTCTGTGTCGTGGGATAGCTGGTAAAGTTGAGAAGGTCCACGGCCAGGAGAGATGTATTGCGGCAAGGTAAAGGTCAGGATTTGCTTCTTGATGGGGACTGTGCACAGAGAACAGGAGCTGCCTCCCGTTTTTAAGTGCCTGCATTCCTTTGCACAGCCCCTGTGCAAATGTACACAAACGCAGATTGTAAAAATCAATTGACACAGCATATGTAATGGTCCCATTTAGTAGGGAATAGAAATGTGTGTAAATCTGACATTAAACATGAGTTTACACTTCTTCCCTTCTTGAGAGAGCAGTGATTGACGGTGCTGTGTAAATGACATGTACACTCTGGTAGAAGCTGGGAAACATTTACCCTTCTGAGATACATGCGTACATTGGAGAATTGCATTGACTTGCCATGAGCTTAAGCATGTCTGAAGAGATCATTTCTTGCACAATTCCTTGCTCTTGCCTGCAGTTGATACCTTTGTGTGATACCTTTGTGTGTAAGAGRCAGTTGCATGGGGAAGCAGCCCTGTCTTGAATAAAACAGAACCTATATTTTTTATTCTCAAGCTGGGCAGGGTGGAGGGGGGCAATAAAAGTAAAATGCTACTCCCCCCACCCCCCAGTCTCCTCAGGTTAGGAGGAATATTTGAAATAGAAGGACAAATTGACTGATACCTCATATCTACTTGAGAAYATGTAGACAGTGGTAAGGGGAAACTTGGGAGTGGGTGATGGAGATGCCAAGGCTCTCTGGCTGCTGGGGGCTCAAGCACGGGGATCATGAGCTGGAGTTCCCTGCGCGTGCACAGCCCCAGCAAACACACTTGCTCACATCCTCTCTTTTTAAGTCTGCACAAGCCTTTCTCATTGGAGCTCTCACTGCCCTGCATCCCTTAGCACATCTCCTTGCTGAGCCTCTCCCTGTCTGTTGAAAATGAGATTTTGTCCTGCAAAACATGACATGTAAGCGTGCTGTCTGGCATACCTGCACACAGACAGACCTTGTGGRCCATGCTTGTTCGTTCCTGCAAGCATAGAGAATGTGCAGTTCTCTCACCCTCCTGGAGGAAAAGCTCCAGCGTAACCATTGCAATGCAGCAGGTTTTTAAACTCCAGAAGCTGGGGGGCTGTAGGGACCCAGAGGGGCTGACTTCTATTACTGTGCCCATCAGACAGCTAGTCCGAGCAAAATCCAGTAACAGCCATTTGAGATTAAATTCTGAGCACTTGAGAAATCTAAAGCCAGCAAGGAGTCAGCGTCTCAGCAGTCAGTCAAATGGTCTGGGCTGTTGTCTTATTAGAGGGAGAGAGGAGCTTAGATTTAACCRAAGACCCCTAATTTTCAAACACGGAGGCAAACCTATAACATTTCCTGACTCCCACTGGTTGTTCCCATTTCACAGAATCTTTGGCTTCTAAAATTTGTTACTGTACCTTAGTATKTGGACTTCTTGAGCAATTTTCTGTGGCAAGAGGTTCCATACAAATCAATTAATGGAGGTAGGAATGGAGAACAGTAGGGTGTGTGGGCACTAAGAGGGGAAGTGCAATGGCTAACTCCCTGGGGTTGAAGACCAAAATGTTGCTATTATTAATGTGTATTCCTCCATGGATAACATTATTGGAATGAAAAAATAAATAAATAAAAAMCCCCAGAACTCCATAGAAAATCCTGCTGAAATTCAGCCCCCAGTGACCCCAGGGAAATTCAGCCCCAGTGACCCCCTGGTTTCATAGCTCTCCTCCTTCATGTTTTCAGAGGTCTAGAGTTAACTCCACATTCCTCGGTGCCCCCGGTAGAGCATCCGTCACTGTCTGCTCCGTAAGGTGCATGTTGTATTAAATAGCTGCTTTCAAAATGTTAACTTATCAGAGCCTTCTGAAATGACTTGAAATTAATTGCAAGCTTAAATACTTCCTTGGCCTTTAACTCTGCTCCATACTGAGTGAGGTAAAGGTTTTGTCTCATCAGAAAGAAATCTTTTTGAAGAGGAGGRAGATGTTCTTTTTCCCACTGGAATCCATTTTCCTTTTAATTGCATTGTACAGAGCCACAGCCCCATGCCAAATGTGAAAATTGGCCACTGGCTTTTTATTTAGTTAGTTATATATTTATTTATCTTATTGTAAATTCTCATTTCCGGGCTGAGGACGAGGTTTCTTTGCCCTCGGAGGTGAACTTTAAAAATAAGCCCCGATGTCCTCCCCGCTTTTTCCCACACTTGTGAGCTGAAAGGGCAGTCGGCTAAGAGGTGTGAATTCGATTTCCGTGTCGCCAGGGAGGAGCGCAGGGTACCTTGCCTTGCCTTGTGGTGGCCAGGCTCTCCCTTCAGTGCAGTCCTCCTGCAAGTGCCTGGTAGATAATCTCACCTCCTTTGATGCTGTTCTTCTCAGCAAACTCTGTGTAAGGCTGCATTCTCCTACACAGCTCTCCCCTGTAATGAATGACCTAGATAGCTGCTCTTTCTGGACAAAGAAATAAACAGTAGCTTCGCTAACAAGGTGCTTTGTTGCTAATTCATGCTGAGTAGGGCTTGGACTTAGCATTGTAGAAATACTGGCTTTGAGATAGATTATCTAAGGGACTCTGATGCCCCCTATTACTATAGTATCTGAGTGCCTTGCGGGTTTTGGAGATGCGTATCTTCCTGTTAACCCTGGGAGGCAGGGCTGAGATTGGGAGCTGAAGCATCAGAAGAGCTCTGCACACGGGGATTTGGGGGCTCGAGTGGCTCTTTTGGCAGGAAGAGGGTTTCTTTTATTTTCAAACAGGGTTTCATTTACTTTCAAATAATTATTTTGGTATGACTTAYAGTATGAAGGCAGCTGGGCTGAGCAAAATGCCACAGAGTCTCAACATTAGGACTTGCTAGTGTTGTGCCCCTACCGTGAATACCTAGGCACTTTGAGCAAGGAAATGGAAATC
The DNA here is from genome assembly GCF_003343005.1 of Rhea americana. NCBI lineage: Eukaryota > Metazoa > Chordata > Aves > Rheiformes > Rheidae > Rhea > Rhea americana. The sequence continues at coordinate 1,979,851 of NW_028186623.1, read as the reverse complement.
TTCTGCGGGCACCGTACAGCCTTAGCATGCAAGTTTTACTGGTGGTACTGGGCTCCAGATCCGGACTGGTTACTGTGGTCCTAGAGACTAGTGTGCTTGTAGCATCTTGGCGAAAGCAGCTTTGAGGTGTCTGGCTCCGCAATGCCGCTGGCTTTTCCTATGCTGGTGGAAAGGGAAAGGGAGCAGGCTGCAAGACAGCGAGGGGAATACTGTGGATCCAGAAGCATTCTCTAGATTGTGGGTGTGGTGTCTCTTCTGTGCTGGATGGAGCTATTAAGCTTAAACTCTGGTATTTTTGAATTGCGTTAAAAGCAAGTAGCCAGTTGAGATGTCTTCTGGTGCTGTAAGGATGGCAGCTGCTGTCCCTGGGCATCCTGTTCAGATCCCATCTGAACAGTTTGCCTTTCACTAGAAAAAGTTTATGCCCCCCTCCCTGGCTGAGGTAAATCAGCACAACTCTATTGCTGTCAGTGTAGTGATATCTCCTCCAGGCGAGGAACTTGCCCCACGTCTGTAAAACCCACTTAGATGGTGCAGAAGCCTCCAGAGTCTCTTAAATAACATGCTCTTCCCTGACATGAAATCACCAGCTTATTTGACCCGTTTCTTTTCTGTCGGTCCTGTGCATCTGGAGACTTCTTTTCCCCATCTTTACCGTGTTGCAAGGATAATTTACTGTATCATGCTACTTCCTTTATCTCCGTTTATACTGACTTAATGTAGTTGGGAATCCACAAATTCCCTTTTACGCTGTTCTGAACGTAACCTACTAAACTTTAATCATGGTTTGGGGAGTAGTAATTCTTTCTGTTATATTACTCTCTTTTTATTTTTTTCCTATATAATTTTTTCTTTAAGAAAAGATCATTAATCCATGTTTCTGAGCCTTCCCATCAATCTATAATTGAATCATATAAAAAAGACTTGATTTTACATCCTTATAAGAAAGAATTCAATTCTCCCTAATGCCTGCCGATTTATAAGTCTTAATCTCCAGATTTTTCTTTAAAAATTTTTTTTCTAATAACCCTGCTCGTCTGGAGTTATCTAAATTAATTGTGAACTTTAATATACTGTGATCTGAAAAGATCAGTTATCTTTTGCGGAGAGGAGACACTAAAAGCTCAACAGGCCCAGCTTGCAGTGAAAACAAAACCACTTCTAATAGACATCTAACCTTGGTGTGTTGGGAAGCACCCCTCGCAGACATCTTCAAAAGATGCTCACTTAATTATAGAATTTTAAATGCCATGTTGCACTGCGGGGCTTTCAGCTCTTATATCTCTCTTCGTTTTCTTGCTGCTATCCTCTCCTCCTTACGAGTACAAAAGGGGGGCGTTGTGCCTCGTTAGTTCAGTGGGCTGGGAGGCTGGATGGGGTTTCTAGTCCCGATTCTGCCGCGGGACTCGCTTCTCAACCTCAGCTGCGTTATTCCCGTCGTCCGTCCCTCGGCCTGGCCTGGTGGAGGATGCCTTGCACTCGCTGGGGCTCTGGTGTGGATGCRAAATGCTGCTCTGAGCTGTAATTTTGGATGAATCTTAGAAGCTTTTACCACTGTTTTAGTACCTGTAGACAAAGCGTTTTCCYGTGCCGCTGCAGCTATGCTGATGGGAAGGGGAGAGAACGAACAAATAACTGGTGCTCAAGGGTGTCTGTAGCTCCTGGAGTTCGCTGCTGGTCTCCTCCTGAGCTGCGAAGCAGCACYGGGTTTTTCTGTCCTGAAGTTTTGTTAGGGAAGAAGTGTGCATGTATAAGGCAGGCAGAAAATGGCACTTACTAATTTAACAGCACCTCTAAAAAAAATAATAGTTTCTTGGACTCACAGAAAGCCTCCAGCTGACTGGGATGGCCACTGTTTTCTAGCCGAATGGATGCAGCTAGAGCAGCTTTGCCTCTGCGCCAGCCCTTCGGTGCTCAGGGAGTTCSCACCTTCGAGCCTTCCAGGTGCTTGGCCTCCTCCTGATCAGCTCCCTGGCTTGCCTGCTCCTTTCTCCTCCTCTCTGCAGCGGGGGAGGAAGACAAAGCCAGGTAATTCTGCTGTCCCTGCAGACAGTAAATTCCAGCTGGGGAAGCTGGGATGTCCGTGTGGTTTGGAGACTTGAAGTGGCGTGTGTGAAGGAAATTGCTCTGAGTTCCAGTTGTTTGGAAAAGCACTGCATCTAATATTTGTTCTAAGTTTCCTGGACCAGGAAAAAGAGTAAAACCATGGGTTTTCTGTATGTGCATTTATGAGYTTCCATCTCTGTGTTCTCTTGTAGATTCACAGTCCCATCTGTTAGATATTTTTTAAACTGATGTGCTTTTTCTCTATTTGCATGCCATGCCTGTGCTGCGGATTCATCCTCTTTAAATGAGACACATGGATCTGTTACCAGGTCTCCTGCTGTGTCGTCTTGCTGTCCTCCTCTGCTTCCAGACCTGCTGGGTTTGTTCCCATACCCCTCCTCCTGTGCCTTTTCTCCTTAAGCCAGCACTAAACTTTGGCTGTTAGAGATTTCTTCCCTGCTTCCCTGAGGCACGGGAAGAAGGTGCGGCGGGGGCTGCGTAGCGTGGTTAGATCTTTGGGAAGTGCTGCGGTTGGAAAGGCAGAGGACAGCTGCCTGTCTTTGGTCTGTCCATCCTTCGGCACCACGCCGCGAGCCTAGACGGGGTTCTTGGAGAGCAGCGGGGCCAGCCGCGCTGGTGCCGTGGGAGGTGGGCTGGCCTCGGAGAGCCGGACCGCGCTGCGAGCCTCGGGGGGGTTGTTTCTCTTGTGCAGCCGGATGGCTCAACCCTCTGCGGCTCGAGGGGGAGGCGAAGCCTGGCAGCAGCTCGCCTCTTTGCGCGGGGCTCCGGGCCGCTCCGCAGCGCGCGCTGCTGCAGGCCCGCTGGCTGGACGGACTGGGCGACGCCGCGGCGAGGCGCCGAGCGCTGCGGGCGCGGGGCTAGCTGGGATTGTGGTGTGCGCCGATACAAAAGGCAGGATTCGTGCATGCGCAGGTGAGAGCGGGGTGTGCGGGGAGCACGGGGACTCGCAGCTCAGCAGGTCTAATCAGTCGCCTGGAACGTGGCTCTGCAGACTCCTGCTCAGAAAACGAGGTGCAAAATGGGATTAAAATCCCTAAATCCCTGTCCGGTTTCCCGTGGCCTATCCTCCTCCTGGTACAGTGCGTGTGGGCAGGATACGTGTTTGTGTACGATTGCCCAGAGAGGCTAACTGTCCCCCGGCTCCCAGTAACGTATTACCGGGTAGTGGGGAAACGCCTAGGCTAGCTGGAGCAATGGAGGTAACGCGGCAGCTTGAAACGGCTGCAGACAGATTTGTACGCCTTTTATTTTATGCATTGCTTTTTCTGCCTCCCTCCTTCCACTCTGTTAGTTGCCTTCTAAGTTTCAGATGGATTATCCAGATTGCAAAGTCCAAACCCTTGCTCGCCTGCCAGGCCCTTCTGTTCCCTTGCAGTTAATTCCTCGAAGCAAACGCTCCTGACTGCTCTTTAAAGGCATCAGGGCTGCAGGGCCCTCCTGGGTGGTTGCYGGTCACCTGTTGAATGTGAATCTGTGCCACTGAAGGCTTTGCTGACATTGGACTTCTTGTTTAGTCCCAGAAAGAAGTCAGGGTTTTGCAGGACTAGTGGAGTGGTTCTACAGGTGGCTTCTTGCATCACGTTGCCCCCAGGAGGAATGCCTTTCACTAGAAAGCCTTTCACTAGAAAGCCTTTCACTAGAAAGCCTTTCACTAGAAATGCCTTTCACTTGGCTTTCCCCAGCCAAGACCTCCAGATTCTCAAACAGGGCCTCCAGGCATGGAAGATCCTCTTGGCATGCCTTGTGGTGGGGTGACCACTGGAGTGCTTCTGGTTGCTGCTCTTGTCTAGAGCTTGTTTTTCTCTAGCCCCCCCCCCCTTTTTTTTTTTTTTTTTTTTTTTTTAGAGCTTTAAGAAACAAACCGGTTTTGCACGGTGTTTGAAAGGGAAGGGAATAGAGGAGTGAAGGGCTCCCTAGCTCACTGCTGGTGAAGTCATTTGATGTCCCCTTTTCTATATGGATGACAAGCTGTCCAAACCAGAGGTTGCCTGGGAGCATTTGTGCAGCCCCTGGCAGATGGAGCTGCAGTCATGGCTGGGCTGAGGATGACTCCACTAATTTCTCTAGGAAGTTACTTGGCAAATTGCAGATTGCGAGGCTGCAAGTGCTGYTGGAGTGATATTAAACACACGATGTTTTTTACTTGCTTTCCACTTTATTTTGGAGAAAGACTCAGGAATCTGGAAACCTGATTCTTCCCTTGAGGAATTTGYGCTCCACCTCATTCCTTTATCTTAGCAGAAAAGGGTTGTTTTCCTCTCTTGGAAGGGAACTGACATGGCCATTTTCTTTTTGTATTGATTAAAAGCAGTAACATCTTCAAGTGATAGTGTGCTTCATTAGGTGGAGGGAGAGAACAAAAAGCAGGACTTTGTTTGCTCATCAACATTGTTGGGTTTTATTCTGTGCTGCCTGGGAAGTCAGAAGAAAGGAACACTTAATCAGTGTTGCCAGCAGAGTCGACCAAAAAATTCATGTACTCTGTGTTTATGTGTATATATATATATATATATAAGAATTTCCTTGATGTAGTTGGAGAGGAAAATAAAGGAATGTGATCAACTGAGTAGATGACCAGACTGTGGATATGAGAGAGAGATTTTAATCTCAGGAGTCTATGATGCTGGGCAAGCCACTTTGCTCTGGGCCTGCCTCAGTTTCCCCATCAGCAAAGCTCGGAGGGTTCATCCCAGTGTAAAGCTGAATATCTGTTTTTGTGAAATTTTATGTGTGTATAAATACACCTAAAATACATAATATGTAATCTATTGTACTAGAAAATAATATTTATTATTTTACTCTCTATATGTTWAATTTAAGGTGACGTCCCTTGTGACGTTACAATTGCAGTGGTCAGATTTGTGGCCTTGGCCCAAGATATGCAGCTTAAAAATCTGTATGGATGAACACAGATGTTAAAAACTTTCTGGTGATTATACGACCCTGGCTTACTGGTGTTAGCTGTGGATGATGGATGACTGCTGAACAGCTGAGATTCTTTGAAATGTTCTGCTTGCTGTCAAGCCCTGTCTTTTTGCCTGTCTATCCATCTTCTCAAAATAACTGTGTTCTGCAGTCCTTTTGCACAGGCGTTGCAGAGCTCCATGGGGAGATCCTTCAATGGGATAGCTGCAGGACTGCAAGGCTACATTATTAAAAGCAGTGATGGTGATATTTCGTTGCATTCGTGACACTTTCTTTGCTGAAGTGGGCAAGTCTGCTCTTCTGCCTTTTACACTTGGGGAAATGAAGGCAGAGCCCAGAACTGCACAGCAAGGCAGAAGCAGTTTGGAAATAAAGTCCACAAGTTCTCCTGTCCAGGGGTTGTGCTCCTTTCTAGGATTGAGCAGAATGTACTTCAGGATAGGTAGAAGAGACCTGTGGTTGCCCCTGGAGGGAAATTATAAGCCCCAGGATGACAAAATAAGTCATCATGCCTAAGCATGTTAGTGCCGTCCTCCACATTTTGCTATGCTTATTTGTGCAACCCCTTTGGGAGTCCAGCTAAGGATGGAAGAAATTGCCTGGAGAAGCCTCAACCTACTTTTAATTCCCTTCTGAATTGTTGTTTCAGACCCTGAGACTTTGCATCAAGTCTGAAAATTTGGAAAAAAAAATTCTTTTCCATCAAGAGTTGTTTCTTCTAGCTCAGACAGTTCTTGCAGTAGCGCTAGATCCAGGGATCTCCTGCAGTGGGGCTTGACTTTCTAGTTCAGATTGTTTGGAGAAGCTTTTTCAGCCGTTCAGACATGGGCTTACCTGCTGCTGGCTGTCTCCGCTTTCTTGGTGCTTCTCCGGAGCAGCTCGGGGCAGGGGCTGGCAGGTAGCAGCTTCATGTGCTGGAGCCCAGAGTTGAGGCAGAACATATACTGTGTGACAGAAGTGAATACTACCCCTCAACTCCATTACGGTGAGGTCCCTCAGTATGTTCAGCTGCCCTCTAATTAGGTAATATCCAAATCAAATGAAAATGTTAAATATCATGAGGGAAGTGCTAGCCTTGGCTCCCCCAAACTCTAGGTATTTTTATTTTAATTATAGGGTTGGTGGTTTTTTAATTTGAGTTAGATGCATGAAGAAAGTTGTTCAGGAAAGCTTCTCCCTGCTGTGATTTGTTTAGAAAAAATGTAAATGTGTGATGCTTGCAGAAATCATTATCCTTTAGAAAGCCTGTTTCTTAACAGGGTAGGAAGAGCTGGGTTTGTAGATAGGAGCAGACCTGGGTATTGGGCTCTTCTGTCACCTGGGCACACGTCTTTGCAGCATGCTTTGTCGCTTTGGCTTCTCTCTGTTTCTCCATCTTTCAAATTTAGATATTTAGCTTCATCTTCCTCATTCAGGRTGATGTTTGCAGTTTAATTAGCAACTGCCACTTCCTTTGACATCCTCACTTTCTTTGCAGAAAAGTCCTAAGCAGTTTCACAGAGATGATTCTAATGAATGTCTGTGGAAATTGTTCTTAGAACATATGGCAATGAATATTTCTGTTGGGTTCATTTTAGCTGTCCAATCGAATACTATAACAAGAATATAATTCTCTATTTTGCTTTGAAAGTGGAACACACAGTCTATAGCATTTCTTCGGTAGGATTTTTCCRTAAAGATGGAAGGTGTGAGGGAAAGGGAAAATTATTATTGATCTTTAATTATTATTTTTCCTTTAACAATGAGAAGCCTTGAACACTAAAGAACAAAGTCTTCCCCTTCCAGTCTTCTCCTCACCTCCTCATACATGAACTTGAGCTCTCCTTTCTCATTCTTAGAGCTGCTAGGAGCCCYGCACACTTCTGTATCGTAGCTGATGCAAGGTACGTGTCTTAAGAACTAGCGCAGCTTGCACTGACTGACTTCGGCGATGGGCAGCAGAATGTGGCCTGTTGTCCCAGGAGCGCGCRAGCAGAGCTGTTACCATGTGAACAGACGCCGTGCCCTATTATTACAGTCACTCTTTTGTCCGGAAAATAAACTGCAGAGTTTTGCTGCACCGTAATCAGGGCCTGATCTAAAGCTTAGAGAAACCAATGGGTTCCTTCACTGGCTTTGCAAAGATGAAGCAGTGACAGCAGGCAGGCTTTTTGTCTTTGACGCCGGGGTAGATGGCTCTTTCTTTTTGTCTTCTATCCAGTTTATAAGTGTGGATGGCTTCTGCCTGTTGAGAGTGTGGGAGAGCTGCACAGGATTCAGAGCATGTTRATGCTCTCATCCCACTATTTTACACTGTCCTAGTTCTTATTGTACATACAGTCTCAGCCCTGGAGACTCCAAAGCTTAGCAGCTTATGTTGCAATGGCAAAGGATTTCATGTACCTTTTTTGGCTGGTGAGCAGTGGAGAGTCTCATTTTCACACATTGTAATGCGAAGCTTATTCTAGAGGCTTGAGTTTCTCTGAGCTGGTGTTGCAAGTGCGGGCCCCAGAAGCACCAAGTGGCACAGCACGACTCTGTGCAAGGCACTCGCCAAAACGCTGGCTTTAATACTGTAAGTAATTAACCATTCTGCTGAGTGACCGTCGCCCCATGTGACTTGCTAGCAAGCTAGAAACTCCATCACTTGGCATTAAAGGCTCATCATCTGTCAGCTCATGAGGGCCAAACCCACCCGTATGCCCCTTGTGTCTGCCGTAGGGTATGGTGTGCTCACTCTGCAGCGTGTAAGCGTTCCCTTGAACTGCAGAGGTGGCTGCTCTTTTCTGGCTCTCTCTACCTGCTGAGGTGCCCAGCTTCTAAGCGTCGCATAAAAGTGCTTCGCCAAGGGTAGGCGTCCCTTTCCTTTGCGCTGTGCGCAGTTCTGAGAGATGTTGCATAAGCTGCTTGGAGAACAAGTAACTTTTGTATTTAGACTGTAATTGGCTTTAAATTCCAAAGGTCCATTGCTAATGATATTCAGAGCAGTTTAATTAAAGGGGCACTGTCAAGTATTTCCTTTATAGTTTCTCTTTCGTGTGTGCTCTCGGTTGTAATACCGTTTTTTGCAAGCTTGAAGGTAATAATTAAAGTAATTCTCTGCTGATTTTGTCCTTTTCTATTTGGCAAACCTTGATCCATTATTATTTTTTAATGGAGATGAAATTAGCATGGCTACTTTTGTTCTGTAGCCATCACTGTTCAATACAGCATCTTGTTGCTCTCAAATCTCTGGTGCCAGTGGCATCACTTTTGGAAATGACATTGATGCAACTTTGGAAAGTGTTGTCATGGCAGCTGTGCGTACGAGGCACCCAAACAGCTTCTGGGCTGCCTTATATGAGATTGGGAATGATATGAATCTTTGGGAAAAGGTGTTGGGTTTGAAGTCCTCAAAATTAAACAAAGTCAAGTCCATCCTTTCCCCCACTATGGAAGTCCATCGTTGTATATGTAATGGCGTTTTTCAAGAAAAAAGTGTATTCACAAGATGCCAGTTCATAGAAGGAGGAATCTCGTGATCTAAGTTACAAAGCCCTCAGTTAGAAATTGTCTCTTTTTACTTCTCAGCTTGGGACTTAAATCAATGGTGACTGATTTGTTTTGGACCCCAGACTCCCCAATTTCACTGCTTGTGTTAAAGAGAAAATAAACAGGGCTGAAAGATCCCAGCTGACCACGTTACGGTTGGGAGACCTGCAGAAGTTAAGCTTCCTCTGTGCTCTTCCCTTCTCATGAATCTCCTCTGTAGGAGTAGCTCACGGCGCCACGAGGTGCATGCTTATCTCTGGCCATGTCTTGCCTTTTCTCTGAAACTTCTCTGGAAGAATGTGTGCTTTGTGYTGTGAACATGAATCCACTGAGGATGTGGATGAGATCAAGCGAGCACATTTCTTCTAGGTTTCAGGGCAGTGATGTCCCTTTGAATAACCTTTGGACTCCGTGTGAGATGGGTTGGAAGAGAAATAGTGACCGACTGAAAACCTCTGCATTCAAAAGCCTCTGCTCAAAGCTGTTCAGTCTTCCTTAGTGCACTCAAGTGTAAAGAATGCTRTTTAGATCTAAGAGGATAAGGCAATAACCATTTTAAAGAAAGATATTCACAATGGGTCAAATTCTAAACAATGAGAATATTTCCACATGACAGCTTCTGCCAATAATTGCCTGTAATTGCTTTCCCATCAGTGCTGCATTTGCCCTCTCTCTTTTACAGGAGCTACAGACCGCTGTCCTCTGTCCACTTGGCTTGGCTTTTTCCCCATCTTGTGCTGAGCAAGAGCACGTTTGCAATATGGGCTTTTTGCAGACACTGTAAATCGCTCGATTGCATCTACAAAGGGTTCTTTGCCTCCCGTCTCCTGGATCAAATGATCTGGCAGCTGGTTATTGCAGTAAAAGTAAATTCACACAAGGTTAATGTTGAGGTGTAGCCCAGCTCTGAGTTGTTGAAACCACAAGATTTTTTTCTTGAGGAAGTGAATTAATGTGCTAAATGGCGTATCTGAAAGGCAGGTGAGCGGGGAGGGCTTTATGGAGAGAGCTGTGCAAAGCGGGAAGAGCTGTATGCAGCAGGTAGTGAGCATTTGGAAGGGTCCTGTGTGCTCTTGCATTGAGGGCAAACACATAAAACCTCACTTTGGTGGTGCAATATGAAAGATTTGCGTGCAAAGAAGAAGAGCCCGTATACCTACCCGGAGGCAGCGGGAAGCTAGGTTTTGCGTTGGCTGCATGTTGCTCTCTGCCTGCGTCTCAGTCCCCTTTCTGAATTCAGCAGTGGGAGTTTCTGGGGAGTGCTTTGGACTTCAGGCACTGCCGGCTCAAGCCATCTGCCTCGCTCCATGGATCATAACATGGGAAAGTTCTCCCAGCTGCAGCTGGCCAGGCAAAGCGGCAGACTGCAGGCTGTCCTCCGCGAGCAGGGCAGCCCTTAAACCTGCGCACTCATTTATCTAATTAAGTCTGAATTTCTTTTTTTCCTGGCGAATCAATTTCTCAGTCTTTAAATGGTAACTTTGCTGTGCTAATCATACAATAGGATTACTAATGAATGTCTCAATTATTTAATGTTTGAATTGAGTAATTATTTTCTTGAGGTAACAAATTGAAGTTTTGAGGAGGAAAAATACCATCTCCTCCCCCCCCTTTTCCTTTGCTGCTGCATAATTAAGTAATTGTATAGCCACTGATTTAATAGCTACAAGATCAGGAGTGACACGTTTTATTCATTTTCAGCAAGAGGGTTTCTCATTTCTTCTCTTTCTCTTTGGGAGAAACAGAAGGCCAGGCCACCTTCTGAGAAGGCAGGAGGGAAGGGGCTCTGCGGCGTTTCTTATCCACGTTTAAGGATTTTCTCTTCTGCGCCGAGTTGCTTCTCACATTGGCTCCCAGTGAGTGCTTTTCCGGTCGGTGCTGGAGGGGTGACCCCGGAAGGGCGCTCCGGGTCCGCGCCGTCCCCGAGGGGTGCTCCGTGGCTTTGCTGCACGCTSGCGATGCTGCCGCGGCCGCGGCGCTCCTCAGGGCTGGCGTCCCACCCTTCCTGCGCGCGCCTCGGCCGTCTCTAACGCGCTCTGTTGTCCTTTCTCCATCCTTCAGCCACAGTCTAAAATACCGCAGCCCCGTCTCGTGCAGAGAAGAAATCCCTTGCTGCGGCGGGCTGCTTTGGGGATAGTTGTAATGCAAACCCCTGTGGTCTGAACTGAGTTTTTAAAATAGTCTTTTGTTGTAGCTGCCAAAGTAGCAGACAGCATTGCTCTTGCATTTCTTTAGTGTGCCTCTAGAGAGAAAGGAAGAGCCCAGAGCCTGAACATCATTTCACCTGTAGCTGCTTCTGCAGTCCGTGGCCATGTGCCCCCGCCAAGAGGGTGCCTCGGTCAGAGGGTGCCTCGGTCAGAGGGTGCCTCCGGCCCGAGCACGCTGCCGTGGTCGCTGCAGCGTGTTTGTCGCAGATCGTTCTCCTGTCGTTTCTCCGTTGGTGACAGATTCCAAGTGACAGTCTCACTTGTGAAAATTCCTCCAATCTTTTTAAATAAATAAAGAACTTAATCATAAGGGAATTACTGTTCTCAGATGTTGAGACATCGTGGTGATGAAAAGAAGCGTCTAAGGAACAAGCATATTTAGTGTCGACTGAGCATGTATTAAAATTACTTTTGTTTGCTTGCACATTAGCTGTGCGTGGATATCAGTGGTGTAGAACATGAGCTGGGTGATAGTCTGCACAAATAATCCACCTCATCTCACCTTTTCTGTTTGTTTTTCGTCTTCTAGCAGACAGATCATGGTTTCTTCAAAGCTGTTTGTTGTAGCTGGGTAATTTTTGCTAGCGGGACTTGATCTGTAGCTTGTTTGTAAGCAGTTGCTTGGGAGTATAGACATTTTTGTAGCCATAAAATGACCTGATAAAAAATGAATGATATGTCATATTCTTGTTCTCTACTACAGATAGATTCACAGCTTGGGTACGGTTGCTCCCTCCTGGCATGAATGTGACGTTAAGCTGTGTGCCTGGTGTGCGCGCTCGTGGTGGTGCTGCCGAAACGGGCTTTCTTGGCGTRACCCCCCAGACTTCAGTGAAATCCTGAACAGCCTTCTCATTGACCAGAGCACTGGCAGAGGGGGAGCACAAATGTGCTGTGAATAGGTATCCCTGGGAATTCATTAACAGTACTTAATTAGCAAAGTCTGAGGAGCAAGTGCTTCAGGGAGGCGATTCTGGCAGCGCTCGACCCGCCTGAGTCACGGTAACGTCTCGCCAGGCAGAGGAGCATGCGGTAGCGGTGTGCACACAGCCGTGCAMGTATCCACACCTTCTGGAAAGAGCCACCTTTGCAGGAGTTACGCGTGGATTTGCACAGAAATATCCCCCCCCGGCCATCCAGCCTTGTGCTGTGTTGCTGCTGAGAGTGACAGAGCCGCTATCTTCCATGACACTGGGTTAAACTCCTGTGACGATGAGTGATTACTCACCACATGACAAATGAGCKGAGGACTACAGTGGAATTGCAACTAGTTTTTCAAGGGCTCAGTCTGCTGTTAAAGAAGTAGTGAGTTGCTTGTAATATTTTATTTAAAGCATGTCCTGTGAAAAAGCACTCTGTAGATAACAAATGCCAGAGCAGGAAGCAGCTTTGCTGCTTAGGAGGAGAAAATTCACGGAGCGGGAGGGGACTTTCCACCCTCTTTAGACCTGGTTGGGGTTTTGGAGAAGACCAGGCCGTGACATGTAAGGTCTTCTCAGCGTTTCCTTAAAAAGCACCTCCGGCTCGCGGGTGTCCTTGGCACCCAGAGCCGCAGGGGGAGAGGCAGGCAGCCGGGGCTCCCGCGGCTCAGCCCTCGGTGGATCCGCTCTGCAGCCTGGGCGTGGAGGGGCTGTTYGCTCTGCAGCGTCGTGACTGCAGCTTTCCTCCTCTCTCTGGCCACAGCTTTAGATTTCCCAGTGTGTGTGGAGCYGTTCTGACGGGAGTCTTGTCAGCCKTGTTRTAAYACTGACCCTTTTCGAGCCCTGGGGATTACACGGTCCTCAGGCATGGCGGCCACCCTTAAGAAAACAGGAACGCTGGTAACAATTTTTCAAGCCTCTTCCAGGTGTTTTAAAATCCTGCTTTCTGGTGTCCTTATTTAACACACACATTGTAATTAAGAAGAATTTCCTGTACTCCTCTGGGGCTCCTGAGAAATTTGAGAGCTTGAGGGTTTTGTATGTTATGTTAACATGCTTGTTAAAAAGGAACAGACCCCAGGCGGCAGCTGGGACAGCTGTAATGTTTGAGGGCCTTTGGGAAGGACAAGTGTGCGGTGCATTTGGGTGTGTGCGATGGGCTGCCGTGCGCTTTCCATCCCTCTGTCACTGGCTCCTAGCTTGCCGTGGGGGAAGTCTCACACTGGTGCAGTCCCGCTGGGGGCGGCGATGCCAATTAACATTAAAAGTCTCACTCATAAAGTTGTCAGTGCCAGGACCTTATTATTTTATTTTTAATAGTGCATTCGATTGGAAGGTAATGCTGATCACCTGGAGAGCAAGGACAGCTTGGAGAGGGCTATATTTGAGTCATGCAATTTTTTAATTCTCCATTCAGTCTGCTTGGAGTTCTGGTGTTTGTGGATAAGGATACAGCCCATTAACGCACGGTGGTATTTATTGTGAGCCTACTGGAACTGTGGGCTGAAAAAAAGAGCTTGGTTAGATACTATATTGTAGCCTGACCAGGACAGTGCAAATGTCCTGCTAGATGATGCTGCTCTGATCACAGTCCTAGTATCTTGGGGTCTTTCTTTTGCTGGAAGCTTTCAAAGTGGCAGGCAATCACCGTATGCAGGTTTGATTCAAAAGCTCGGCAATGTTACTGATATCTTGGAAGAAGGAAGGGACCTTTCGTTTCCTGGAAAGTCAGCTTTTTTATTTTATTTTATTTTATTGTTCCAGTTCAGCTTTGCACTATAATTATTGGTAACACCAGGAGCTAGGCAATAGTTAGATAACAGAGAGAGAAGCTCAGCAAATCTTCATCTGCGCCGTGTCTGCCCTCTCTGTCCCAGCTTGTGCTGCTACAGTGCAGTGGAGTACAGGGGTCCTTATGCACTGTGGTTTGCATAAAACTGAATTTGAAAAAGACTACGGCGTGTTCACAGCRGGACTTCCCCAAATTTACCCTGTACTGGCGATAAAGCTTGGATTTATGCGTCACGACTTCCCATGCCTGCTTTTGCAACTGGGAGAGAGCCTTGCCTCTTGGCAATGCATTACTCTGTCCTCGACGCTTCCTCGAGCATCTCTCTGCGGGGAGCTGCTGCAGTCGGTGCCGGGTGTCCCTAGTGATAGCCGTTACCAGATGGTTACATGTTTTGAGATGTCATAGCCAGGGCTCCCAATCATTTCATCTCCGTTTTTTATGTTTCATTTTGTAAGTGACATTTATTTTGCAAAGTTAACTTCCTTCCCTAAGTTCACCTCTTCCCGGGGGCCTCGCTATACCGGGTACTTGTGTATTCTGGCAGCAGCCGCTTCCTACAGTAGGACTTTGAGATATGCTAGATGCATCCAGCCGCTCTCAGTGACTGTATTTTGGACACCTGTGTGGCTGTTCAGCGCTGCAGAGCGCAGCTATCAGCAGAAAAGTGTCAGAGGAAGCCAACATTATGGGGCTTCATCCCCTTCAGTGACTTCCAGATGAGATTTGCTCTGAAGATGATTTACGCAGGTGGTGGTGCTGCAGGCCCCTCCGCRTCCGCTGTGCCCGGCAGCAGAGAGGGGCCAGAACTGGCCACAGATTCCTTGCGGTTTGGAAGAAAAGAGTAAGACACTGTGTTTTGAAGCATTTGGAGGCTTTTCTGCCAGAATGCCGGGCTTATGTTTGCTTAGGCAGTAAGTAGCCGGTGTTGCAGTGATTCTAATTTAAATCCTCTCTAAATAGATCTGAGTTAATTAACTTTTTTGAATTGTCATTAAAAGCCGCCTCCTCAGGTTTGTTGCAGATTCTTCCCAAAGGTGGAAATTGTGGGAATTCCTAGTTATCTTGCTTTCACCTTGAGTGTTCTCTGCTGCAAACTTGTGGTGTTTGGCTTTTCTCAGATGATAAAATCTAAGATTTCACTTGTGAAGGTTTTGCTCAGCTGAAAATCCCTGTTGAATGCCGTCTGAATACGGAGCATAGGATCAGACCCCTCATTTAGATCAATGGTTCATTGAAAAAAAAAAAAAAAAAAGGAGAGCGAGCGAGCGAGAGAGAGAGAGAGAGAGAGAGAGAGAAGGAGAGATGAACTCTGAGCCTGTGAAGAAAACCTCGTAGGGGGATAAGGGAGAAGGGGGAGTGCTGAGTTAATGGAACAGAGATATCTGCAGCCTGTAAATGGATGAAGGGAAAGGGAAGGTATCGCGCTTCGTCCTCCTGGGATTAATTTTGAATATCAAACGCTTGATCTCAAGCCATTCCTTAGGCAGCCGGTCATGTTTCCATGAAAGCTATATTTTGAAAAGAATTTTTCTGATGCCTTAAAACAGAGGAAAGCAAAGCAAATGACCTTATCCTGCTTTGCATTATGTCACACTCGATGATATTCTTTTGCACTACTTGCAGATAGCTTGACACATTGAGGCAGACAGCCCCTTATTATTAAATCTGTTTGCAAATGTGCTCAGATTGCCCTTCACATCCACCCCTGGTTATGAGCAGTGGCAGTCTGTGGCTGTGAATCACAGGTCCTTACAAACACGTGCCGTACTGCCTCCCCTTCTCCCCTCCTCTTGACTAAGACTGTCAACACTTTAGGAATTAATAAAGTATCCTACGGGAAAATGCAAGTGTTTTCTTCTCCCCACCTCYTGCATGTGCGTAGGCTTGTTCTAGTCCTTTTGCTCCCTCTTTGGGCTCCAGACAAGACACTGACCTTATTAATCTGGCCGTGCAGTATCTTGCAAACGGCATTAAGCCACCAAGTCCCTTTAAGGCTATGTCATGTCTCCCCTAGGTCTCTGTGCAGGGTCAGATCGGGCCAGTGACACTTTCTTCTGTCAGTCAAATCTGAATCAATACTGCCTCACACTGCTAAGACTTGCTATTACTGCTCGCGCTGTTTCCTTTCAGAYGAGACAGAAAAGCAGCTCAACTATTTGCTCCAAGGAGTCTGTTTCCCTGCAAAATACTGCATTGTTCAGTCCCGTTTGTTTTCTTCCCGACTAAATTTGCCACGTAGTTTCAGCTGGGGGAACGGGTGTGAGTGTGGGGAGGGTCTTTCTTGCCTTTGATAAGCTGCGTTCCTCTTCCCTATTGCAGCTGCTGATTTCCACCCAGAGGTGGGAAGTGATGTGCAAAGCGACCACGCTTATCTGTGTGGTCTTGTCAGCATCGTTAATTTGGCCCTGGTTGTGGTCGTTTTTGAGTTGCGGTGAGTTGCGCGTCTGATGTTKGGCTTCCTTGTGAGCTGGGGTGAAAAGTCCTCCCAGGGGACGACTAAGGGAGAATTTTCTTTCTTATCTCCAGGCAATTGATAATTGGCCTCTGGCCTGTATGGTACAGGTCAAGGAACCATCATTAAATAAATACCAGGCTTACGCAAAACCGCAGATGGAAAAAACTCCCAGTGGTTTCAGTTCAGCCTTTATTCAGCTCCTAATAATTTTTATCCTACAACAGGTATGCGGACTTCAAATAGTGATAACATTCATGCTCATTTCTAATGCCACTGCAAAACTTGATAAGCTCTTTGCATCACTGGTAGCTGATGGCACGGGGTTCCATAGCGGCTTGTGCATTTCTGCTGAGACATCGTGTATCGCTTCCAAAGTTGTTGGCTTTCAGCTTCTTTACATATGTACTTGTGGGGGGATAAATAAAAGGCACCACTTGACCTAATTCTACAGTCTTTTCCCTTCTTATCTTCCTCTTGAATATGCAGATCCAGTTTTTTATCTAGTATGGAAATGTGTTTAGGATCAGATTTTTTTTTTTGTTGTCTTCCTCTCCTTCTTATATACCTATATCTGTCCAATAACGAAGAAGGTATTGGAAGTTGGGAATATTGTTTTCTTCTGTAATAGCATTACCATGTTTTTAGTGATTGTCCTCTCTCCCTTTCTTAATATGTCTCGCTTTCTTGGCCACTGCTGTCTGCTGAGTGGATGTTTCTGTTAAGTTGGCCACAGTGAAGTCTAGTTATTTTTCCTTGAGCGGTTACAATTAAGTTAGAATCCATCAGTGTGTATGAGTTGTTAGAAATGCTTCTGTTGAGAGGCATTACCTTGTACTTGTCTGTACTAAATTTCAGCTGCCATTGTTTTCTTAATTGCCTATGTTAGATAATGCTGAATTTCCCACAGTCCTCTCCTCCTGACTAAAATGATTAGCACTTGTATCACAAATGCTTCAAACTTGACACCTTTTTCTCCCATGCCATTTAAAACTTCACCCAAGCTTGGCTGCTTCATTTCATCTTCTATCAACTTGCTTTCATTTTTTTTTAGTCATTATTTTCTTTCTTTTTTTATCCATCTGTCCACGTGCTTCTCTGCTGTTGATATCATATTGAGACTACCTTCTTAGTGCCAGGGCATATTTTCACTGTGCTGGGAGGTGTTATGGCACACCTGCACAGCTTGATTTTGTCTGAGATGGGTTAAAAAAACTCCAGTTTCACAAAAATGTAGAGGTAAAGATGTAGCACAAACCATGTAGACCCTGCACCCCTCTAAGGCATGTGTTTGGATCATTAATCTGTACTGAAGTTCATGCATATGCGTCTTTACTGTCTTTTTGTGGGTCCACTGACCCACAGTGGCTTGAATCTAGCTAACAAGTCTAGTCATTGGTATTTCCTCGTTGCAATGTAGATATGATACTTGGAATCTAATATAGTGAACTGAAGAACCGTGATTAAGGAGATCTGCCTTTTATTTTTCACTCTGCCACATCCCTGCTTTGTATGGCTTTTGACAAGCTGTTCTTCTTCTTCCAGCTATTGTCTGTTTTGTGTATTTTACATTCTAAATTCCTTGTTCAAATGACATCCCATAACAATGCATCTGTAATAAGGTGTTTTTCATCTTTGTAGCCTGCTGCTTCTTCAGTGGTATTGGTAATTATTAATCAAGACATTTTTGAAGTTCCAATAAATTATACGTGCTTTTCTTCAAGGTATTGTTGAATTCCTCAGAGAACTCTAATAGGTTAGAGAGGTGTGACTTTATTTTTTTAAAAGCCATGCTGTTTGCCATGTCATGTTCATCTAGGTAGTTTATTACAACTTTCCAACTACTAATTGAACCAGTTACTTAATACTGAAATGAACCTTTGAAGTCTGGAATTACTGTTCACTACCAAAGCAAGGAAAGATTATTTCCTTGCCAGTAGACATTACCAAGTGAAGTTTTGTGGGCCTCACACTGTGAAGCAATTTCAGCCTTGCTTTAGTTTTCARTCTGTGAAAGTTCTGTAGTACTTTTAAATGGTATGAAAGCAGCTCCTCTCTTCTGTGATTGCCCAAAGTTCTCCACAATGGGCAATGAAACCATTAGGTAACTTGACATTTATAAGAAACCTGTTACAACTTCTCACATAGCTCACCCTTTGAGGAGGACTGGACAGCATGTTAGTTGGTTGGTGTACCTCCCATGCAGCTGTGTCCTTCAAAAAGGGGCTGGCAGGCCATGAAGAGGTGGAGAGTCCTCTGGCGTAGCTCTTGAGGCAGATGAAGGATACAGAGCGAGTTTATAGGCCCATCTGCAGAAGCAAGGTAGCAAGCTTGCTAGTTTAATGTAACTCAGTTGGCCTTCCTAGTCAAGAGTAAATCCAAAGTTAATTGCTGAGAGGTATGTTGGTATCTTTATAACTGTATTTATATTTTATGGAACCATCTGGTCCCATTAAAGCTTTGAAAGTCAGCTTAGGTTGTACTGAATTTTGCAGCAGCTGAGAAGAAGAGGGCTCCATGAAAAGCAAGAGTGTGTGAGGTATGGGAACGAAGCATGTTTTATTGCAGGCCGAGCACTGATACCTCGACAAACAGTGAGGGTGAGAGGAGTGATGCAAACTTTAAGTGCAGCACTCAAATCCCCTGTGCCACTTGTAAYGGGGCTCAGTACTGTGTCCTTCCTGAAGGTAACTGGGTTTCTTTCAGCTGTAATGTTCATGTCCAGTGAAATACCGTCAGCATCTTCTCCTTTGGGGTTATTCAGAGAGAATGAGACCTTGGTAACTCTTTGTGAAGGCAGCAGTGACAACTTGAAAAATGGCTAGACCAGAACACACATGCCCTTCCCAGGCAGCTGGTGTAATGAGTTGCTCCAGGATATTAGTATCTCTATCCAGTCCCATGAATGACTGCATCCCAGTGGGGTGCATGCATTGTACAAAGCAGTCCAGCTACTAATTTCCCACCTTGCTTCCTCCTGCCCTTCCCCCCTCTTGTCAACTTTATAAAACCAGCTAAATTACTCCCATCAGAAACCGAGCTGAAACCTTCACAATGAGCAGGCATAGCTTGGATCATTGCTCTTGGGTTACCT
This sequence comes from Rhea americana, assembly GCF_003343005.1. NCBI lineage: Eukaryota > Metazoa > Chordata > Aves > Rheiformes > Rheidae > Rhea > Rhea americana. The sequence continues at coordinate 1,960,884 of NW_028186623.1, read as the reverse complement.
CCTCCAATGAGGCCGGCATTTCCACTCCTGACAGTAGAGCAGCAGCAGAGCTATCAAAACTTGGAGCCTTCTTGGTCTCATTTTGCTGTTTGTTTGCTTGGGCAAGGCTCTTACAGACTGCTGAGTCCCTTCCCCTTTCTGCACATTGCCTTTCCAGGGCTATGGCTTGGAAAACTGGAGCAGAGTGGTGTGTGTTGACTCAATTGCTTCCTACATGACAAAGCTGGTGGCTTTCCCATGCAGAGTTGGCCCCACTTTGCACCCAGGCTTTGGTGGCAGTCCCAGTGCTGGTGTGTCTGGGGTGCRTTTGGCTGGGACACAGGCTCAGTGCTCTGACTTAGGATGCGAGCTGTTATCAYGCAAATAATCTGCTTTTCAGTGCATTCCCAACATGTGTGGTGATGGAAAAGGAATTCGTGGGTATTTTGTTTTTTAGTGAGCACCTTAGGTGTCATAATAATTCAACAATAGAAACATTTTTCTTTCAACTGCAAACAAAACTTGCTCTTCCTGTCTTGATCCAACAGTTCCCAGCAGATTTTAAAGGTACAAAACAGAACTTGTATTGATTTCTTCCAGAGAATAGCTGTATATTTGCTCTGTAAATGCTCCTGCAACCCCCTGTGATTTTCCTATACCCCTAACCTCACTTCACTACCCCCTTCTACATTAGGATCTTCCAGCATTAGGGGGATGATAACTCCTTGCTCTCAGAAAACTGTGGTAATTAGTTTCTAAGAAGCCAGATGCAGATGAAGATGCCTCTAAAGAGCTGCAAAAGGTGGTTCAGCCAGGTGGCTTGGCATYCATGGACAGAAGCATAGAGACTGCATCCTCTGGGGAAAAGTCATCTCTCGTGAGTCCTGCTTTGCTTTCAAGAGAGCCCTGAAAGAGCCTTTTTCTGRTGAGTGAACCTAGGGATGTGCGAGATACTCCCCCAGACCCAGGGCTAGCTAGAACGAAGGAAGTTTGAGGGTTCTCTCAGTGCCCCGCTTGGTCCTGTGCTGGATGGATCCCTTGCTGCTTCACACGATGATTAACTGCTCTGCTAGCTAGGGTGAACGTAATTAGTGTTGGGCTGCCTGGTGYTGGTTCATACAGGACTGTGATCTGATGATCATCTGATGCCACAGCATGGCACAAAACCTCCCTAAAAGGGAGTTCCGATGGAGGGGGTGTTTGGTAGCCACGGCTGGGGGGACCACAGGGCGTGTAGGAGAGCATGTCCAGGCTCTGTAGCTCAGAGGGATTGTTATGTTATATGTTTTCTATCAAAACCCTGCGGCTGAGACACTCTACTCCTCCTCACCCCCTTCTTCTGTGACCTTTTGCAGTATCTCTGTCTGCCTCAGGGTGGTTCGACTGGGCATCCCGTTGCACAGTGCAGCAAATGCTGCACTCGAAGGGGAATCAAAGAAGGGCTGGTGGGAAATGCATGTCTTGCAAGGGGRTGGAAACCTCTCCAGGCCTGATCTGCAGGAGCCCTGCAGAGCCTGGCTCAGCTGGAAGGGACTCCCTGCTGGCACCCCACAGGCAGAGTTCAAGGCACAGTATTTACCGGTGGCAAATCCCAGCAGAGTTGCTCATTCCTTGCCCTTTTCCGGGTGGAAACAGAGTGGGTCAAACCATCTAGCAACCCTTCAGAAAAGGTTTTGCAAACCAAGCATTCATCCTCTTTGCAGTAAGTGTTATTATATAGTGATAACTTTACCTTGATTAGGTTGATCGCAATTTCCCCTCTCACCCCTGAGTATCTAAGGGTTGCTGATAACGCTGTGGCTTTGGGGCAGCGGCTTTTCAGTGGTGCTGTATGTACTAGAATTGAGCAAATAATATTCATGTGAGCAATTTATTCATTGAATCTACTGGATTTAAGCTTGGGTTATGTCTGCTGGGCAAGTTGCTATTTCCTTCACTTTATTAGTCAGCGAGTAATATGCTAATTTGAGTTGAAACTTATATATTAGAAAAAGCATCTGTAGTTCAGAAAATGGGCCCCGCTGGCTAGCTCACATTGCCCAGATGAATCACATGAGCTGGTTTCTTCCCTCTGGTAGGACRTACCCGTGAGTTGCTCGGGGGGAAGGGATCCTTTCCCATCTGCAGGGTTTACCCTGGAGCTCACAGGTGGTGAACACTAAGGCCTTATGGACAAGCCGTTCATTCACATCCCTCGCTGATAAATGGTGCTTGCAACCCTGTGCTCTCCGCRTAGCGTGCAAGGTGCTCTGCGAACTCGGAACTAAAGGGGCTAAATCTGTTTATGGCCCCGAGACAGTGCGTGGCTGGGGCTTTTTTATTCACCCTCCACTCCTCAAAGAACAGGGAATCGGAGCTCCTGTCATGATTTGAAGTGGCTTTCCAGCTGCTGCCTCTCTTCCTGTCATCGCACTGCCCCTGTTTGATTAATGACCGGACCGTCCATTCCAGCACTTCCCTCTCTCCTTGACTTAATTCTTTTTTTTTCCCTGCTTCTATTTTTTTTTCTCATACAAACTGCTGATCTAAATGTTCAAAATAAATTATGCTGAATAATGGATGAAGACAGCTGCATAATTTATAGTGCCACAGGGTGAGTCAAAGCTGCGTGTGCTCTTCCTCTGTTTCCTGCCCCCGGTGCCGGCCCGTGCCCTTTCTCTGAGCGAGACGAGGAGCTGGAGGAAGCGGCACCGAGCTCGCTGCCGGCTGTAGCGCAGAGAAGGGCGACTGCAATTTAGATCCTGTATTAACTCAGAGAAGTGATTTAACATTGCAGGATTACTCACATGGGGGTATTCTGACTATCCCGAGTCCTGTATTTATTATCATTGCTTCATGTTCCTTCTGTGGTGAGCAGAGAGGGACAGATGCCTGTGTATCCCCCCGCACTGGCTAATCCCAATTTTAGATCATTAAGCACACTTCCTTAGCTTGTGCTTAATGCCTCGCACCCCTCTGCATTTAATGTGGGAAACTTTCTCTGATACGCGGCAGTTCCCCCGGTCTCGGGCCAGAGGCGCCTGTGTTCACAGCCCAGTAATTATTCTGCCCATGATGTTCACCTCCCTCTGCGTGGAGGAGTGGACAGCTGGGCAGGGATTTAGCCTTGGGCCTGTTCACGGAAGTCCATGGGGCTTCAGGASCGCCCTTCGAAGAGGACACTCAAGAGGGGTGAGCTTCTGCCCGGGGCWGGAGCAGGCGAGCGCTGCTGGAGGGGGTTTGCAGAGAGCGTGGCGGAGGGTGCAGTGCTTCGTCCCGGACTAGCGTTTTGCCTCAAGTGTCAACGCTGGGAAATCTTCTGAAGTACTGATGCTAGCGTGTTTCGTTTTGGCAAGTCGCAGCAATTTTATTCTGGCTTTAATATTATATTCTCTCTCCATAAAGATATCACATATAATTATAATASTTTGAAATGAAGTACGTCAACCTTATCAGAAATAACATTTTGATAATTTTTCACTGAAAATGTCAACACAATCAATAGGTTCTTGCAAATGTTTTGATTTCATTAAATTCAACAGATTGTTTGGATGGAATGTTTTAACCTACAGTAAATATCTTTTTTCCATATTGGGATGAACTTAGATAATAAGGTCAGCTTTTATGGAGCCACACTGTGACAAAGCGTGGCTTTTTAAATGTTGCCCTCCATGTTCCAAGGGGAGAGAGCAACAGAGATGACTGAGACAGAGTGAAGCAAAGAAAAAAGGATATACATTTGTGGAGAGACATTTTTCTCTATCCAAGTTTATTATCCCATCCATTTGCCTCCGTCTTTTTCTGATGTCTTGTCCGTCAGCCGCTAAAACCTAATTCTGTGAGAAATAAATACMACTTGAGTAAATTAAGTGAAAAGGCTTCACAGAACCCAATTACTCTCCGTCCCCCGAATGCTGGGGAATGGAGTTCATTTCCCTGTAATGAACAGAACGGTGAGTGACAGTTTGGCAAAATGAGCCGTGTCTCAGAGCTGGCCTTATCTACAGGACAAACAGAGATGCGGAGTGTGGAGGAACGGATATGTGCGTACAGGTGTGCGTGACTATATGCAGGAACCTTCCCCTGGGAGAYGCGGTTTTCTTCCTATTCATCTTGGCACATACTACCTCATTTGCCAGCCCTGGGAGAAATCGTGTTTATTATGGAAACCATTTGTTAATAAAAATGGGAGCAGCAGCTCATTTGAAAAGCTGCAACGGAGATAGTTAAAGTTGCCCAAGCGTTTCCACTCAAACTCTCCTGGTTTCATTTGCTTAAAGGTGTCAACTTCCAGACTGCGATTTCCCGAGCACAGTCATGCCCTGCTATAGGGGAGGTTTGGGAAGAAAGCTCTAGGCAAAAAGTGGTGCTTTGCAATCTAAGGGAAGAATACAAAGAGATGTGAAAATACAAGTAAAAGAGTACATGGAAGCTAGAAGGTAATATAGTTAAGGAACTTACCTGGGATACGGGATACTAATCCCCGCTCTGTCACAGGCTTAACTGTATGACCTTCAGCAAATCATTTTACAGTCTGTTCTCTGTTCCCCAGCAGTGCGTCATTTTGCTTGCTCCTCTTTGTCTGATTGCAGGCAGGTTTGGTAGAAGRTTTAGTTCCTCAGTGTGTGTATTGAACTTTGCACAAAAGAGKCTCATTCCAGCTGTTGCTGTAAGAGGTGTAATGTACTCTTGAAGGAAAAGGTGCACACTGGAAAGAGGCTGGGGGGGCAAAATCCACTCTGAACCCCTTGACTGCCTTTCTTTTTGTGCATGCGCGTAGTGTTGCGTATTTGTAGAAGGTAAGACTAAAATCAGGAGCTTGGTTAAGTTAAGTGGACACGTGTGTACAGGGGCATTAAGAGTTTCACTGGTTTCAAAATCGGGGAGAGTTCATGGAGTTCACGTGTCCTGTAACAGAGGAGCCAATCCAGTTGCTTTGACACTGGTGACTGCCAATGCAGTGGATAACATATATTCTTACCGTATCGAAGATGAGGATACATGAAGGATCTCACTCATTCCCTTTGCCAGTTTGGATCTTTAGACATACCTTCTTTTATAAGCCTTCCAGAATCATTAGGAGTAGGCTGCTGGACTTGATGGGCTATTGCCCTAYAAGTCCTTGCAGGACATACCTGTTCCCTACCATGTGCTTGTTTTACTGTGAGCCAACATAGCTTGTTTGCAGGAGTCATTGTGGTGCATCGAGTAATAACTGCATTAGCAAAGGAACTCGCAATGTTTTATTATGCGTGATATCCAGCCGGTGAAAGACAGCTGCTGCTGCTCTATGGAGTATTATAGCCCCATAATCAATATCAGGGAGGAGGAACTGTTGGTCAACCTGTTCCCTATTATGGGCACTTAGGCAATGCTTGGGTTGACAAAGAACCGTGTACCGACTGCAGACTGCACATGTTCAACATGCTCCTCATATATCAGGGAGTGATCCAGCCAAATGCGCAGATGCTCCTGACAGCTAACTTTGGAGAGGAGCAAATGACAAAGCGGGCTTTCAGCCGGGCGAGTCTCCATGCGCTTTGGATACTCTGTGAACCGCTTTGTTTCAGTCTTGTAACCTGGGGCAGAGAGACTGATAGACGCATGCAATTAAATCAATAAATATCAACTAAGCAGGTGCCTGGAGTGGTGTGATCTGATGTCAGGTGTGAAGGACCAGGAGCCAGGACTGCTGGGTTATTTTTCTGGCACTGCTACTGATTCGTTTTGACTTTGAGCAAGTCATTTAATCTCTCAGTAATTAATCCTATTCATACAGCTATGTTGAGTACTGCTAGATACGTGAGTTCTCACTGCAGGCACACTGTGTCCATTCAAAAACTCACAGTAACACCTACAATAGACTAGAAGGTGTTTGATTTCAAAGTGTACTGTCCTGCCATTTGAATCCTTCCTATCACACACCTATAAAGGGCCTGTGTCAGGGCTCTTGAACAGCTCTGGCTCCATGCTGTGGAGAGGATTGATGCACACTGACCAGAACAGGGAAGTACTTCTCCTGCCTTGACAAATAAGTATTAATAAAGTTCTCTGAGAGCCTCGGAGGGATGGTACTAAGAAAGGCCAGATAATTCTTGCTATCTGAGAATTAATCTTCGCCTTTGGTTTGAAGCTGGCATAACACCCACTGGGCCGTTTGAGGCACACGCAAGCCTCGAGACCTTCACGCGCGTGCTAACTTGACCTCCTGCTCTACTAATCCTTGAGCTATTTAACCAAGTGGCTGCTCAAGTCAATCAGAGAAAAGCGTTTGCAAGCAGGGCTAGCACCTTGTGCTGAACGTTTTTATTAGCTCAATACAAACTGCAGCAGAGTAGTTATTGATTCCAGTGATCCATTGCCATAAGTAACATCATTTATAAACTTTTAGGGAAGCATAAGTGGTAGAAAAGCCTGCTGTGCAATCTGATTTGCTTGGGCATTCAAAATACTTTTATTGAATGAAGTGTTTACTCTCTGACACTTTACTCTAGGGTTTGCTAGCACTTTAGGAAGGACCTGATCAGCAACGTCCAAGATTTATTTTTTCCCCCATCTTTTGCTAAATTTTTAGAAGGCAGTGAGTGAATACAAGGAGCTCCATTCCAGTCCCCACCACGTGAGTTTGTCCTTTGCCTGGACACCATGGGCATACTGTGTAATCTCTGTGTTATGTAAGAAAACATGAGCACTCTTGCTTTTCCATCTCCCTAGCCTTTAACTGATGCTTTCTAGAAATGCTTTCTTATGCTCAGAAAAAATGAAATTAAAGATCCTTGGAACTTTCCAGAGTTGCAGGACTTTGGTCAAATTCCTCTGTGCTTATTCTTGCCCCCTCCCTGCAGACCTGTGTCATTGTGTATTGTGTCCCTCTCTATATATTTATGCGTATATTTTATGTATCAGTCTGCTGCAGAATAGGTCACTTTCCTGCCTTAGGCTGCTGTGTAGTGGTTCTGTTAATCGCGTTTCATTTACTAGATGTGGCATCACTAGGCATCGCTACCCCATCAGGGGAGTCGTTTCCTCAGTTTGGTGGTAGTGCCTGTAGGTGAGTGATGGGAATGTTTAGGGCGCCACTAAGATGGAATTTGCTGCAGTAAAAATCCCTGTTCTGTGCATGCACAAAATTACTGTATTAATCATATGCTTCTGGGGTAAGCTTCTTGTTCCTTTAGCTGTTGAAAACTACAGATCTCTATCCCTTGGAAGAGTTCCTCGGCTAAACAGTGGCAGTAGATCCGTTGGGTCCTCTAGCGAGGACAGTAGCCTTAATGCTAAGTCAGGACAGTTTAACTGGGATTTACAAACCCACTGTGGAGCTATGGGAATTCATGCTTCCTTTGAATGGGAACATAATATCCAACTTCCTCCAAATGGCTTAGAAAGTTCTGTCTAGCTGTAGGTTTTCTGAAAGTAGGTTTTAGAAAAAGCTGGAAAACAACCTTTAAGTGTGTTTAGACGGAATAACCGTGAATTCAAGCTGACTGATTTTTAAGTTGTTAGCAGCTCTGGGAGGCTGAGCTGAACAGAGGATGCTATTGTGAAATAAAACTCTAGATATCCCTTTCAGTACAACTTTTACCTACCATAGATATTTCAGTTTGTCCTGTACAATTTAAGAACACATAAATCCATGCTTTTTTTTTTTTTTTTTTTTTTTT
>NW_028186623.1:1857612-1953207 GCF_003343005.1 Rhea americana | reverse complement strand
TATGTAGTAAAACTATTTAGAGGTGGGGTAGGAGAGTGACACAACATATACTTTCAAAGATACTAAATAGCATTGAGAAGGTGAAGTTAGAAACAGAGAAGGATTAAATGGAAAACCAAAGTGGTACCACCAGTAAAGCCTGTGAATTAGCTTTATTTGGGGAAACAGCCTAGTTTACTGAGTCATCCTGATTATATACATGTCAGCTCTCCCTCCCTGCCAGGCCCCCAGACCTGCAATTCCACATCAATCCTATAGTGCCGTCTTCACATATACTTTTCTCTGCCTCTTATCTCTTCCACAGTCAGGGGTGGCATTGTCTGGTGAAGTAATTGCTCTGGAGATAACTCTGGACTCTGAGAAGGACTAGGAGCCACCTGATACTTTCCTATGTCTAGTCTTGCCCTCCGCGGGGAAATTTTAAGCATGTTGGAGTGATGGCTTTGCACAAATTCCCAGCTGACGGGATGTGTGTTTGGGCTGACTGTCTGGTCTGGAATTCATTAGGAACTTTTGTGTTTGCAGCTGTCTCTTGGATTATATCTTTATCGATCCTGCCTGCCCATGGCCAATGGGAAATATGTGGAAATGATGAAGCTCTTCTGAAGGGGAGTTCATAATCTTGCTCAAACAAAGCCAGGCCCCTGGAGGGAAGGATAAATGGCCTGCATGTAGCCTATTTTGAGATGATACGGTTATCACATCTTGTTCCCCTTGTTTTCCTGGGATAACATTCAATTACCCCTGCCAACAACAGCTTCCCATAAGGGTTGTTGAGGTGACTAATCATTTGCCCCAGTTACTCCAAGTGAGAAGCACACACCAGCTGGAAGCCTACCCGGGATAGTGGTGAGGAAGGATCACACCGGCACCAGCCGCTGGTTTGTAGGACTAGAGCAGTCCCCTGGAGATCAGATGTCTTTGAGGGGGTCAGAGAGCTGGAAGTCGGTCTCAGACCCCGGCTCTGCCACTGCTTTACCATTTGACCATGGGCAAGTCACTTTTTTCCTGGCAGAGTGTGGTCAGGAGCAAAAGGCAATCTGTGCTGGCTGGCAGGTCGAGAAGGAAGAAATGATTAAGCAGGAGTTTCTGCATTTCCTGAGTCCTGCAGCACAGGGGTTTGTCAGAGGATGAGGTGATGGCTCTGTGCATGGATTACCTGGTCTTTGGTCACTCGCCTCGCTGCGAGGGCTGCCAATATGGGTGTCAGCCACAAAAGGGTTGACTTCTTCTATGGAAAGCTTTGCCACCCACATCATTTGGTGTGTGCGCATGTGTACAGGCCCCTGCAGAGCTGCCGGAAGGTAGCAGCTTTCACTTGGCATTAGTCTGGGCTGGATTTGCACAGGCACCCTAGAGAGAGAGGCCCAGCAGCCTCGTATCAATCCCTGACAGCACCTTCCTATTTGTATACCCAAGCAAGGAGACAACTTGCAAGACAACTGCACTTAGCCCCTGCCAAAGCCAAGCGCCAGAGAAGTCCCTGATGTATTTAGAGAAACACGCTGTCTTGCCGTGTCTGCTTTGGAGAAACGTTGCTAATCCTTCCCGAAAAGCCCAGAGGGGAATCCAAAGCAGCTTTTCATTAGCCAGACAAGCCCTACAAGTTCCGCAGCAAAATACATACATCAGTGGGAAAGCTGACTGCTGCCTTGGTAGCAAAGGCTGAGTGTCTGAGGAACGTGTGCGGAGGGAAAGGGAGAGAGGAAGCCTTTGCTCTCCTTCCCAGTTGCTGGCAGCATGGAGACAACAACCTTTGGAAAGGTGTGTGGGTAGGGAGAGGGGCTGCAGGTGGCCAAGCGGCAGAATGAAAGTACGTGTGGCTGCTAGGAGCTTCTCCTTGCAGTGAGGAGTGAAAAGAGGGGGAAATCCTAGGGGGTTCCTCTGTAGGTTTGTGCAGTGTTTGGGGCATTGCTCCTTTTGCTCATCCTGTGTCTGCAAGCAAGAGTTTTGCATTTCCCTATACCTTTCACAGGGCCTCATCTCCCTCTCAGTGGTGGAAAGGGGCCARCCTCTGTCCTCTGAGGAGGAACTGGCCGGAGTCTCACAGAGCAAGACGAATGCCTCTTCACTGCCTTCTCTCTTCCTTTGAGTGCATGTCCCTGTTGCTCTTGTTGGCAACAGGAACCAGGACAGCAGGAGTTGTGAAATAATATGTGGGAAAACTGAAGGCATTTTGTGACTCTGGAGATGAGGAGACAAACCCATACTTGAAGTCTAAGGACTGATCTAGACCCAGACATGGTACTTGTGACTTTTACCCTCCTCCCAGTGCCATCCCTTCTCTTGTACAACCATGAARCTCCGAAGACACGGAGTATCCACTGGGGTTGTGGAGCATGGTAGTACATATCTATGAGTGCTATCAAGACTCATTCCTGGACTTCCTAATTGTATCCTTGCTGCTGCCTTGAAGCATACAGTGCTTCCTGGCTTGCTTCTCTGTGCATGTGCAAACAAACCATCCCTGATGCAGTACCTTTATGGCAAAATAAGTATATCCATTGGATTGGGTTTTTCTATTTCTTGCTGAGGCAGTAGAGCTAGTACAGGAACTGTGTGTAAACAAGTCCAAAGTGCATGGAAAGCACTTATTTAGACTTCCTGCTGCACTAGAGAAGGAATGGGAATTCGCTTCTCAGTGAGGCTAGCTGAGTCAATGTTGATTGTGGTATACRTCCTCAGGACCTGCAGCAGATGAGTATAAGCAGCAAGGCCATTAACAAGACCGTGCACATGTAAATACTGTGCTGCTTGCTTTCATTTTTACCTGCTGTGTATCAATCCACAAGCTGCTGTATTTGCTTTCCCCTCATCTCTCCTAGCTGATATGCCCTTGAGCTGCTGCAGGTTAGATTGCAGCACACGCAGGATAGAGCTAATAGGTGATGCTAACAGGTTGTCAGCTCTGTGGCTGTAAGAGGATGCATTTCCCAGGCTGTGGTAGCTAAATCCAGGTGGACGTGACTTGCATGTGCAGAGTTCGCCTGTAATTTGCAAGACTTGCAGTCAGTGGGAAAGTGCTCTGGCGATATCTGCAGGCATGACATAAAATCATTTTCGGGGGTGGAAAGTGACTCTGCTGAATGGATAAAATCTTGTGAAATTACACTGGGCTAAGAACAATTTGTTGCAGTCTTCCTCTCCTGAGATACCAGTGTTGGAAAGGTCCAGATTTACCAGATCTGTTCTCTGTGCAACCACTTAAAGTATTAGCAATGCTTTTTGTTTTTTTAAAAAAAAATGTTTTTGCATGGCTGTACTTGTGGCCTCAGAGACTGTAATGCTACTACAGCAGATAAAGGACTTCTAAATACCCAGATTTACTTCTGTGCACGCATGGTTGCTTGGTAATGCATTGTGGTTAGATTTAAAAATAAATATATCTCCTTCTAAGGCCAGGAGAATACCTGGGTGAGACTGAATTCCTGTTGAAAAACTATTCTTATTTATGAACCTATACATATACACACATGCATACACACACACATATATATGTGTATATACATGCACTGGTGTATATATAGACGTAGACACACATATTTAGACGCCCGCTTGGTGACATGGTGCATGCATTTCAGGCCTGCCCATCGGGCACGAAGGGGCCTGTTTCCTTGCCCCGTCTCCTCCCTTAGGTGGTCCGCAGGTGGTGATCAGCCAGCGGAGTTGTTTCCTCTAACTCGCTTCCACTCGCCCTCTTCCCTCTGCTGGGTTCGGGAGAGACTAAGTGGAAATGCAGAGTTCTTGTTTCCTCCTCCAGCTCGTTCGCCTCCTGCACAAGGGGCTCCTAATTTCTTTTATTTTCCTCCTGTCAGTAAGAGGCCATTCTGGTCCTCCCCTTGCGAGCGGCATTACAGAGGACTTTATTTCCCTGCCCATCATTGGTTAGCTCCTGCAGGGGCTCTCTGAGGGTCCCCGCTAACACGATGAAATGAAGTCAAGAGCAATATTAATTTAGATGGCTTTCCTTCMCATGCCAGGGCTGTTATTATGGTGGAGTTGGTGTGTAATAAAAGACCTCTGAGTGCTGGGGGAAATCAAATAATTTTACCCAAACACTGATGCGTCTGGACTGCGATTAGCCTAACGAATCTGATGAATCAACTCTGACTATGTGTATTTCTCTTTGCCTTTCCTTAAAATGCTTTTGTGCTGGTCCATTGATTGATAGATTGACACCTGAGTGCCTTTCTTGTCAGTAGCTTGTCATTAGTGTCTGCGCATTGCTTAGAATTTAGACTAACCTGCACTTCTCTGGCCAGTGGAATATTTGGGGAGAGAGTTATGAATTTCATGAGATGGACCCAAGTACTGATAATGAAGGCTCCAGGACGGTAAAGAGTATTTCTCTTGAAGAATGGGAAAATATTATGAACCTTGACCTCTCTTCTCACTTTTCAGGCAGCTCATGAAGTCTTAGYGGTGGAAAATTCCTGGGAGAATACAACACAGGGCGGTGTTTGTTCTGCTCTGTTGTGCCGCCTCTTCTACATCCTCTGCGGGTTAGGGCAGGCTGGAAAAGGCTGTTTGTAAAGGACAGCAAAGTGTTTTTTCTGGGCTGAGCTCAGTCTAGCCCTCCTTCCTTCCCTCCCCACGAGCACTGCCTGCACCTGAGGTCCCTGATCTGGGCAACACGAGCAGTGCTGGTGCTCTGAGGTACCCAGGTACCTTCGGCGGTACCCAAATACCTTTGATGCTCTGGGATCCCAGAGCCTCTGGGAGATGCTTAAAGGCCCAGCTGGGCCAGGGCTGTGTACCTGGTGGCTCAGCACCAGGTACCTCAGAGAGGTGTACAGGAAGGAATATCATCCCTTACCTAGGAAGGATTTACTTTGCAAATCCCAGTCAGTTAGTGATTGATTTCTGTGCCAATGCATAAAGGGTTTGTATCCCTTATATCCCTTAATTATCCCTGTTGCTCCTGTGGGTTTCTTGAGGACTCGGGGACTCCACTACCAACACTGTCAGTGATGCAAATGCGCTTTAGGTGGTTTAACCTCTCTGTGCCTCTGTTTACCCTTTCAACAAGGGGTAATATCCACAGAGATGCTCTGAGGCTCAGTTACTGTGTTGTGTATTCCAAGATCCCTGGGTAAAAAGGTAGAGAATTATTCTACCGGTCTACTTCAAGTATTGTTTTCATTAAGATTAATGCTGTTCACTAAACAGCACCATTAAAACTGTATTAGGTGTTTAATAAGTAATGTGTAGCTGATATCCATCAAGTYACGTTTTTGTAGCCAGCTGCTAGGTAATGCACAGTAACAGGCCTGTTGAAGTGAAGCATTCTACTTTAATTGCTCTTAACTATATATTTGATTAGTAATGCTTAGATTGGGTGGACCTCACTGAAATTCCTTGTCACAGGGGCACAAAGAGAACAGAAGGCTGTAAGCTTCTCTAGAGGTTGTTTAGGCCAAAATAAGTAACCTCAAGTGTCTTGCAGTTGTTCAGTGAGTCCATAGCGAGGCAGCAGATGGACTAATTGAGGAATGGACAGAGTGCTGTCAAATCCTGCCATAATCAGGAGCTGGACRATGCCTGGTGTCTCTCAAAATCAACACATTGTGACCTCTTGTTGCCTGCAGGCAGTATCTGCAGATACTTGAAACAGAGTTATTGAAATCAAGGCTACTTTATCTAGTGATAGGTAAACGGAGTGCTTTTGCACTCCAGCTTAACCAGAAATGAAGGAAGAGTCAAGTGGAGCTGCATCCACTCTTCAAACATTGGACTGTGTGGATGTTCAAGGTCACAAGCCAAAGAGTTCTTGATGTGTCACATCAACTGCTCTTAACTTCTACCTTGCTGCGTCTTCACATGCTCCCACGCACTTCCAGGCAGAGGTCTCTCAAATGTACTTCCTCCTCACTTACAGAGGCCTCTTCTCTCTCCACATCTAGGTTTATTCATGTCTGGAGTTCCTGGCCAACACAAACTGTGTAGCATAAACMAGTGATGAGGAAAACAGATGCTTAAAAGCAGACAGCTAGAACTAGGTCTTCAGCTGGGTCAAATGCAAGCACATATTACTGCACTGATTTACAGCGGCAGAGGTTCTTGCCTGTAATCTTTTGTGATCTAACACAAGTATTACGATGATTTAAAATGAAGAGCTCTGTCTCGAACTTGGCTGAGCTTTCTATATAAGTGCTGCAGCCTTTGGAACCCTGCTTCCATTTTCTCCTTGGTGCCCATGCGGACATAACTCTAGCTTAACGATAATGGTCTGGTAACAGAAAAGATTTTTCTTGCCCTCAAATGTTGAATGGAGCAGCTGTCAGTACAAATCATCATTTCCCACCTTTGTGACCCTCAGTCCTCTACCTTAAAAATGGAAATGGAGAGATGGAGATTCTGTCATGAATTTTAGTCAACCTTTGGGGCTTTTTGTTTCCTCCRGGCTGGGCTCGGAGGCAAGCTGACCCACCCCTGCCGCCCTTGCTTACCTCGACCAGTTTACTGGTTTCGCTCTGTCATTTTAGAGCAGTTTCTCTGGCCTCTGAAAAAGTGGCGTTGGCACTAGCGGAGTGGGTACTCAGAGCTCAGTTGTGCTCAGCCCTGTTTGCCGTTATTGATGGTAGCTGTTAGGCGCTGATACGTTGTTGTGTGCGAGCGTGGAAAGTAATGGGAAAGTTATGGCTGCCTTCTGCGGCGTGTATAGAGAGTTATCTGCCTCGGCAACTGTGACTGCTTTTAGCCACGACTCATATTTGAATAATATATATATATGAAAGCCAGTTGAGTTTCTGAGAAATTACCTTAGTCTTACAGCGTTCCCTGAGCCTATATTGGTGTAATAAACCCGTCTCTGTCAGGCGTGTGACGGCAGCAGCCCGATTTTGCRCGGGAGGGGAGTCCGCGGGCTTCGCTTTGGCGACTGCGGGAGCCAGGCGGAGGTGGAGGGGGTCCGCGACCACCGCGCCGGCGGGCAGCGGCAGCCGAAGGCGCGCCGCGAAGGCAGGGGCAGAGCTGGGGTTTCTAATCCGTACAAAGAAAGCTGATGAGGGCGACTGTGTTCTTTGGCTCAYTGCGGCGCGACAGAGGGCATTTCTGCTGTTCTCAAGGCAGGCGTGAAATGACAGTGTCTACAAGCCTTTGGCTGTGGGTTCTTTACCCCCGGGAGGTTTGTACTGAGATATCACTGACTCGGAGTACGGCTCTCAGCTAAGTCCCACGGAAATCCCATTCTGCTCACCAGCCAGCAAGCGAGTCTGTAGAATTTCTACCAGCCCAGGAATAATGGCAGAGTAACACCAATTAAGAGGACCGTCTCCTGCTGCTCAGTGGAGAAGATCAAGGCAGGTTTGTCATCGTTTGAAGACCGGCCTTTGAGAAAATTGCCAGTGAAGATGTTCTGAAATAGCTCCAAACCTTGTGAGTCGCTGCTGCTATGAATACAAATCATCTGAGTGGAGTTTCAACTGAAGAGGTGCCAGCAGGGTGCCTTCCSCAGGTGCATCACTCAGGGAGCCAGAGCTGGATCACAGCAGAGCACTCGGAGGGGAGCTAGTGGGAGTGGAGTCCTGGGATGACACTCGTGGGAGGAGAGGGGCACTGGCTTGTAAGAACAGAGTCTCTCTGTGCAATACTGGGAAAAGATTGAGGCAGGAGGGCATGGGACTGGAGTGGGGCATGCAAAAGCTAGGCTACTCCATGCCTTGAGCTACCAGGGGGATAAGACAAGGAAAGGGGACAGGTGATATGGCTGGAAGAACTGGCAGTCTTGTGTGTTAGGAACTGTTGTGGATTTTGGCTTGCTCGAGGRGTGATCCTCACAGTGCGATATACCGGAACCTGCCCCACGTTGTTCACATGTCCCTCTTTTATCACCCATTGCATCTTGCCATGAGCCCCAAATGACCCTGTTCTTTTGCCCTCCTTCTTCCACCACATCCTCGCTCCTGTGCAGATCCTGTCTCTCAGCTCAGTCTGCCCTCCTAAGATTATCTCTCAGCTCTGGCGTGGGGTGAAGGGCTGAGGGCAGGTGGGGATGGTGTGGCTATGTCTGTTAGCTACACTTCACGGGCAGAGCCTTGTTCCCTGGCTGTTAGTTAAACAGAGAGCAGCATTTAGCCTGGCGTCAAGCAGCGAAAGATTCCTGGGAATGAGGAAGGATAAAAGAGATGGAAGAACATCTTAATTTTGGTACCTCTAATAGAAGTCTGTGGCTGTGCTTTGGCTTTCAGGCTGATGGCAGATGTAGTAGCCTGACGTGGTCTCTCTAGCTGGGCCCCTCTGTTACTGCTCTGAGGGATGGAGCAGACGGGTGAAACCACGCTTTTTCTCCTAAATGGGAACACATCAAACAGAGGCTCTGCCTGAGGAGCGATTGTCCTCATTCCCTCTCTTTCTGTGGTGTAGGTAGGAGCTGGCCCAATTCCCCGTTAGAAAGCTCCTTTTCTCTCTCCTTCCATGGGCTGTGTTGCCACCCCAGCAGTCACAGCTGTCTCTGGGGCACCAAGCCATCTTGCCGCCCATCTCCATTTCATGAGCAGCCATTGACTTCCCTATCACTGCCAGCTCCTTCCCTGTGAGGCACAAACAAGGACCTGCTTGGGCACAGTGTAGACCCACGGCCCCTGGCTGTTTCTAGCCTTCTGCCACTTGGACGGAGATGCCCAGAGCTCCTCTGGATTCCTGTGATCAGCAGGAGCAGCTTTAACAATCTGATTTTGGAGGCTGTGGCGTCAGGGCAGCTTGATCTTTTAGCTCCCCAGAAAACACTCATGCCAGCACCTGGAAGGACAATAAGCCCGTGTGCTCTAACCTGGGGCCTGGCACTGATCTTGGTAAGGTTTTGGCTGTAGTACTCTGTGAAACAAGGTTCTGCGCTTCCCTGGCAGCTTTATCTGAGCTCTCTTTGATGCTAACCAAGTCATACTGGGTTAAGCCATCTGAGGGCCTGTGTTAGCTCTTGGCCCAGGGCTTTGGCAGAAGAGAGCACTAACAGAACAAGAGCAGCATTTGTTGCTTGCCTGATAAAGGTGCACGCTCATCCTTATGCAGGAGACCTGTGTGCTACCGGAGTGTTTCTACACCATGGCTTAGCAGTCAGGTAGTGGGCAGTACCCATGCGTCAGTGCCGGTTGTTTCTGAACTTCTGACCTGGTGATTTATTTAAAGGCTCGTTATGGAATTCATCCCTCCATAAGCCAACCCCAAAGATGGCTCCAGAATTCTGCAGAGCTGAATTAAACATGTGCTGTTGCTTCTTGCAGACTCTCACTAATTTTGTGCAGGGAGGGAGGAGGGAGAGCTCAAACAGAGACGCATCTTGGCGAAGGCCAGATGGCCCAAGTACCAATCGTGCTGTCTCTTACCTCCCTACTAAATAAATGAGTGGTGCAGCAAGAGATTGGGGATCTGTAATTCGCTCTCAGGATGTACATTTTCCAGCCAGTTCTGTGCTGTCCGAGGCTGCTGGGGTTCAATGTGGATTTTACTCTTACACCCTCTTGTCCTGAAATGCAAGTTAATATATGCAGCTCTTGATCAGAATCTCATTATTGGGAGATTCAGCAGGGAGGGCTAGCATAGGTTGTTTTTTCTTCTCTGTTCCGTGTTCATTTAGTTCAGTAATTTCTTTCCCTCAGGAAACCCAGGCTCACATGCTGCATCTGGATTTTCAATGAGATCCATCTTTACTTCGTGGTTGCAACAGGCACTCTGTTTTCCAGCTGTGGGTGAGGAAGGGGGGAAATACATTTTAAAGAACAGGCTTTCTTCATATAGTGGTGCTGGATGTTGTTGGTCGTGGAAGTGAAAGTGATATATGGGGAAAGGCAGCTGCTGGCCAGAATCAGAGAGAGTCTCTGCATGTGCTGCAGGGGTTATGAGGCAGAAAAACTTTCTTATATTAACTGAGCCTATCTCCCATGGAAGTTGCTCTGCCATCCACTGGCAGCCTGAAGCCAAGGAAGGCAGTAGGAAGTCATCTGGGCTATAGCACATGCTGGTGGCAGGTGAGTCTATCCAGTACTTCCGCCGAGGACATGAGGTCAGGCTCGGTCAAATCCCACAGAGGCCCTGGAGCTGGTCGGGCAGGACCAGAAGAAGAGGCTTGTTGAATTCCTCCTTGTTTGCTAGCTGTCCAACGTGAGGCTAACTGGCAGGGGAGCAGGTGGCTTGTCCGGCTTGGGACTGTGGAGGAGCCATGTGCAGAGCAGAGTGGGAGCAGAGGAGGTGCAGTGAGGGACAGCAGCCGCTGATGGAACGGAAAATGCTGACATAAATTAATCAAACGAGGCATCTCACAAGATTGAATTAGATCCTGATTTATGACTGCAGTGCTGCTGCTTCTGCAGTTCCTATGCTCTATGCTGATTCCTCACTCCTCTGATTTATGGGGAAGCTACAGCTCTCTAGCTGAGGAGGGCCCATATAGAAAGAATGGATGGATGGATGGATGGTGTTACCAGCTGGGTGAATACTAGCCAATACCCCGTGTTGTTCCTTAGGAGTTCATCCTTCAGCTGCTTTATATGCCCAGCATCTAAGCGTTTCAGTTGCACAGCTCCTGACAAGGTGATATCTAGAAAAGGAGATAGCCCTTTGTCCTGCCTCTTGCTCATCCTCTCATTCCTCAGCCCCACAAGAGAACTTCTGTCTAGCATCTTCCTGTGCTGGGCTTCCCTTAAGCTGCAGAAAAACATTTCCGACCTTCCAGAATGAGTTGTGCTGTTCAGGGTGAGAGGGTCTGGTTTCTATTCCAAGAGACATTGCTACTATCTGAGATCCAAGTCCCATCAGGGATATGCATAAACGAGAACCCTAACATTTCTGGTTTGCCCATCTAAACCAGAGGAGAGTTTCTAAAACTACTGGCTTAACAAGGTGGCCTTGTACACATTTGTGGGGACCTCACCCTCATGCAGAGAGGGAGAAGAGATGAAGGGTTTAGGTGAAAATTGAGCACTTTGGCAATGGACGAGCAGAAAGCTGATGTATGATTACTGCTGAGCAGGTAAGGGAAGGGCCATGGAAAGTAAAAATGCATATGTTAGAGAAGGGAGAGTAACACAAAGGGTCCAAGGTTAGGACAGGGATTTGGAGAGAAATTAGGAAGGTGCTACCTATCTGAGGGACTCTCTGATGTGCTTTCCCTCAGCCAAACCATCTATATAAAGATTTGATCAGGTTTTTTCATCACCTATAGGAAAACCACTGTCCAAAGAGCCAGCCCCGTGTCCCGTTCCCTGCTAGTGAGTGTTCCTCTGTGTGACTCTTGAGGTAGGGAACTAGAGGACTTGACATTAGCAGGAGAGTAGTAGCCCACAACCTTGTTTGCAGCAATGTTCCCTAGGTACCCAGCGTCAGTGCTGAAGAATAGAAACAGATCTTCCGTCTTCCTGCAGTATATTGATTTTTTGCTCCCTGCTTCGGCCTTTTGCTCGTCCTTTTCAGCAGCTGGCAGTGGAATGAAATATAAGGTTTGAAAAACTAAAAATACAAAAAGTGACAGCTTCATTGCTCCAAGTGATGGTATTTCAAGGGGAAGCGTGACCTGAAAAAACGGAGGCATTGCTGCCCTCGCCTGCCGCTACTTGCTTGCCAAAGAGGGGAGCAGAGAAACGGAAGGGGGTTTGGCACTGAGGTGCTGAGTCAGGCTGGGAATGCTGAGTTGCATCGCTGCCGTGCTGAGGGAGAGACCCTGCTCCTTCAGCAATGCCAGGCACAGAGCTGGGAATGAAACGCTGCCCACGCAGCCGTTTGGATGCCTTTTACCTCATGGACATTGTGCCTTCTGCACAGTGGCACATCAGGCAGGGGCTGCCCGGCCCTGCTCCCGCTGGCGTGCGTTGGGACAAGGGGGAAGAGCGTTTCGGCAGTTACGTGGAAGAGAAGCAGTCACAGTGCAAAGCTCACTCGTGCCTGGGAGATGTGGGGTTGCATCTTGGTTTGCCCTGTTTGTTGGAGAGACTCTCGGAGGGGAGATGAACAAAGATCTGCTTGTGCAGCCAGCTCTGTGCTGCAGAGAGGAAGGCAGGGAGCTGGTGATGAGCCAGATCTGTGTCAGACTTGCCTGGGTTGCTCGGGAGATTTGGGAGCAGGGAGGGGTGTTTGCTATCCCAGGACCTGCTATTTTTGTCGTTGTCACAGGTTCACTGTGTAGCGTGGGACAAGTCAGCTTGCTCTGCCCCTGTATCCTGATCTGACAAATGAGGGTGGTACTTACCCACCCCGGGAACCTTAGGTGATGGATGCTGGGATAAACATGACACGCTCTTGCTATATATCTAGCACCTGGAGCATGATTTTAAGGCTTTTTGCAGTGTTCTGAGTGGATTCTAATTAGTGAATACTGCATATCACTGCAGCGCGGCAGTCTGCATTTGGAAGGAGAGTGCCCAGCAGGGTTTAAATTACTCGTCATTTGCCTTGTTTTGCTTGGCCATTTGAATGGTTGACTCTCTCCTAATTGGTATCGTAACCACTGGGCTGATATGCTTAGAGGTTTTTGATTGGATTCCTTTTGGGGAAGGGGGGAACTGGCAGAGGTAGCAGAAATTAGGCAATGGGAATTAATTCCTCTGTGTCATTTGGGAAACAGAAAATGAATAATCAAGATATCCTTTGAGTTTTCCACATTAGGGCAAACTCAAGTGTGAGATTTGGATGGTGCAGGTGAGATTAGGTACTTGGAAACTTCCTCCTTATCATTGTTTTCCTTGGTCGTGTAAAAACAAGAGCTTTGGCAACGCTGTGCAAAGGTCGTGCGCTGGAGGAGCCATGCAATTGCAGGCATAGCTTGAGGTGCACTGGTGGAGACGTGCACTTTTGAAAGCTGCTTCAGGGTGGCAGGTGGGTTAATCTGTGTATGTATAGCAAGGAAGGTAGAATTACGCTGCAGCTCAGAATAAGAGCAAATCAAAACTGCTCCCAGTGCTGTAGTGGGACACGTGTCAGGAGGTCACCTGCGTAGGTCACCTACCTGCTAACTCCTCCAGCTTTGCCCCGAAACTGCAGGTAAAAGCGTTGGGCCCAAGGAGTTTAGGATGCACGTGAGCCCTCAGGAGTTTCAGTCTCCTGCCTCAAAGCCGAGCTCAGCATTGCAATGTTCCTCTTATTAAATCCGATGGCGATGAATGGGACATGACACCTGCGTATATGATTCAAATCGAGTCATCCCATTACACGGTGTAAATCAATAAACAAAATGTGGCCGCTGACAGCATTTACAGTTCCCCCTATTACTGCCAACCAGCCCATTTTCTGCGCATGAAAGAGGCATTTACACCCCATTTAACCGTGCTTTGATGCGGGATCCTGTTCCCAGGAAGAGTAGAGGCTTTGACAGGTGACATTAGGAGAAGTGGAGATCTACAGTGTTCATTTGCAGAGACCTGAGCAAAGGGCTGTGAAACATGTTATACATGTTTGTGCTGTCTATCACCCTAATTGATCACGTGTGGGGTTGGGAAATGGAGCTTCATGGGGTTATACTGGCTACAGCTGGGATATAATTGCACTGATATTTCCTGGTGGTTCAGGTCCTCAGGAGAGCAGGAAACGCCAGATTTCCCCTTTTCTCCTGGCCAGGGAAAGGTCTCGCTCTCAAGCTAGGCAATAGGCTGGGACATGCACTGAGACATCATTCTTGGAATACCTCGGCTGTCCAACCTGATTATATTTAATGTGCTCTGCAATCTGGTGATTAATCTGGTAATCAAAGCAAATATTACAGTAACGGCTGGCAATAAAAATATAACCTAAAGTGGACGTAAACCCTCTTCTTTTTCTTCTCTTTTTTGCGGCTTACAAATTGACAGTTGATATCTCTTCCCTTTATGAGAAACGGCAGGAGGGAGAGAGAGATTTGCGCGATAGGAAAGCCAGGTCCCTGCTGCTTCTCCCCAGGGCTCGGAGAAGGCTTCGCAGTCCCTCGCCGAGGCAGAGGGGCCAAACTTTGAATTCAGAGCGGGGAGGGAGCATGTCCTCTCGGCCGCCCCAGGGCCATCGGTGCCTGCAAGCCTGCCGACTCGCCTTCTCTGAAGACCTTTTGGAAAGCTCGAGCTCTCCAGCTTTTCCCCATTTCTCTTCCACAGCCTTCAATCCGAGCTAATTCACTCTAAATCAGCGACGTGCCGTTTCCGAAGGGTGCGCCCGTGGGAGCGCACAGTTGGGCGAATGTTGGCCGAGGGAGGGTCGCTGGTGGGGGGGAACAGGCGGTTTCCGCTCCGTGCTGTTCTGGTGCGCGTGCGGGATGCTTAGGACAGGGGCAAAAGCTATAGGCTTGTCCTCAAAATTACAGAGCACCAAATCATACAGATATTTCATCAGTATACACTTGGACGGGACTCGGATCAGCTGCCATGGAACTGAAAATTGATATTTTTGTCTCATTTCCTGGAATCCCACCAAATCTCTAAATTATTCCCAAAAGGACGAGAAAAGCTTCTCTTTTTCTCTGCCTGCCTTTGTT
Source organism: Rhea americana (assembly GCF_003343005.1). Classification (NCBI taxonomy): domain Eukaryota; kingdom Metazoa; phylum Chordata; class Aves; order Rheiformes; family Rheidae; genus Rhea; species Rhea americana. Next base: position 1,938,782 of record NW_028186623.1, on the reverse strand, counting down.
TTTTGTTGGTTTTGTCTGTGTTTTGCCACTGCAGTTGTCTATATGGATGAAAAGGGCAGTTTGTGACCAGCAGGGAAAGATGCTGTTATGAAATAGCAAACAAGAGCAGAACTTTTACAAAATGTTCTCAATGTTACTGCTTGAATGTGATTTTTTCAGGGTATAAACCATAAATGTAGATGTGTGTTTTTATATTCTTAATTGCATTTTCACATAGATTTCTACCCCAAAGTCCCCCAAGCTCCAAAACACAACTTGGAAAGAGACAACATTGGTGTTGTTTGTGGAAGAACAGTATTCTTTATGCTTTGCTATTCCAACTTTGTTTCCAGTAAATATCCTCACCAACTGGTATTGAAGTTTGAATGCCTGCCAGGAATCTACATCTAAGACTCTAAAGTTCCCTTGGCAAACGTGTGAGGTGACATTAGTCCCTCCTTTCCCCAGCTCCTGGAGCTTTTCTCATACTCTTTGTGGGAAAGTTGAGCCAAGCTGCTGGGGGCACCTTCCCATCAGTGCTAATGGACTGGGGAGTGGCATTTCCAAACGGATTCAATGCCAAAGCTAAAGCTGCACACTTGATCCACGTGGTGATTGCAGAGAGCAATCTGTTAAGTGGGGAAGGAGCTCTGAGGCTTGTGCAATGCAAGAAGTGAGAAAGGGGATATTTCAATGGAACTTCTCATTAGAAAGGTTTAATTTATCAGAGCAGGATGTGTCTGCTTATTAAAAGGGTCAATTTTGATGCTCCCTTTCTAATTAGGAGCAAATCAAAGAAGACTCTGAAATATTTCGTATGATTGTTTTTGAGACGTTCACCTCATTGACCTCAGGAGCAGTTAGTATTTGTGCTGACATACCCTGGAGCTCTGCAAGGAGGAACATTGGGTGAAACTAGTGCTGTGCACTCCTTTGATGCTGTGGCCAGTAGAAAAAAATAGTCTCAGGCTTGATGAGTCTCAGCCTAGAAAGCATAGTGTAGACAAGACAGCACCAACAAGCTCAATAGCTACTGGAAGGTGACCTGGTACTTCTGCAGCAGATAGCAATTGAGCGAGCTATCGGCGTGTTTACCTGCCAGCGCACAGCGCTCGCCCCCTCTGGCACTGACTGCCATCATTAGTGTTGGCTGATTTCACTTTGCCACCTTGGGAACGATGTTTCTTAATGCCTCCATGTCCTGTATGCCCTCGTCTGCCCTTCTCTGGGCTGCTGAGCACTACGTTTCGGCTCTGAAGGAAGCACACCATTCTTATATGTCTTTCCCATCTTCCTTTGGCTGTCTATCACCTTTTGCTGCCAAATTTCCTGGACTGTGAAATGAAGCTTTTATTATCTTCCGGGGAGGGGGGGGGGAAAGAAATTAAATTAGTGAAATTAAAAAGAAGATGATGATGACAACTCTAACCTAACTTCAACCCTTTTCATTATGCCTCACATATAACGAGACAGCAGGCTGTGTTCTGGGGCTTCTGCTTGGATTGTTGTAAAGAACCGAACTTTTACTTTCAAATTAACTTGTCAGATCACATATTTATAAAAGAATTGAAGGAAGGAGAATGAGGGTCCCGGATATTCCCACGCATCAATTAGGGGGAAATTAATTACAATTTACCAGCGTTAGCACGTTAGCACTCGCTTGATTACAGAGCAGATCACTCTGTGCTATGGAAAAAGTCATAATACAAGGTACGGAGGAGGAGAGGCCTTGGGTCTGGTTTCACAGGGGGCACTCTCTAAAGAGAAGCTGCTCTGGGGTTGGCTTGAAACTTCTGTCCAGGAGAGCTGTAGGCTCCTGTCCGTCAGCGTCTGTGTCGCCCAGGGAGTTACCGACACAACGTGGCACAGGCTGAGGCAGGACTGATTACCATCTCCCTGGAGCAGAGTTGCCCCAGCTGACTGGTGCAAGGGGATGGGATGGGTTTGAGGGAGACATGAGCTTTTGGGTCAACTGTCCTTTGGCTGTCTCTTCTGTGCATTTCCTTCCCCAATCTTTGCGAAGAACAGCAGGGAGGAATGGCCATGTCTGTGCCATGTGCAGCCGGGAAGCTGGGCTGTGCTGTTGATGAGACGGGAGGAGACCGTTGATGCTGCTGAGCAAGAGTCTGAGTTGTCCTCTCGCTCGCCGTGAGCCGCTGACTCAGCCTTGTCCTTTTTTAGGACTGCAGTAGCCGGAAACCAATGTGAAACCTGTGTGTATCACCAGGGCATCCCAGAGGACCGGGAGATCTTGCGAGTGTTTATTCGGGGGTTATTGAATATTTAATGTGCCTAAATTAGTGCTGGAAGGAGCTCCAAGGCAGTGGTTCCCCTGGTGGCTGCTCACGTGGCTGCTAAATGAGACCCACGGCCACTCAGCAGAGGCCTGGAGAAATCCCTGCAAAGTTGCTTTCTGATGGGAAAGCCGATACCGGCTCTGTGACTAACCGCTGCTCCATTAGCAATTTGCTGCTGCAGTAAAAGGCTGCTGCATGGGTAGAGGCCACAGGGTGAGGTGAGACGGAGACAGCGCTCTGCCTCTGATGGTTCAATCCAGTACCACTTTATTCTTGCCCTTGGGCAGCCTTGTGCCAAAGTGGAAACCTCTCTGGAGTAGAAAGGGAGGTCAGAGAGGTCTTCAACAGGGGCCTGGCAGCGAAGCGAGACAGATTGTGCACTGGAGGAGGAGGGATGGATTTCAGTGCTTTCTTTACAAGTAGAGCCAAAGTGAAGCAAATAGATGAGGGTCTGAACGCGTTGGAGGATGTAAGTGAAAGGCAGGCATGGCAGCATAAGGAAGATATGAAGCCTGCTATAGTTAGAGATGAGGTCAAAGCAAGCACCTCTGCTGGTGGATTAGGTTTTGGAGCCAGGTTTTAAAGCTCTGATTCTCTTAACAAGGACAGGAGTGGGTTGCCTCCTTTTCAGAAGAAGATATCTTGTTGCCACCATGTGTTTTGTGACTGAAGGTAGGAGAAGGATGATTGCTGAGATGGGCTAAGCTGCATCACTGTAAGAAGCAGAGGGAGAGGGACCTCAGCTGAGCTAAAGGGAAGAGAAATGAGCTGATTATTAAAGGGACCAACTGAGCTGGGTGAACTTTACCATAGGGAGATCCAGAGGGGGCTGTGTGGCAGATTAAGTACCCTTTAAGTAAGTGCACTATTTCCCATGCTGCTAACCCAACCACAGGTATTACAAGTCTCTGGCTGCTCCTAACTCAGTCACTTGGCATGGGGAAAGTGCTGTTCCTGACCCAGCCACCACCAAATACCCACGAGGAGGTTTGTCTTCAAGCCTTTCCCACAGAAATCTCTGCATAGACCCACTAAACTTTTGCCAAATTGAGAAGAGATGAGCCTGGCAGCCACCTTGCAAAGCCTGTTTGTTATTTTTCTTTCTTTACCCTAGTGTTGAGCACAAGTGAAGATGGAGTTCACAGAGTCGGGAAGCCCTGCCTCGCAGGCTGAGCTGCAGGCAGCGATGGCGAATACCAAGGTGACGAGTCCGGGCTGCAAGTGCAATTATGCTCAAGATGGCCTTGAGATGCGGGGTGAGGATCAGGTTCCTGGGAGCTCAGGGCTGTTTGCCTGCAGGGCTTTCCATGTCCTGTTTGTGTACTGATCAAAAGAGCTGTGTGCCCTCGTGTGAGAGCACCAGCATCGCTGTAGCACCTTTCCAGGCAGCTGGGACAGCGACTGGTGTTTAATGCTTGCCCTGGAAAGGTGAGATCGGGTGCAGCTTTTCCCGTGAGCTTGATTTTTACAGGCAGCCAAGGCCTCTTGCAAAAAACGTCCTTGCCGTAGGGGTATCTATCACCAAGGCCAGCCAGGGTGGGTGAGAGGGGATGAGCGCCTGCCCTCCCCCCGCCTCCTCTTTCCTATAAACTCGCTGGGGTTTGCTCTCCCTGGATAATCCCACGCAGCTTGCTTGCCCGAGGTTCCAGATTGAATGTCTGCTCTTCAGACACAAGGATTAGTGTGCTGATAGGATGCACTGCACTGTCGCGGGCACAGCAGTCTCGACTCAGGGAATTTTTACTTAATTAAATTTATTGCCAGTTAGCACAAACTTCTAATCACTGATTTGGGTATTGAGATGAAAGACAACATAAACAATTACACAAGCGCTTAAGTAAACACCTTTCCTCTCGCCTTTGCTAGTTTAAATTAAGCCAAGTACCTTTCCTCTTTATTCCTCGTCTCAGTTGCCCTTGTTTTTTGGCATCAGTTGCACTTGGTGTGCCCCAGTTCCTTCACTAAGGTGAAGGGCACTGCGGGAGGTTGAGGTCATGTGCAAAATGGTTTCTGTCTGCCGTTCCTCTGGGCTTCTTATTGGATTTCCTGCGTTCCTCCGTGTTTCTCAGTGTCCCAGCCCCAGCATGGGTTCCTCATGCGCTAACTGGGTACTCATGCGTGCGCTGTTCAGGCACTCATGCACAAATTATCATGCATGAGCTTATTGGGTGCTCATGCATAAAGTAACTGGGCACTCATGTGAATTAACTGGGTGCTTATGCACTTACTAATTTGGTGCTAACACATGGACAGGGTAAATCCTGCAATTCATGCCCATTGCGTGCACAGGGGTGCAGAGGTCACCCCTCTTCCTCTCGGCAGGCTGAGCTGCTCCGAGCATGTGTGAAGTCCACAGGCAAGGTGGGAGGAGGGATTTGCTAGGAGGAGAGAAGTAGGCAGTGGCACCTGCCTGGGAGCAAGGCAATTTCCCTAATAACTGGGTGGCATTCAGATAGATGATTAGGGCTGAGTAATATACTGAAGGCTGGCAACTGCATTTGATTTCCTTGTGTTCTGGGTGACAGAGGGGCAAGTGGTCAGAAAGATGTCAGCAAGCTCGGGGATATCTCTCTACATGTTCAGCATCATGTAACCTGAGTATAAGGGGAGGAAATACTGGAGCTATGCAGGGTCTTGGGCTTGGATTCTGTTGTTTGCAGATGTCCTGCAGATGCAGAGAAAAATGTTGCAGGCTAGTTGCACAGTGTTGCCTGAAATGAGGGCTCTCTCTTATGTTCCTGTCTACCCCTTGGGCTTGTGGAGTGGCTCCTGTGAGTGTGCTGCTCACTTGCCTTGTGGTGCTGAGACAAAGATGGGCTTAGAGGAGAAAAAAAAACCTTAAAAATAGTGGAAACAGTTTGGATCTGAACCACTTTAAGAGTCTGGGAATAGCTGGGGGAAAGGGCTGCTGAACACGCTGGTCACCCAGCCGGGAGAGCTGGTGAGCAGTCTTCAGGACTTGCCTGGCATTAACAGCCTCTTTTGCGAAGCCTTGCCGTCCTCACGGTCCTGTGCCGTCCCGCCCGTCCCCTGTTACACCCCGATTGCATGACCGTGCTCTGCAAAGGTTTTCCCTCACCTTTGGCCTCTGAACAGGCGTGCTCCAGTCATGCCGGTGGGGCTGGGTGGCCGCCCTCCACGCTGACTTTCAGGGAGCCGGTGCTTCCAGAGCTGGCTTTTCTCTGAGCAGAGACTACTCTCTGCAGCAGGCAAAATGGAGTGGCACCCGCAAACGCTCGCTCCRGGCAGGCTGCAAGGAAGCACAGTGATTTAACCCACTGCTTAATCCTTACGCAAAGATGAGGTCTCTCAGGAAGATAGTCTTGCACATTAGCCTCCTCCAGGTTAAAAGAAGTCTCTGTATTTTTCATTAGGAGTAAAAATCTCCCTTTCCTCTTCCTTGSCCAGGTCAGGTGCAAACTGCTGCTCGGAGAGGAGGTACTGACTGGGTCAGTCTTGGCTGATAAATGATTGCTTTGGGTTCAGCATCACTCCAGTGAGAGAGGTGGATAAATAACTTGCCTAGGCATATAACCTATGATAAAAAAGATATTTGCAGCTTCCTCTGCACAAGGAGTGGGAGGCTCCTGCTCCCTGATGTGCWGGTAGGAAATGAGCCCTCGTGGCCCAGGGGTGAGTGCCTCCACGCCTCCGTGGTGCCTCCCGCTGCGTTGCAGGAGGGCTCAAGGCAGCAGCTCTGCTAAGGCGTTGGGACCTGCTTCCAAGAAAAGCTGACCAGCACCTATCTTCAGCCCTACAATTGCTGGCACTGTCTTGTATTACTGCATGGGAAAGGTGCTAGGTTTTAATCCAGGATCAAAATTTAGATCTAGGGCGACAGCCAGTTTCTTTGCATGTTGTACTGCTGCATAGCTGGTCTCTGTATCCATTGGAAGCTGCACAGGAAATTTAGGGATTAAGAACAGCAGTGTGAAGTTAGCCAAGCTGGATTTATGTTGTGGCAATACCAAACTAAAGGCTTGACTTTGTGAGAAATGCTGGGGTCTGCCTCACTGGAGTCCCCAGCACACTGTTCCTGCCAGAGTTTGCCCCGTGGAGCTGGGGAAGCTTAATGTCATTTGCAGAAGAGGCAATGTGGGCACAGGGCGGGGTAAATAACTTGTCAAGCCCGGATCGCATCTGCTGCGGCACGACGGCCCGTCCATTTCTGGTGTGCCTCCCGCATCATGGATCTTGGCCAAAGCGTGCGTTTTGGGGATCCTCCCTTTCGTCCCTGCTGGATCCGTTGCGTCGTTCCCCTTGGGTGCGATCAGCTTTTGCTGCTGCCAGTGCGATTCGCGCTGAGCCTGCATAAGCAGTCAGGAGAGCTCGCTCCTCGGCAGCTCACGGCTGGTTTACACGGGCTGAGGATCCGTCCCTCCAAGGGGGCTGCGGGCTGGGAAGCGTACCAGGGCTGGGGACCCCGAAAGCACAAACATCCCCCTGACAAGCTGTTTGAAGCCCAGCTGATGAGAGAAGGTGACAGCCCTGCTGCATCTGGGAGCGGTTTCTGTGCCCTCTTTGCTGACAGAGGGTGTTTGATTCCTTTAATATTTGATGGGTTCTGCCTTTTGCAGTGTTTGTTTTCTGTGTTGCTGGTTGTTTTGTTTTTTCTTTTTAACCTCTGCTGCTTCTCAGGCACTGCTGCCCCTTTGGAATGTGCACGTGAGGGGCAGAGCGCTCGGAGGCAGCATCTCCTTCTGTGCAACGCTGGCACGTCTGGAAACTGCCTTGTTTGTGGGGCTGCTTCTGCTTCTCCCTTCTTCATACAGCCCTGACCACCTCGGAGCAGCAAAAGGCAAAGGAGCCGTGCTGAGCAGGGTCCCGCGCTGGTGCCACCCCTCCGTGGTGCCTCCTCCGACCTGCTCTCAGGGGTGGGGAGCCAGCTCCAGGGAAGGCTGGACTCCCCATGGGAAGGTTGGACTCCCCACCACGAGTCTTCTTTGCCCTGTCCTTGTGGCAGAGCCACGGAGGTGGTGTGCTGCTGCACAGGGACCCTCCAGCCAGGCTCCCCTCTCCTGCGGGGAGGTGGCAGCACATGAGGAGGTGATGGTGGGTGAAGCCCTGGGTGGCTCCCAGTGCCTCCTGGGCAAAGCTGGTGTCGAGGACATTGCCACTCGAAGACTGACACTTGAAAAACCCCTCACATGGCCGAGATGCTAATAARCCTTTTTCCCTTCTTTCTCAGCCTGTTCCCCCAGTCTCTTCCACTTACACAGCTGTGCCACTCTGCCCAAAAGGGGGGCGAGGGCGGAGGAGGTGGTGCTCACACTGCCTTGCTTTAGACCCTTTTTTCCCCCACCGGCCTGTGCTTCTGCAGGGGTCCTGGGAGCTGCAGCTGGGGCAGAGCGCAGGYGCGGGAGTCGCTCTTGCGGGAGCTCCCGCAACCGGCCCCGTCTGTGTCCATTGCTGCTGCAGATGGGCAAAGCTCCTACCTGGAGAGCAAATCTCCCCACAGTCAGGACTTCTACTCCCCTATCACTTYGTTCCCTCTCTGGGCACGTCCCTGMGGAGGCAAATTTTCACGTGTCCTGAAGCGTGAGTTGGGCTGGGGCTGCCYCTAGGAAAGGAGAAGGTAGAGGAAGCGTGGGCTGAAGTCGCTCTGAAAGATTTAGGGAGCGTGTGAAAAGCAAGCGTTGCATACTCACGGCTTTGCGGTGTGCAGTTTGGAAGGGCTCTGCCCACTGTCTCTCCATGCGGGCAGGACACGGTGTGTGCAGGGCTGCTGCGCTTGCTGCCTGCCACTGCAGCGAGCATCTGCTTTTCAGATAGGCTTCGGAGCAGGACTGAGCTGGGGAATGTTTTCCCCTTGGAAGGGGAACTTTATTCAGCAAACAATGCTCCTGAGGCCGAGCGTGCCAGGGTCAATGAGGCGCTGCCCATGTGTCTGCTGGAAAGGCATTAGTGAAACCCGGGTAATCCGGAGCGAATGATCTCCCAGCCTCCGCGGCTGGCGGGGTGAGCTTTCCTCCATGCACAGCCTTCCTCTTTTTGACATGCCTTTAAGTGGGTGCTACAATTACTGCAGGCTCTGACATCTGGAACGAGTGGAGCCACCCTTCCTGTAATTCATTGCCAATCTGATTACAAGGCAGAGCAGGGAGAAGTCAAATTATTCAAATAAAGCAAAAAGGAAAAGAAAAACGTCATGCCCTCCCCTTCGAAATCAACTTGTTTTAGTTGCCTGTTGGGGCAGGGGCAGAGTGGGAGGCAATCCTGTTGTTAGGTGCTTGCCATGCTCTAGTGATGTTGCCCAGGCTCACATTTAAATGTCCATGATCTTGGGCATGGCAGGATGGTGACGTTCACGGTGGTTCATCTCTACTAGGCGCTGCAGGATTTGGAGATGTGGATGTCAGTTTGAGACAGGCCAGAGCAGAACAAATTTGTGCTGGTAGATATTTGCCTGGGCAAATTTCTTAAAAACTGTTTCTAGAGTAGTGAGGCTTACATGGGAGTTAGTCGAGCTGGATGTAGATTACCACCCTGTGGCTCCAGCTCAGTAATACAAATCCTGCTTTCTAGTTGCTTACCAGAAGCCAGAGGTGATGAGCCTGGCAGCAAAGCTGTGGCTTGAACCTCCTAAGCTAAACAGCATGAATTTCCCCATTTTCCACTCCAAACTTTTGACGCTTTTGAGCTGTTGGGTGTCTCTGCCCAAGGCCACCTCCTGGGAGGAAGAGGAACGSGGACTGCCATGCAGTCCATCTACCAGTCCTTCGTGCTTGCTGCATTTCCCCACCTCACCCTAGCACATGTAGTCACTATTCCCTGGCTCCAGGCTCCTTCTGGGCAGTGTGGGCAGCGACTGATGGAGGTGCGCGAGGAGCAGGACAGTGCCCTGGGTATCTGTCACTCCTCTTTTTCTTCTCCTTCTTCTCTTTCTCCTCCCAAGGTGCATTTCTACATCTGTTAGACATGGCAGCTTTCCAGCTCGGTTAATTACGTTCCGCTTACCTGAATTCCCCATGCGTTTCCAGCTGGATAACGTTATTCTTCACTGGCTGCCCTTAAAGAAACACAAAGCCGCTGCACGCTCCGTCTTCCCAGCACTGCGTCGTTACTGCATCCAGTGCTATGCCTCTTTGCGTTCAAAGGCCATCCTGTTTATTTTTAAGAATTGAAAATTTTAAAGAAAAAAAAGTGGCGCTACCAGGAGGGGCAAATAAATCATGAGTAGACTCRTTAGAAATGCAGCCACTGCTGGAGTATTTGGTGACTGCTTCTTATACGGCTATTAGTGGTTTTCAACCTGAAAAAATCCCCATGACTTTGTAGATTACCTGTCTAAATCTCTGCAGCCCTTCTAAGGCAGGTACTTCTAAGGCGTGTAGGTATCTCTAAGAGCGCAAGTGCGGCAAGGGAGAAGGGCTGCCTCTGCTTTTAAATACAGAGGGGATTTTGTCAGGCGGCAGAAGGTAATTCCTTCAAGGAATTACCCACAAACTGGTTCAGAACTGTGTTTGACAGCACAATGGTGTTGCTGGGGGGGAAAAGCAGCAGGCAGGACACGAACAGACCAGACAGTGCTGCTCTCTGAGCTGCTGGTGCTCCTTCCTRCAGTAGCTTATGTTTTGCTGGAGGTTCCTCACCCGCTTTCATGTTGAGCGTGGCAAAGCTTGCTGAAATCTAGCCTAGCAGTGGCCCTTGCTGTGTTTTGAGCCCTTTCTGTGTTCTGGGTGCGAGGAAATGGGTTGCATGATTCCTTCRCAGAGGTCCCATCGGGAAGAAGCAAGGCAGTCTGAGAGGCCACCCACGAGGCTTGCAACAACTGCAGCGCTTTCCAACGGAGCCAGGAGCTGAGAGCATTGTAGGGGCRAATGAATGCACTTCAGAGCTTTTCTAGTGGTTAAGTGGATGAGATAGTGCGATACTTTTTTTCTTATCGGCCCAACAGATAAGTTATTAATGCGTATGCTTTTAAGCAGCGCATGTGATTTGCATGGATACAATAGAGCAGAATTTTCATTATTTGGTGGGGTGGTGGCTGATCAAGGGCTGCTGAGAGGAATTCCGGGCAGATTTTGCGTGCTATTTATTGTTCCTCATTACCAGCCAGTCAGGCGCTTTGTCCTGGATCATCTCAGTGGCTCTCCGCTGTATTGTTAGCAAAAGAGTACAATTTCATAAGTGTCTTGTTGAAAGATAAAGTTATCAACATTCACAGTTCACAGTTACTTTGCTTCAGTTCAGGGCCTGCTTCAGTTAAGGCTTCGTTAGCAGCAAAGTGTCTGATTTTTGTTGACAAAAACACTCATCTACTGCRTGCTAGCTGAGACATAAGACATGAGTCATGATGTTTCAAGAAGAGCCTTGGGGGCATTGGCATGGGAAGTCCTCTCCCTCCCGCCCCGACGGGTTGTCTGTGGCTGGCAGTGATGGGCCAAGCAGAGGGTTTGACGGYGGAACAGGGACTCCCTGAACCCTCCTCTGTTCACGTCCAAGCCCGGTGCCCTGTCACCGAGGCCACGGGCAGGGCTGAGTCTGGGGAGCTTGTCAGGCTCTCACTGATGGGCGAGCAGGGAGAGCCTGCAAGTGGCCTCCTGTGTTTCAGGGCATTTCTGGTATGTGTAACTGAACTSACTGCACTGAACGACTCTGTCCTCTTGCTTAATCCTCCCCTAGATTGGCAGAGTTTGCCCCACTGAGTCCAGCTGCGTGCTAGCAAAGCTTCATCTGCTTGCACGCTCACAAAATCTGTTGCTKATCCTTTGCTGTCCTCCAGCTCTGCTGTTCCCCAGGGCCTCTGGGAGAGCAGCGTGCTGAAAGCCATCCKGTAATGCTTGCCCACTGCTTCTGCAAACCCTGCTTAGCTGCATGCAGGAACTTGGCATTTCATTTGTACTTTAAAGCAGCTTCTCTTTGCTCCAACTCATTTTTTCATGCTCTCCTTGGAAGCCGATGTAATCTCCTTTCTTACTGACACTCACTGCAGATCTTTACTGAGAATACAGTCCAGGGGCGATGCTGACAGCTCGGGAGCTGGGCAGGTGAGGTTACTGAAGCACTGCTGCTTGACACTGCAGTTCCTTCCTAGCACGATTCATGAGCAGGTTGAGAGCGGTGTCCTGTGCTAGGACTATGGTGTGGGACCAGCAGCAGGGCTCCTCAACAAATTGCTTAATGAAGGGATTAGGTGCTTCTGAGACTGTCCGTACTCTAGGATCTGCCCCCCCCTCCAATAAATAGTAAAAGCCTTGGGAAGCTCGTGTAACCTCCCCTCTAGGAATTGGTCCCTTTCACCCAGCTCTCCAGGACTTGCGATTCAGGGCTGCTGGCAAATGTGAAAATTTTGATATTCAAGTCGTAGGGTCAGGAAAGCGTAGTCTGAAAGGTGTCAGTCAAATCTCACTGGCCTTTGTGGTTTTATTTATTTGAAATCCCTTAGACTCATTCTTCCCTGCAGTTTGTATCAAGATTCACCTGGTTGCGGCATGGATTTTGCAAGGTATTTTTTCCTTAAAGCYCCAGTCCCTGGGACCCTGTGTGCATGAAGATCTCAGGTTGCAGTTTTCTTCTTCTAATAAGAAAGTTTCCCAGAATGCTAGTGCAAAACTGGGAAATACAAGTTAGGGTAAATATATATATATATATATATAAAAAAAATAAAATAATAATAAAAAAAAAAACAAAACCGAAATGACCATAAAACTTCTATGATTTTTAAGGTGGTCCCTGATATTTTAAGGATAGTTTCTTATTTTCCCAAAGCTTCATACAGGCAACACTGAACCATCAAGGTAGAGGAGGTCCAGAAAATATATCCCAGCCTAACCTTTCAGTACGGTACTGTCCTGTTTGGTGTGTCTCCCTGCAAGTGGAGTAACAGCCAGCCTGTTTGGGCTGCACAGAAGTGTTTCAGCTTCACTTTTGGGCTCCCAGGGTGCAAACAGAGCAGAGAGTGGGGCAATAGTGGGGCTGGAGAGTGGCAGGAGGAAGAAGAGGGAGGCCAGCCAAGACACCTCGAGAGACTCCAGAGGTGCTGAGCTCTATGTGGCAGGTGACAGCTGGGGGAGGACAGGGCTGATTCCAAATGTTGGGGCTCATCTCATGTTTCAGTGGTTGCCAGCGACAGCCCAGCCCTGGGCTCGGGCAGCTGGGCACTGACCGCGGTGTGGTCTGCCACGGGGATTGTGGGCGTGTGCACTGTTGTCTGGTTTCACGAGGTTGCTTGTGCTGATGTGTGGGTGTTGTGGTGACRGTGCTTCTTGCTGAGATGCTGTGACAAAATGGCTTTGCTCAAATCTGCGGCAGTAGAGCCAGAGGGAGGGACGCTGTGCGGGGAGGTGGCTGAGCCTTAGATTCCTTCCTTCAGTACTGTCTAAGGTCTTGGGCAAGTCCCTCTGCTCCTCTGTGGCTTTGTTTCCTCATTTGAGCCACACCTAAGGAGACTTGCRAACTCCTAGTAGATCATGCTCATGGAGGATCCTGTCCAGCACTGAGMTGGCCTGAATGCAGTGCGAGCTGGAGAAAGGATGAAGGGTCTGAGGGCTAGTTTGTGGTTTTGAAGATGATTCTGAACTTTCTTAATGAGAAACATCCACACTTCCAGGCGCATTTTGCCAGCAGTTTATTGCCCGTAAACTACTGGGTTTTTTTGTGTTTTTTTTTTGTTGTTGTTGTTTTTTTGTGCCACCAAGCTTGTTCATGAGATCCTCTGAGCCAAATCCAGGCCTGGTTGTTGTGCAGGGTAATTGTGTAGGTGTGTGCATTTAAACTTCGCATGAACCAGAGCCGGAGGATTACTCTGAGAAGAAAGTAGCCTCATCTCTCTTCTTTACATGAAGGATCACAAAGCCCTTTAAACAACCTTGAGGTTTTAGCCCTGCTGGCAGACAGGTAGAAACGGGTCTCCCCAGGGAAACTGAGGCAGCATATTTGCAGGAAAGAGAAAGAAGTGGGAACAGAGGAGTCCGGCTCCACCCTCCTCTTTATAGCCCATGGCCTGCCTTGGAAAGCTGAAGGGCAGCACGCTGCAAGGTATTTGAGTTGGAGACTATCCAGAAGCTTGAATTTGCTTCTGACCATTTTGTCTTCGGCAGAGACAAAGCTGCCGCTGGAAGCGTTTGCGAGCTCACGGCAGGTGAGGGTGACTGCTGCCCTCCGGGTGGGATGAGGCCTGGATGGCTGCGCCAAGGAAGGAGGGTTGTGTGACAGCTCTCTGAGCTGGCCGGCCCTTTGGCATATGGCGATGTTGTGCTTGGGTGCCTCGTTTTAAAGAATTATCAAAGAATCCTTCCATCTGGGCCGCCTCGCTGCTGCCCGAGTGGCAGGAAGCTGACCAGATGGTTCGCAACAAAACAGCTTCTGATGAGGGAGGGAAGGAGACCTGTCCAAAGTAGCGTGGTGCTGTGTCCTTGGCTGGAGCGCTGCCTGCCTCCCAGGCAGGCTGGCTCAGCACCCCGGTGACAAAAGCGAAGAGCTCTAGCAGGAAAGTRTTCCCAGTGACGCACGGTCCGAGGGAAGCGTGCTCTGCCTCTCCCCTGCACCTTCTTCCTTGTGTTCGTGCCCCCTGTAAAGCACCTCACCACCGTGCCTGCGGATGCTTTGCTCACAAATACAGCCCCAGGCACCCGGCTAGGTGCRGTTCATCCCCGCTGCTTCTCTTCCCCGTCCCTGCGTGCAGACAAGCAAATGCTCCTTTGCGCAGGTTTGTGTCTGTTCCTCCYCTTGGAGGCATCTTTGTGGTGGAGAAAGTTGAGGAAGACGTGCTGCAGAAAGAGAGCGGAAGATCCAGACAGCTGTCTTGGCWGATCCCAGCGTCCTCTTTGGTTTGGTTGCTGGGATGATTATTTACTTTCCAGCTTCCTTGTTTACTTTGCAGGCTATTCTCTAAAAATAAGAGCTTTGAGGAGGCTATGTGATCCCAAGTTTGCAAAGAGCTCTGAAGTGTGGTTCTGTGCAGGGCCCTGTTCATTTCCGTGGGGCATCCCAATGTTTCACTTGGACATATCTTCCCTGTTTCATTCGCTAGGATGGGTTTGGCGCACTGTTGCTTGGGCTTTTACCCAGCACTGTGTCGAATATGAGATCACTTTTCAAAGGTCAGTACTGCACAGTTCAGGGAATAGCTGATCTGTTTCTTGCGTTACCTGAGCTTTCCCTGAAAATCCTTTATCCATCCAGTCGCTGACCCTGTGTGATGTGACAAGYTTACAGCTCTTGCCAATGAAGTAGTGACTCGGTTTGAATAATATCTGACAATTATGTGCTGAGCCTCAGCATTATGCAATATTTATGCATACGTCTGGACTATAAAACAGTGATTATCTAAGAGGAGTAATTGTTTGCAGTCTTAGACCAAATTTCCTTTCTTCTTTGGCCTCAGAGTCCCATACTGTTAATCAGTGGCACACGCGCTGCTCTTTAAATGCTTGCAATGAGAGCAGACCAGCCATTAGCACAGCAGGACTCGGTATAGAGCCTTGGTGCTGTGGCACAAGGCTTTGTGCAGAACTGGGGCTTTCACAGTAGTGAGAAGGTTGCTTTTGTTGCCTCGGGCTCGTGCTTAGGAAGCGAGGGAAGGTAAAGAGGGCCCAATGCAGAGGATGCCAAGTCCCTGCTAGCTGAGCTCTGAGCCTTGCATGAGCAGATATGCTTTGATGTGGGAAAGGGCAAACCCGTACTGCCAGAGAGAGGTACTTTGGCGGAAGGGCTGTCCCCAGCCACCCGACTCTTGGGACAGTGGCCAAGGCTGCCTGCTTTTCACACCTCCCTTCTGCAACTTGGACGCGTTGGGCAGCTAGATCGTGCTGCTGTGGCTCTGCGCCCTTGGAGCGGAGCTGTGCTGCTCTCTGTCAGAGCAGTGATTGAAATATCTCTTTCTTCCTCGCCCCGTCTGCTCCAGCAACTGGCTTTTGCTTTGCTTTCTTTTATTTTCCCCTCCCTTCTTTTTCTTTCTTCCAAAATGTTGTTTGCTGTCAGCCTGGGCCACGGAGGGAACTATACCCTCAAAGACAAATGCGTGCTGTCGGAGCACGTGTATGGGGTGCAAAGGAAAGGGCAGCAAGTCCTCCTGCCCCGCAGGAACAGGAGAGGGTGCTGTCAGCACACGGGGAGCCCCCGTCTTGCTGGGATCAYGGGGCCAATTGCTTGTTRCTGCAGCTCAGCAGCAGCAGCAGCRTGGGGGGTTACTGGAAGAGGCCCCGTTTGGGGGAGAATATGAGGTTTGCCATTCCTTTGGCCCCCTGCACAGGCCGTACCAGGGCAGACGAAAGGTTTTTCCAGCTTCTGCTGGGATGCCTCTGTCCCAGACCAGCTGCAGCGTGGTCCTAATGTCCTGGGACCAGCCATTCCTGTGGCCGGAAGGCTCGAGGGACCACAAACCRTGTCCAGAAGGTAGCTCTCAGGCAGCTGGGAGGCTACCGGTACTGCCCGGTCAGCAGAATATGCAGCGGCACCTCAGAGACCAGGATTACCGTTGCCACAGCTCGTTAACATAAACTAATACAGGCTGCTGTGCGGGGAGTAGAGAGAGAGGAGGGAGAAAAATGGGAAGCGTGTGCAGGAATAAGGACCCCCGATAATGAACCTGGCAATGAGAATGCAAAACCAAACAAAACACCGTCCCCGTAGTGCGTCGAGGATTTTGGATATTTCGTGAGTGTCRCAACAGAGCCGGTAGCGGACAGCTGGCGGTGGGATTGCTGCCGCCTCGCTAGAGCGGACGAGAGTTTGGGCCCTTTACGCATGCATGGGGAACGGACCTTAGGTGTTGTAAGCGAATTTAGGCGGATAGATTCAGCGCTGACGTTTTGGCTGGAGCCCGAATTGCGCTGTGGTGAGGTCTGCGTGCGGACGCGGGGCTGGACGGGGCGTTTGGCGCAGCGAGCCGGGCTAGGTGCCTGCCCGAGAGGCGCGTGGCTGGGCCTTCCTGCAAGACAGCGTTGGTTTTATGAAGTGTGCCTCCTTGCCTAAGGGGTACTGTCTTATCAAAGGTCTCTCAGCCGTGGACAATTCATCTGTTTTTATGGTGGTGACGGAAGAATCCAATCTGCAGCCTGCAGCCGGAAAGCTCAGAGCAGCGCAAGGCTGGCTGCGGAGCAGAGCAGGTTTTATTGATGGTCCGGGCTCGTGGGCGCTGTGYGGGAGGAATCTTGTTAATAGGTCCCTTGGGCCATTGCCTCCCGACTCTGCCGTATCTCCTTCTGCACTGGCCGCAGCTTGCACGGTTCCCTTTTCCTTCCTCCCTTTCGGAGCGGGTGCCGGTGTCCTTTTGCGACGGCGGCGGGCTGCGCCCGGTGCGRTGGCGTGTGCCGCCTGCGGATGCTCTCCGGTGCCTGTGTCAGCCCTTGGGGATTACTCAGGCGTGTTTGAGCTTCCGCAGAGGCAGCCTTTACCCTGAGATGAGGGTGAGAGTCTTCCGCCACGCGAGCTGGATGGGGGAACCGGGCTCGAGGACTCTGGCCCAGTTTTGATAATTAATTGATGGTTGAAAAATGTTAGACAAACGCACGACAAACAAAAAAATCAAACCCGCTCACGTGCGCATTAACATTTCATATGCCTTCCTTGTTTGTTTGCTTTTAAATCACAAAACGGTCTGATACACTTTTAATCGAAAATGCTATTGGCTGTTTCCATCACTATTTCAATAACATTCTTGATAAGAAGTTCAATATAGAAATGTAATGGGATCTTTTAAGAGGTGGGCAATGGGTTTTTGACAACCATTTTCGTTTCTACAGAGGACATTTTTCTCAGGAAAAATATATTTAAAAGCATGCTTGTTTGAAAAAGTACTCCTAGCTTTGAGGATGCTCTTTGATAGCTCCCTGCATCCGTGGCGTTGCAGTGCAATAAATGACAGCGGGGTTATAGACGGGAGGGAGCTGGGGTGTGATGATTGCTGATATTTAGTAGGGGCAGGTCTTRGTTGCGGGTCCAGGATGAGGCTTTCCCCTTGGCCTTCACCCATCCCTTGAGGATGGGGAAAATTCTCCTAGCAGTTTGGGGGGGCGTTTCTGTGCAGCCGCGTGTTGTGAACGTCTTTAGGCTCTCACTGAAGAAAATGCTCCCTGCAGTCTAACGCCACTGACTTCCACATGCCTTCCTTATCTTGAAAGCTTAACTAAGGTTTTTTTTCCTCTCCTTTCAAGGCAGGAGATGAAAGGCACGTTTGTGTGTATCTGTGTGTGTATGCAAGCACAGTAAATAGTGGGTGGGAAATATTAATACAGGACTAAACCCATCCCTGGCATGAATCACAGGGAAGACATATGTTGCGACAACTTTCCTAAGGGGGTTCTGGCCAAGGTAGATACCAAGTTTTCCCAGAGGGGAAAAGGAGGGAATGACAGCTCTTTTCTCTCCTAGACTGATGTAATTAAAGAGCTATAATGTCCTTTAACTTCCCTGCCCTTGGCACTGTTGTGCACTGGCATATTTATTTATTTTTTTCTAGCACTAATAGGCTTTATGCAGAGAAGCAGGAGGCCCAGAAATACAGTTCAGCATTGCGAGCAGAAGAGATTATTGTGTTTCCCTTAGACTGAACATCCATCCATCTTCCCTGTGTGGCTGACTCTGTGGCTAAGYGTGAGGTTAAAACCACTGTCCTTCCAGCTGTCGGTTAACACACTGAACTTTGTAAAGGGAAGCTTATTTTAATGGAATAGAAAAATAGGTTAGACACAATCCTCGCAGTAAATTTTCCTCTGATCTGAAAGAGAATCTACTAGTGTAATGCGTCCTTCCAGCCCAGATGCCTGCAGATTTGTGGCTGCATAGCTTAAATAATAATAACAACAATAACAGTAGCAATAATATCCTTTGCTGCTGTCCTTGAGTGACAAGGGTGATGGAAGATGAAGTCGTAGATCGCTCGGGATGACAATGCGGGTATCCTCTACCCATCTTCCAGGTTATTAACAGGCGTCAGTCACTGGAATGAATTTAATCATTTCCAGATGCTGTTCTCCTACAGATGTCTCCTCTGAACCGAGCTCTAGTGTTTTGGCTGAAGAAAGCAAATGGATATTGTGGGCCTGATTCTCCCTTTTGCTCAGACCCATTTGGGATGCTCTAATGGGGTGGATGTGCATGGTTACATCACGTCACCCAGCGCGATGGGGACCCTCGCCTCTGACAGTGCTCCCTGATGTTACCGCAACACAAACACAACACCCGCTCCGCACAACACCTGCTCTGTCACTTCTCTATTTGTAGTTGTGAAGTCACGTCACCCGTTGTTYCGTACCTTGTTCTGCTAACCCAGCCTTTCCGTCTGTCATCCTTGGTTGACTTAATGGACCTTGACTGATCTGAGAAAGACGATTGTGGACAGGTTATAACCACTGAGAAGAGGAAGTAAGAGCGTTTGMTCCCCATGCTCTGCGTCGCATGTGCTGTCCCTGTGTATTAGCTGTGTGTGTTTCCTGAGCTCCCACATGGTCCCCCCATTTTGGAGGAATTCTTACAGGGAATATTGCTTTTCTCCTTGAATCAGTAACCATCACACTTTTTAGCAGTGCATTCTTGATGGATAGTGGGGTTTGCTTGCAATAATAATTACCTTTTGAATTAATATAATGAATATAATTGACATCGAGATTTGCTGCCAGGGGAGAGAAAAGCAGTCACAGTGCAGATGAGGCTCCCTCCCCTCACAAGTTTTCTGGGGGTCCAGTTGATCCGTAGGAATGGAGAAATCGCACAAGTTCATTGTTTTCCAAGCAGGTGGTGCTCTGTGAGCTTAAAGTGAACACCAGATGGGCAGAGATGATGAAAGAGGCATCGGCGTGAAAGGCTTCCCTCTAGGGTGTTAAATATTACATTTATCGAGTCCGCAGAACTGTTGAAACCAATAGAACTAATTAGAGAGCTGATGTCTGGGAAGGACACGCCTTCACTAACAGCTGAAATAGATGCCAGATCATACAAAATCCTCCCTTTGTGCCCGTGCATCTCGTGAGCGTGACGGGCCGGCCGTGTGACACGTCGGGTAATTTTGGGGAACGTCACTGAAAAGGGAAAGTGACCCCATGTCCACCTGCCGGTGTAGAGGAGCCCAAGGGCTGGGAGGCAGGATGGGCCAGCTGGCTCCTGTGCAGCACGKTTTTTTCCCCTCGCGCCTGGTAAGCCTATTGGGAACAGCTCATCGTTTCTTCCTTTGGAGAGCTGTAGCATGGAGGTGCCTCGCTCTCGGCCTGCGCCGAATCTTGCGGTAGCAGAGGAGGAAAGGGCGTGAGGTTCATGAGGAACTGCTGGTGGAAGGGAGAAGGAGCAGGGCTTGCTGGGGCTGTAGGAGCCCTCAGCTCATCCTGGAGAACGCATTCTGGTCACTGTGGAGTGGTTGTCATCCGTGTGATATTGCAGTGCGTGGTTGTTCTTGGRGTGGTGAGGAGTCAGGCTTTAGAAGCAGAGAGTGCTGAATACGCCCCTGAGCCCAGATGTGGCACTAACACAAACATATGCTCCGTGCTGGATCCGAGTCCTTAACCCTGGGCTGTTGCATGCCATTCCCCAGGCAGGAGTCAGTTCCTCGTGGGACAGCAGAGAAGCTGGGGTTTGCCAGTCTCGTAGCCCAAGGGGCTCTTTCTGGCTTTGCCTGGGAGCAAATGGGCGCTGATCTGTGTCCTGCTGCACACCTAGGCCTGCAAGAGGAAGTTTTTCTCTAGGTGTCTGTCTCTGTTGCTGAGGTTCCTGCTATGAMATGCAAGAGAACTGTCTCCACATCGTAAACAGGAATAATTCCATTACTGYGCCCTTGTCAGTCTGGGGTCCTATTGTGTTAATGGACTTGTTAAGAGCATGCATACCAACAGCTGCCCTAAACGAGGGCAGGATTAGCCAAGCCAACCCTTACCATCTGTGGCCTCTATTGGAGTTGCTTCATGTCTTTGTGCTGTAAGTGCCCCTCTGCCTCTCTCTCCCTGGCAGTYGTTGCAATGGAAATAATAATAATAAAAGAAAAGGAATTAAGACAAGTAGGCAAACATAAAAATGAGTTGTTACACGGCGTCTGTGCAGATTCTGATCTCAATGTCAAGAGAGCATCATTCCAGCCTAATGGCATCTTTTCATGAAAGCACTTTGTAGCAGTCATAAATAAACACGCCAGCTGAAAGGCATGATAACAAAAAATGGAAACTGAGGCACACAGGATCTTTATTATTGTTCAAACAAAGCGCCTGCGATTATTAAGGATGGGGAGAGGAGAGAGCAAAAATAAAAGGCAGACTATTGTATTGCTGTCTTGTCCATGTCAGCAGAGGACCTGGCTGTGGTAGGTTGACAGGTTGTCTGGATAAATAGTTTGGGGGCAGAACATACATTTGTGATGGAACTTTCTTTTTACAGCCGAGATCAGGAGCTCCAGAGGTACTGTCAAGGACGGACGAAGCTCTATAAATCAGGACGGGCTTTTTTGTCTGTCTGAAAAGTCTTATCTCGGAGTTCGTCCAGGCAATTTTTTGAGGTCTCTCTAGCTTCCTCTCTTCTCCTTATCAGAGCGCCACAGCTTTAAATGCAGATAGATACCCTCTAATGGAAGCACAAGCCAGAGCCCTCACTCCTTGTAAGTGCCAGCTCATAATTTAGTTGTGTGCCCTTTGGCATTGATGCATCCATCAATAAACGCCGACGCGGCAGCCCCTCCGGTGCCCGAGGAGCGCGACGGCAGCCGGGGAGCGAACCGCGGCGCAGCCCGCTCCCCGCTTGCGTCCTCCTTGCGCCGTGCAGGACAAGCTGCTTGTAAAGCGGGTGCAGAAATTTTTGCCACGCGGTTGCGTGGAGAGGATCAGAGAGCGGTAAAGGAATCCTTCCCGACCGCAGCGGCGGGAGGGCGGAGGAGAGGAGCGTACCTGTCGGTGGAGCTGTTTCAGAAACAGCCATTTCTCTGAATCCTTCTTGTTCTCTTTTGCCCCCTTTTTTTTCTTCTTCTTATTCTATTTAAGCAAAACATTGGTCGTGAGCTCAGAAGGAACAGCCAGTTTTCAGCCGGCCGGGGGCTGAAGGGGTGTCGCGTACCTGAAACCCGAGCTCGGGGCTGAAGCTGAGCGGTACCTGGTACCTTTCACGAGCACGGCGCTCCCAGACCTTGGGAGCTTTTCAGCCCTGCCGAAATCTCCTGACCTTCTCCGGTTCACCTGCTCGAACGCGCAGCGCAACGCTAATGGCGACGCTTCAGCGTTTCGGGCAGCTCCCGCTGCAAAGCGGCCGCACCAGATTGTTAATTTCCCTTGCTTTTCCCCCAAATAGCGTTTTGCCTTCTGGCAAAAGCAGTGGGTTGCATCAGCCCGCCAGCTCCTCACCTGTGGACATGTGAAGYGGGTTTAATAGGTTTCTTCTCTTTGCCCCACTGGGCTGTGACCGAGAGGGAAGACAGAGCCGCATGAGCCGCTAATTGCTTTGGCCCTGCAACTCCCGAATGATGAAAAAGATTAAAAGGGAAGGAAAACAGCTATTATATCTCTTTCTTGAAAAAACTTGCAGCATGAAAGGCTCATTARCATCATTAGTGTTTCATTAACCTCTAGCCAGACAAATAAGCCGGAGGTAATTTAACAGTATAGGGGGAAAAGAAAGAAAATTAAAAATTACCCAGGTGTAGGTGACATTCTGCAGCGTGCCTCCAGTGCCTCTCGAGAGGCGCGAGCAGCGTGCCGGGCGGGCGCCTGGCAGGGTGCCAGCGGTGCTGCCTGCTGCCGGGGCGGCCGGGAAGAGCGAGCGCGGAGAGTCGGTGATTGTGACAAAACGGAATTCATTTTAACGCAGCAACATCTGAAATCTTGAAAAGGAGCACGGCTCCGCACAATGCTGACTTCAAGTAAAAAAAAAAAAAAAAGAAGAAGAAGAAAAGAAAGCTGGGGGGAGGGAGGGAAAAAGCAAAAAAATTGGCTGCAAAATGACTTTCTTTGTTTGACTAAAGTGCTTTCTCCCCTTGTTAATTTTTGTGGGGCTTTATTTGATTTTTATCTTTGCCCAAGTTCCCAGGCTCCACCCCCGCCCAACGCATCGAAAGTCCGTATGCGTGTATRCACACACACGCGCGCGCGCGGAGATATATTTATACTCATGCAAACGGACTCTCTGGCTGCCTCTTTGTGCCAGCTTTGTGAGTCCAATTGTAACTCTTCGCCTCTCTTGCAATTGCCTTTTCTTCAGCAAGACCCTCTGGTATTAAAAGAGCATTGTCTGGTTAGTTCCCAGAACGTAAAGTTGGATTGAAAATATAAAGAAATTGCAGTGCTTTTTGCTGTTGGCTGTAATGTGTTCTGGCAGCTTCCAGAACTGCCTGGTTAATCTGAGTCATCCACGGATACATCATAGGAGGCAGTTGATGCCTCAAAGGGGTTCGAGGCCAAAGAAAATTATCAAGAGGAACCTCTTTCTCCCCATTTTGTCTGTTYCTAGATGCAGAGAGATGAAGGTGACTTGCCTAAGGTCATCCAGAACAGGCTGTCCCGAAGTTAAGAATCAAACATGGTCCTCCTGGGTCTTAATCCAGTATTTGCCACCTGTTTCCCTACCCCAAAACCGAAATCCAACAAAGCTTTGCTTCTTCTGTATGCCATATCCTGCCTAATATGCCTATTTTAGCATTGTTTTCGTTCTGTGTTGTTATGACCAGCAGGTTGTCTGTGGGGTGGGRGGAGGACATCTCCGTGTCCTCATTAGCTCTAATCCTAACTCTTGTATTTACCCTGTCTGTGGCTTTGAGTAAGTCACCTAGCTTCYGTTGCTCAGTTTTTCCCTATCTGTAAAACATGGATAATTCTTACTAGATTGTGCAGATTAGTGTTTATAAAGAGTTTTTAAGTTAAGTGCTAAATGTCATCTGTTAATGCCAAATTCTTGGGTCTTCACCTATTTTTACCCAGTRTTTAGTGAGGTAAGAAATCTTAGCAAAGGGAGCAGATGTTTGCTTGATCAGACGTTGGAAATGCACTGTTGTTTGGCACAGGGACGGGAGATGCCAAACACTATAGTGCCTCTAGCTCCTTGTTTCTAGCTCACTTGTTTTCAGTAGCACCTTGAGCCTCTAAATTGCCTGGGTAYGTAAGAAAAGCTGCAGTCTTTAGTGTTACAGGAAGGTTTTGTCTAGTGGGAGTCAGCCCGAGACCTCCGTGTTTCACAGGATCCCGGAGCAGCCTGCAGTCACAAATAACCTTTGCGTCGTGTTCTCCGCTGCTGATGGAAACTTAGCTTCTGCTTGTTTCTGGTGTGCTGTGCCTGTGCGCTTAATGCTGTGAGGTCAGAGCAGGAGATAGAGCAGGTAAAATTCCTCGCTGAGAAGGGCCTCCAGCATGGACGGCAGAGGAAAAACATCCGCACCCGCAGACCGAGGAGCTGTGAGCTGGATGTGCCAGTGCCTCACTCCAGGTACAGCACAAGCGAGCCAGAAAAGGGCCAAGAAACGTCCCTCAGACCCAAACAAGCATCTCCAAAGTAGCCTGTGTAATGCAGAAYTCAGCCAGATCTGCTGCACTAGCTGTGACTGAGGAACTGATCAACTTCTGAAAACGGGTGGTGGTTTGGGCTGCATACTCGACTAGGAGCCTGCGTAGGAGCCCGGGCAGCTGGCAGGAGCTGCCTGGAGATCAAGCCCTTTGGATAAGGCAGTGTTCAAAAYCACTTTGAGAAATCTTGCTCTAGTTCTGCCATGGTGAAACAGCACAAAGATCATTTTTATTGCTGTCTATCTGTTTTTCTATCTGTGTTTCCATTCTGTCCTTTTGACAACTGTATATGAGCAGTCGGGGTTTCTCCGTCACCAGCTACATCTATTGCAACCTGTGCAAGAAGCCTAGGAAACGATTTAACAAAAATATATAGTTCACTGAAATTATTCAACCCTCAAGCACTCAGGTTTAGGTCAGTGTAAATTTGAAATAAGTATTTGTTCTGGGTCTTATCTTAGCCAAGCTGATTTACCCAGCAGCAGCCGATAACTTCTTTTGWATTCGCTGCAGCATCACCTTCTTCCAAGCGCTGATTCCCCTTCTCCCCCGTGTCCCTGCCTCGGTTTGTTATCGTGGGGTGGCACAGGCGAGCGCAGGCTGCTGACGAGCTCGGCAGGCTCCATTAGCTCCATGTCTGCGGCGTATTCCTGATCGGCCCCGCGGTACAGAGGAAATAGGGCCAGGAATCCTCGCCTCAACTTCCCCAAGGTTAAGGAGATAACAGGTCTGGAGATCTGCCCTGACCTCCTAAGTCATACAGATGTATCAGAAATGTCCTTTTTAGGAAGATTTCATGAAGAAATTAGGAAAAGATTCTCCAAGTTTTCTTTAAAAGCTGAAATTAGAAACAAATGAACGACTTGAATAAATAAGTTAGAAAAAAAGTGATTTTTTTCACTTGCCCAACTTTTAAGTAATTTTTTTAAAAAAATCTGAATCTAGACATTTCCTTTTTGACTACAAGTCTCTAACTCAGGGTAGGGAGGGGTTTGGAGCAGAACGATTTACCTATCTCTACTYATTTCAGTGAAAACACTTGAAGCGAGCAATCAGGGGTTGCAGCCGTACCAATTCCCACCGGCTCCGTGGCTGTGCCCCCCTGCCCCGGAGGCCCTCAGCACCTCCTGTGCCTGCTCCTGCCTCGGTGCAGGAGTGGCGCGGGTGGCAGCCCAAGGGCTCGGTCGGACCGGCGCTGCGGGCGCCGGTGCCCGCTGCATCCCCGCGAATGCCTGGGGAAGCAGCACCATCTCGCGTCGGTCTGGAGCCGGCACAGCCGGTACCTGCGTGCCCCTCACCGCCTGGGGCACCGCGGCAAAAGCTATCTGAGACCCCAGCRTCACCGGCTTCCTTTTTCTTTCCTCTCTGAGGGCCTGGCCCATGTTTTCCTCCTCCTGTTTTCACCCCCAAATGTATTCCGTTGACAGTTTTAAAGTGCTGATTGCATTAAGTGGACGTAGGGCTGATTCAGGATGTGTGCAGATGCTGAGGTTTGTTTGCTGTTGCTCTGAGTCCTTTCACACCAGCGTGTCTTGTGTCTGTCTGAAATAATAACTCACATAATATCAGGAGGCATGTTTCTCTGGAGGAATGGTTCTCAGGGGTATGTAGGACCACATCTTTGACAAAGCAGACCCGGGGGATGCAGGTGTCAAGCCCAGGGGGTTTCCATCGGGAAGCCTCATGCTCTGCTTTCCAGGAGCCCAGCGCATGGGGCAGAGGGAGCTGGGTCCTGCCAAGGGGCCGAGGCAGGAAGGATTAGAGCCTGCCACGGCTTCGGCACTGCGCTGGCCGCGTGCAGAAGGCACGGGAGGAAGCAGGGCCAGGGTGCTTACATGTGTTGCAATTAGCACTTTGCACCAGCAGGCCCTGATGCATCTCTAACGGCGCCAGCGGTGACACTGAGCGAGCTCCAGTTGTTATTTACTGTGTGCTGGCAGCATCACCAGGGCGCTGTGCAGCCAGCTCTGCTTCTGTGTGCAGCCAGCTTGCGAACGCCTCGGTGCCTTCTCCTGGCGGAGGAGTCTTGTCCGGATCTCCCTAAGGGAGTGTGCGGTTGAGTTGCCCCCAGAAGTTCTCCAGATGGCAAAGCCTGCAGGATGCAGAGGGGTTGGGGAGCAGCCTGCAGCACAAGGTGGGGATAGGAGACAGAAAGTCTTTCCAGGCAAAACTTTTTGCAGAAAAGCTGCGAAAATGTCATAGAAAACATTTAGAGAAATAAAACGCAACCGCCCCCCAACCAGTAAGTATACTTTGCTCGTCTTTTAAAAATTCAGGCATTTGCATTTGAAATACACCTGGGTTTTGTGCAGTGTTTTTTTTTTTTTTTTAAGAGAAAAAATAACAACACCTTAGAAAATGAAACTTGTTGTTTCAGCAGAAAGACTAAAATAGCCTCATTGTTTTCCCGTTTATTTTTACAATTTGGCCAGCAAAGGGTTTTATTRTTGGCACAACTCTACCTGGGAAGTGCCAGGCTGGAGAACAGCAATCAGTGTTCTCCAGTAATCCCCTCTGTGCACGCTCTTAGTTCGCGACGGCATTATTTGATAGCAAATACCTTTCTTCTGCATCGTTTCTAAGTCGCGTTACCTGCATCACGGTGTCTGAAGGCTTGACTGGCGGTGGGGGCGAAGGCAGGGTGAGCTGGGGAGCAGATGTAGCAGCAGGGGACAGGACAGCGAAGGCCGGGGTGGCCCGGGCTGGCGCTCTGGGGGATGAGCAGCCTCCCGAGGCTGTGGCGAGCGGGACCAGCTCGCAAGGGGCTGCAGGGGCAAAAGCTGGCAAGGTGGTGGGACGCGAGCGCGGCGTCCGAGGCAAGCCCGCAACGCAGCTTTGCAGCAAAAGGCTCTTSCCGCGCCTGGGTGGCGCCTCCGTAGGAGCGTCCCTGGGAAAGAGCCACCGGAGCAGGAGGCAGCGGCTGGGGAAATGCCGACGCTGGGGAAATGCCGACGGCTAAAACTGCCGGAGGGCGGGAGCCAAAGCAGGCCTGGATGTTGACATTGAAATTTGGCTTTTTGAAAGGCACAACAGCCTTTGCTTGCTGCAGAGCTAATTATTATGCAAATTCATGCTAATAAACTCTGCCTTGCATGTTGTTGAGAAGCTGCCTTTCCCGGTTAACATACCAGTAATGAGAGGTAGATTTGTAATTCAGATGCTGGTGGTAATATCCTAAATTACTCTGCGCTATAATGGACTTTATTTCTTTCTGCCCTCGGCTCCCCCCCCATCCAAATGTCAATGCAAATCAGTTGCAACTTTGCATATTTATTGCAGATGTATTTATTATTGATACGAGGTGAGGCCATTGGCTAAACAGCTCCCCTTGGCATGCCCTGGCAGCCGGAGGTGGCAGGGGGCCTCAGTGATGGGCACACAGACAGCAGTTTGTTCTCACCTGGCACTGTGCACGCTCTCATGGCACTCCGGGATAATTTGACTACTTTCCTTCCTTCCACCCTTTCTCTGCTCCAGCTCTTGTGTTTCCTTTGGAAAGGAGAGTTTGGTGATGAATTGTTGTTTCAAAGAGTTTCTGGTCTCTGTCTCCAACACTCTGTGCTGGCAGCACCCACCAGCAAGTAGAGGAAGACCCTGACCTGCTGCTTTCCTCAAGGGTGGGAGCTGTGGCAGTAAGGATAGGGCAGCCTCCAGGCCTAGCTGGAGGAAAACGCAGGTGATTTTTAGCATGAAGAGCATGGCTGGCTGCAGCGGGTTACGGGAAGTGAGGCTGTCTTGCTTGTGGGTAGGACAGTGGCAGCTTCCTCYAAATCTGGTATCTCCTGCGCTTAGCTCTTCCCTGTGAGGAGCCAGACATAGGTCTGAAGTGTGGAGACCTGGTATTTCTTTATTCATTAGTTCATTTCTGTAGCGTCCTTCAGTGGGTGGTTTTACATGAGTGCGTGTTCCCTGAGTTGGTAGAGATAACCCAGGAAGCACGGATCGTTTCCAGGCTAAGCTAGGATTTAGGTCTAAAGCTAGTGAACTGAGGCTTAGATTAGATGGCATCAGCCATTTATAATCTTTCTCTGTAAGATTTTGGCTCAACTCTGTCATCTTAATCAATGGCAAATCATGCAAGTCAGCTGTGCTTGACATTTCAGCTACTGTTGCACTGCTTCTGTGCCAGAAATCACCTTCTGTTACTCAGTGTCCCGTATATCAAAAACATAAGAGCAGGTTTCTTTCTGGACCTATGAACCCATGCTCAAAAAATCCTGATTTGGGGCCATACGGCAGGGAATGAGAAGCAAACCCATCTCTCTATCTCTCAGGGGCTGCTTTGTAGAAAACCAGTGGTAAGCAGCTGTCACCCTCTAACTCGCTCAGCTTAGGGTGAAATGAGAGGTCCCACTTCGTTGCTGAGAAGATGTATTGTGCTTTCACTTGGAGCAGTTGGGGAATGCTGCCAAAAGGCAAACAACTTGTGTTACTTCAGGTTTTGTTTTTTGAGTTTTCTGGCTTTGAGGAAAAAATGGATTAGTAGGAGTTTGTGTTGGGCTGGGTGACTGATTTCAAAGGGAAAATCTCAAAATATTTTCATCTGGAGTTGTTGCACACAAGGGACAGTTATCCTTGATGAGCTGCTCTGTAATGACAGAGCTTACCCAGAGCACCCAGGTTAAACACGAGTGTAGCACACCCTGCTCCTCTGCAGGCACAACACCCTCCCAAACATTTTCTTTCCATTTTGGTGAATGTATACATGCAGCTTTTCTGGAGCTGCACAGTGATTTTTTGCCTTGCAATAACTCATCTGTAGGTGGCAACGTGAAAAAGGCGTATTTCAGTCTGAGACAGACACGTTCTGGAAATGCTGCTGTAGGACCAAGCCTGGCTTGTTTCTATTTTATCTAAGCAAGGGCAATTTAGGGAAAGTCTAAAGTTATRTGGTAGTCATCCAAGAGCCCCTTCACCTTGTCCTTCTGGAGCAAGCCCCAAATGCTACAATAAAACTGTCCCGGCCTTCAGAAGATGCAGATTTGTCCTGAGACTGCCCTGACAGTGGCAGGGTGTAGAGATTCCAACTGTAGAGAGTTGGAGGCTCCAATAATTAAAACTCAGATGTTTCTTGCTACAGTGCCCTTCACTGGGGTGTTTCTGTGTTGCCTTTAGATGCATTGCCCTTGTCTAAATACACCAGATGCAGCAGGTCTTGGCCAAATGTTGGTCATGGACCTTATGGGTGCTGGCAGACTCCTGGTCTAGCACAATAAAACCTTTCCATGTTTTCTGTGGGCTGGAGGAGCAGAGACCATTTCAGGATATTGCTCCCACTGAGCAGAGAACAACATGGGACAGAGTTATGTCATGATGGATTTATGTCCATTGTGGTCTCTGACCTGATTGGTCCCAGCGTTGTGCTTGCTTCAGCAAGAGCTTTTATTTGCTGCTTACCTCAAGAGAGACATCCATGAAGCTGGAGAATATTCATGGCTCTCCAAATCCTTTCAGTCACTAGGGATGGACTGGCAATCCCTTGAAAATTGGCTTTTTGGGGAGGATTTCCTGCTTCTGGCTCTCAAGGTGATTCCTTGGGGAGAGAGCATGGAGGGCAGTGCCTTGGTGAGAGCCAGCCAGCACATYTGCATTGGCTCTGGGCTGGTGTTCTCGGGGTAGTTGCATGCACCATGTGTGTAGGTGGTGAGCTCGTCTGCGTGTCCTTTCCCGCAGAGCGGCTGTCTCGCTCTAGTCCAGCATCACAGCATGCACCAACATAAAGCAGCCCTGAGGGACCAGGGGAGCAGGTAGGGGGGGAGATGCTGAGCTGACATGTCTGCAGCGGGAGAAACAAGGTGTCCCCAAACAAATCAAATACAGAGATATTTGAAGCCTTTGAACATTTTTACTTTGCTTCCATTTGCATTCTGGCTGCTGCGCGGTGAGAATCCGACCAGGCTGGGACCAGAGGGGGAGACTGGAACGCTCAGCACCTCTGAGACCCTCCTCCTCCTCCTCTGCTTGGCCATCTCCTGAGAGGATCTGAGGAGCTGGCCAGATACCTGGTATTTGTTCTGAATCCGCCTGCCGAGTGTTTTGCAATTGTTCCACAAAAAGGTCGGACTAAATTTATCAGAATTGTCCCTTCTGGCCTCAAAATATCGATGAGTCACTGAGGAGCGAAAGGGTGCAGAGCCAGAACGCTGTGTGCAGCCTGCAGTGGGTAATTTAAGATGCAGAGAGCCGCCTCGAGGGCTGAGCATTGCTCCCAGCCTGATTTGCTTGTGTGGCCCCACGCAGCTCCCCTGCCCTGCCACCAGCCCTGGATCCTGGTGCCATGGGCACTGGGGCRATCGTGGCAGGGATGTCTGGAGCTGCTTTGCATCTAGCGGGGTCCCGAGGGTGTTTCWGAGCGAGACGTGGGACTGTGGCGGGGCCGTGGGCACGGCCCGTCCTGCTCCGCCGTGCAGCGGGGAGCAGTGTGCAATGCTGCAGCTCTCCCACACGGTGCTGCCAAAGCTCCACGGCTGGTCCCTCGCAGCCGGGAAAGCGCCAGCCCCGCTGCTGACTGCCTGCTGCAGCCAGGCCTGCTCCCCCAGCCCTGCCTTCTCTCCTCCCGGCACTGGCCTGGCCTGGGATGATCACCCCTTTCCAGGCCTTCGCCGTCCTTTCCCAGAGCCGGCAGTGCTGGCGGAGCTTCCTCCGTCCCCTACGCTGCGGTGTCGTGTCGTGGCACGGTGGCAGCCTGCCCCCCTGTCCCCAGGACTGCGCCTCCGAAGGCAGTGTTGAACGCTGACCGCAGCGGCGCAGCTTGGAGGAGCGTGAAGAGAGAGGGCTGCTTGCCTGGATGACTAGGCTTTAGCTCTCCGATCCTCCGATCCTGCGGGATCTGGAGACCCCCAGCAGCATCCTGCACCCGTTGTGCTAGGCGCTCCCAAAGCAATGGGCGGCTCCTCTTTGGAAGGTCCAAAAGGACAGGACAGCAGGGGTTGTCCTCTCTGTTCATGGATAGGAAACCGAGGCTGCAAGGGCACATCGATGCTCTGCGGAGCCGGACACCACGAGGAGTGGGTACGTGCTGCAGGCTAGGTGAGGACTCAGACACATTCATTTGCCAGGGTCACCACCGCACGTGGCKGCAGAGGCAGGGGTGAAGTCTTCTCTGGTAAGTGTGCGCCATGACTTCGCCAAAGAGCCGGCCTCCCACTGAGTGTTTGCATCAGTTTCTTAATTGCTGTTTTAACTTCATTACTCTTCTTCTGTTGGCAGAGCCTTGAAGCAAGGAGTCCCACAGGTGCATTAGCTCTTGCCTGCCAAAATTAGCTTCTTTTATTTAATTTTAAATAAATGTAACTTCCTCTGAGTGCCTTCCAGCATCTGCCACAGAAAGGGGCAGAAGGAATGTGCAGTTAACTTTGCGTGTGCTGTTCCTTAAAGAGCCATGTATTATTAGGATTTCTGTAAGTTGTCAGTGTTTTCTGCAGTTACTTATGTGATCCTGTGCRAGTCAGTATCTCTGTGCCCTTGTTCCCTAGCTATAAAATGAGGATATTAATGCTTCATCTCTCCCAACATACGTCTGTCTGGACCGGTTAGCACGTACACTTTCTGAGCTTGGCATGTCAGCTCTGTGCAGTGTGGCTTTGATACACCTTTCACTTACACAAAGYGCTGAGTAGAGGCAAGAGGTGCTTGAGCTCTGTCTGCATTAGGTTGGGCCCCAGAGATGGTTTCTCCTGGCAAAAGTGCAAGAGAAAGCCCAGAAAAGGCAGCAAGTTGTCTGCTCAGGCAGGTCTGTGTTCCCTTCTCTGCTACAGGTTCCCCATATAGCCTTGGCAAATCACTTAATACACCCTTGCCTCACTTTCTCACAGATTTGAATCATGATGCTGAGTTACAGGGGTATTGGGAAGTTAACTCCATTGGTTGGGCACTGAGGGGGCACAGAGGTGTCTCAAAACAGTGTGAGCCAAGTGAGAAAGGGGCAAAGGGAATCTCTTCTTCCAAAGTTTGCTCAGAGGCAGTCGAGGGTGGTGTGCTCGTGCATGTTTTACATAAGGTATTAAAATAATTTATAGCGAGCATCTCCCTTTCAGCAGAGGAGGTGGTCAAGACGAGCAAATAAATCTTTAAAAGAATAATGTTTTCAAAATCAGGCTCCTTGTCCTCGAACCCTTTGATGTATGAGTGCAATAGTAGGTAGGACACATAGTGAAATAAACATGAGATCTCCCTGGAAGAGAATAGCAGAGTGGAGAAAATATTAGTGTTTACATCAAAACTCAATTGGAGCACTCGTTTCAAGATGATAGTTTATTATATTGAATGCAATTTAGTCCCACAAGGATGTTTCTTCTGTCTGTGACATCCACACTGTCTCCCCACCTCCTCCCCTCTCCTCCACGTCRTGCTACCTGGATCTGCCGTCCCCGGTGGATAATTCATTCTCACGCTATTGCTGCAGTCTTTGACGATTGGGAAGGGAAGTGGAAGAAATAACGGCTATTGGCAGCTTTACTGTTTCTTAGAGGCCAAGGGCTGGCATAATCTAGGGGCATCTTGACCCCAGGTCAGGATCTAGGTGTTAGGAGATGAAAGGGTGTAGAGGAATTGCAGAGTGAGGAGATTTCCACTTGGTTAAATGGAGAACTGGTTTTCAGGCTACCAGTCCCTCCTCTCTGTCCTACTACRTCAAGTGGAGCCCACCTGCAAAAGTCAACCCCAGGTCCTTGCCTCTGCTCCTTGACTCGCGGAGTTATTAGGTTCTGCCAAACRGCCGTGCACGCTGCTGTGTGCAGGTTTGGCCCAGGGCTTGCCTGCCGGGGCCGGGCAGGAGCGTGGTGCCTCCCCGGGAAGGGGGCCCCGTCTGCCTGGGGAGCRCTCCTGACTGTGCCCGGCTCATCTGAGTGCCATCCGAGCTCTCAGCTCTCCTCCCCTGCTCCTTTGTTTCCTAATGTGCAATTATTTATATGTGTGTAAATTACAGGAYGAACAGGGGAGAGTGAGATGAGTTTGAGATTAAAAAAAAAAAAAAAGAATAATTTATTCTGCGGCAAATGTTGTTTTTGGAACTCAGATTCTCTTGCCAGGCCAGGAGTAGAAAGATGGAGRCAGTGGTGGAAACGCTGGACAGAAAATGGGAACCAAGGATGAGATTTTCGAAGTCAGCTGGGAGACTGGGATGCTCTGTTCCCATTAATTTTAATAAGAACAGGACATTTGTCTCATAGTTGACTTTGAAAGTATCAGTCCAAACTTTGTCTAACCCTTCATTCTTTCTCCACCTGTTGCCATCTTGTAACAATCCTTTGATTGTATTTAGCCATGGAAGTTCCTTTTAGACATGAGGCTGCTTTCTAACTGGCTGCGGTGATGGGTCTATATAGACCTTGTTAAAGTGAGAATATAACTTTCTTGTGATTTCAGACCTGCTGTAAGGCAGCAGAGAGAATGCCTCTTGGGKTTTTTTATGGATGATCAAGAGATCAGCTAGTATTGTGCTAATACAGGGTTAGGAATATCTCAGGCAGATCTTTAATTTATTCTAGAACCTCCAAGAAGAGAAATCCTTGTTCTCCCAAGATAACTCGTTCCTGCTCTTAACTAGTGATACAGTTGGAAAGTTTCTAGACAAAGTTAGTAGCTAACTTGACCCTCTCAGAGTTATGAATTAAGCCAGTTTCTTCTTGTACTCCTCCCATGTGGTTAGGGGAATAGTTGACCATCTACCCTTTTCTGACAAGCTTTGGAACAGACAKCAGATTCGTATCACATCCTTCCCCTCCTCTCTTCCCATTTATCTTCTCTTTTCTGGACTACCCAAACCTACATCTTTCAGCTAAACGTCACATCTTTCCTACTACCCACCTTGCCCCTTCCCCAGTGTGCTTGCATCTTCCTTAGGAACTRGCACCAAAACTGGGCGCCTGCTGTGCCTGGGATGTGGCTCCGGCCTCCCCTGCCTTCCCTGCAGCAGTGACGGAGCTGACTTGTATTTACCCTGTGATTGACTGTCTATTTGCACATCTTATTCTGCAGTCCTGCTGTCTATCCAGCATTTGATTTCTTCATCCTAAGTGTATTACTTTGCAGTTGGTCTTTATTGAATTTCATCTTGCTGATTTTCAACTGTTTGCCTAATTTATCATGAGTATTTTGAATTCTAATCCCAGTTTCTGGAGCGTGTACAGCTCCTCCCAGTCCAGTCTCATCTGTACAGGATCTAATACATTTTCTGTTTTCTTATCCTAGGTGCTATTGAAATATGAAATATGAATCAGGGCAGGGCAGGCGGGGAATCCATTTGAAATGCTTGTGCAAGTGAATAGCGCATGCTTGACAGTTGCTCCTCGTGCAGCTTCGGCCAGTGACGTTTCCACCCGTGGTGTAGGCCACGCCATCTTTCACAAGTTCGCTTATAAAGATGCCGTATGGGACAGTGTCAGATGCTTTAATGAAGTCGAGGTGTATCACATCTGCTGCACTCCCCTCCCATGCTATCCCTGAGGCCAATTACACCGTCAAAAAAGGAAATTAAGTTGGTTTGACGTGATTTGCTATTGACAAATCCACAGTGGCTGTTTCTTATCACTCCATTATCTCCTCAGCGCTCCCAAAATTGATTGCTGCGTAATTGGTCCTCGCGTCTTCCCGAGGAGAGGGCAGCACGTGCGGCGCCTGTTGGGCAGCGCTGCAAGTTGAGGCAGAAGCGGTTTTCCCGCGGCGGTGGGGTTTCCAGCTGGGAGGGCGCTCGGCACACGGTGCTCGCGGCGTCGAGGCTGAGTCGAGTCGAGCTGAGTCGAAGCCCACGGTTGGAGCGGGGCCTCGAAAAGCCRCGCAGCACCTCGCGGTGGCTGCAGGCACGGGGGAGTCCCTGGGCCTGGGTCTGGGCTTGCGCCGCAGGCGCCTCACTGGTAAAGATCGCAGCAATTCTGCTCGCTTTGTAGCACCTTTGGTAAACATATTGGTCGTTTCCATTTTGATGCTGTCAGAAGGGATATGTGCTTTGTTATTTAAGGATTTATGRGGTCTCGGGGGAAGCTCAGCATTGATCTGGTTCATCCCATTGACTCCTAAATCCCTGGAGACCTTAAGCAGATATTGAGTTAGCTGTTTATGCAGCTAATCACCCTCTGTGCGTGCCCCCTGCAGCCCTGCTGCTCGCTCCCAACGCTGGCTCCCTTGTTTACTCTTATTATTAGCACCACAATTTAGTTTTATGACCTGGCGATCAATTCTCCATCAGGAGTGGTGGAAGGGCTACTGATGTGTTTCCAATAAATGGCATGTCAAGGAAAATACATACGAGCCTGTCCTGCCACCGTCTCATTTCCTTTCGCGTCAGCCCCACCTTTTGCAAATGTTCCGGTTGGCAGGACACAGAAACGYGGACTCGCTGTGTGTTTGAGGCATCATGCATTGGTAACAAGGGAATATCGATTCCCCTGGGATCGGAGAGTCAGTGGAGAGGAAACTCATGTAATGGAGTTATCTTAATGCTACGTCTTGCAATGGAGAGTCTAATGCGCCTCCAGGACTTGTTATGCTGTCGAGGCTGCAGGTCCAAAGGGAATAGGTAGTGCAAGACAGCAGGAGATGAGCCGGGCCAGGCTGCGTGTTCAGGGGGTAGCGCTGGTACTGTGCATGTTGAGAGAGGATTTTATGGTAGACCAGGTGCGTAAGGCTGGGGCTGAATGCTTTCAGTAGCGTCTTGCAAGGTCTTCAGCGAGTGTATGCAGATGTGCAAATGTAGTTAGCAGGAAAGGCGGTGAGAAATGGGGCATGTGGACGTTTGCTGGAGAAAGCTGTGATGGTATCGAAGGCTGAGTTTACACGTGGGAAATGCAGTGTTGCAGGAGCCAGAAAATGTGCTGGAGATGGGCAGCACCTGCCACAAACACCCTGAGTTTGGACAGAACAATTGTTCTGAAGTCAGAAATGAAATTAAYGTCATAAAAAATAACTAGAGGCTCATGTCAATAATTAAGCTTCCATTGAGAGCATTTGTTTTTTTTTTAGTAGATGGATTCAACATTTCCTATCCCAGTATTGCTATATAAACGTAACTAAATTTTGCATCTGCCTTCATTGCTCAGGACAAAATACAGTACACGCAGTAGCTGCCTTCTGTCGTGGAAAGGCTAGAGAAGGATGGGAACAATTATTATTAATTAGTTGGGGTCCACTGGAGTTTGTTCCCAGCTCTGCAGCCTCTGGTTTTCTCATCTATAAAACAGACTTCAGGGATACAAAAGCTGGGTGAAATTTGTTGGACAAAGTATTTTACTAATGAAATCTAGGTTTTCACTGAGGTTTATGTTTGTTATGGTAGGAGAAGAGTGGAAACAGGAACATCTATTATGCCCCACTGTTTTTTCCCAGAGAAAATTCCAAATAAGACATTGTATTTTATATTGACTCATTATAACATCACAAATGTGGTTTGGTACAGTGCGCTGGTTTGATAAAACAAAAAAAATAGTCCCTGTTTCTGAATTTCAGTGTTGTGGAACTGACGATTCCAGAAATCCTTTCAACTTCTCACCCCATCTCAAGATGAAAACAAATGTTGAACTACTGAGATTTCCCAGAGGAAGGAAATTCTGCTTTCCTAACACCTCTAACACTCTACTTTTTGTTGTAAATCATTTTGAGCTGTACAGATGAAAAGCTCTTGGTAGATGCAAAATATTGCTGCTTTTATTTTATTTATTATTCATCATGATAGTTCATGCCCAAGGAGGAATTCATATTCTTTCTTAGCTGCAGGGACCTAGGAAAATCACCCAGCTAGGGAGCCTGAAAGCCTATTCTTGTTCAAGGCATGGAAAAATCATAAAAAATTCATAGTTCGGGGTTAAAGTGTTTACCTGATTTGACCATCTCTGTCRGGGCACGTCTCCCAGCTCCCGGAGACCAAGCGGGCCTCTGGGACGAGGACAGGGGTGACGGACGGGAGCCGCTCCGCCGGAGCGAGCGTGGGAAAGGCTGCCGGTGGTGGGCTCGTGGGGCAAGGCGGGCTGGGGGTGTTTACCGAGCGGCCTCGGAGGAGAAGGGCGCAGGTGAGCTCTGCTGATTGCTAACGTTTGCAGGCAGCGAGGCCCCCGGCGGGCACGGCACGGCCCTGGCTTCCTGCCTCCGCGCTGGGCTGCATTTGCATTGGCACGAGCCGGTGGCAGCACCTGCTCCCCCRTCTCCGGAGGGACAGGTAGCTGGGAAGTGGATATTAAAGGACTCCTGGCAAAGTGCCCGTGTGGCAGAGGAGGGAGGGAGCTTCAGATGAAGTTTCCCCAAATATGCAATTAATTTTGACTTAATAAGACATTTATTGTTTAATAACAACAACTGATTCATGAAAAAATATTTATTGAGGATTTACAGCTAGGTAATGAATTTGTAGCTCAGTTTGCTTCTGGTAGATTTATTTACATAGCAGTTAAACCCCAATCAATAATATGCTTTTAATAATCACTATATTTAAGTGGTATTTCAACAATACACTGTAATTAGGTCATGAATTCTGCAGTAATTCTTTAGATTTAGTATACTTTGGGGTTCATAGTCTCTCCTTGATCATGATGCAAGTGCTCCATTAACATTAATTAAGTGCATGCCAATCAAGCAGAGAATAAACCACATTGCTGAATAGCAATAGGTTAGTGGGAGAGAAGCAATGTAAGCTCCTGGAATTGCAACTGYTTTGCTTCAGCATCCTTCACTAGGTCATATATTCTCAGGTCAGCAGTCACCAAAAATTACTTCGTTTGCATGGGTGCAAGGAATGGATTAGTTCTTCACAGAAAGAGATCCAGGGCAGAAAGCAGGGCCGCTGATTGCTGCCCTTTTCCATCCCAACTCTGCCACTCTTACCTTCTGTTTTGCCCCAAAATAACACCCAAGTAAGGCTGTACGTGTCTTTGAGATGCAAGTGCTGTTTTATTCCCATGGAGCTGTTAGCGCAGCTCAGGTATGGGGAGAGAAGTCCCTAGGAGCTGTGCTTGTTGCTGGGACCTAGGAGTGATTTGTGGCACTTTTGCACTGGCTGTGGGAAACAGGCTCCTGAACATCAGGAGAATGTCTCTGCTCTTCTGGCAAAGCTGGTGCTGGCACGGAGGAGGGGGTGGATGATGTTGCCCGGCCGGGGTCCTGGCACGGATGGGAGAGGGACAGCGGTAATAGGGGCATTCTGTGCGTTGTGATACTCAGAGAGTGAGTCCTGGTCTTGGGGCTGCTGTGGCTCCTGTTGCAATACAAGAGAATACAAGCRAGTCTTATGCTTTGCTTCTCTCCACCTGAGATAATTTTAGCTTGACTTTTTAGTTAGATTTAGTATGCTGCTTGGTGCACTGATAAATGTGAGCATGGAGTGGGTGCATTTCAGAGCATCATTCTGCGAAGTTTTGCTACGCTCGCAAAGCACTTGTAAGTCTTTCTAGATGAATAACACTTTAAATCCACATTTTTCTTCTGCTCTTGGTCTGTCTATCTCTCTAATCTCTCTTTGTCTGGGCAATTGTACTTTCCTTCTCTCTCTGCTGCCTATGATACTGCTCCTGAGAAAGAGATGGGTATATATATTTAGAAAACRTCTCCTGCATTCCTCTCCCACAAGGGACACTTGAAATGGCTTTGGAAAAAAAAAAACAAAAGCCAAAAATATTGCCCTTCACTCCCCTGCTTCTAACTCATTAGAACAGTGCCCTAGGCAGGAGGGAYGTCAGGGCACCTCTCTGTGCGATGGGGAGGATGGGGGAGGAGTTACCGCACTGATGAATATTTACTGCACCTACAAAAAAGATTCAGTGCTGAATACTTTTTCTTTTTAATTCTGTAAATCTTCTCTGGTGTGGTTAAAATGCCATTGCCTCAGGARCGCAGATGCCAGGTTGGTGGCTATGTAAATCCATCCCCCCTTGATAATGTGGAGCAAAAAAAATGCAATGGGGTTATAACCTCAATAGTCTGAGCCCCATGTAGACTTTCCCCCCAAAAGTGCAGAGTAAGGAAATGAAGCAAAAAGCAAGACAGAGAAGAAAGATGTGGTGTGTTATGGTAATCATTCTTCTTAATTGCTTTGACTCCAACGACCAGTCATTTCTTATCCTACCAAAGACAAGATATCCACTCGGTCATGATTGCTAAGCAAATCCCAAAGGTAGCTCCTCTTCTTGCTGTGTCACGGATGCAGACTGCCTTGCATGTGCCAACCCCAGGGCCGTAGCCCACGTCAGGAGATAGCGGTGGCCAGCCGGGATGTCGCAACACCGGGAGGGGATGAACCCGACAAGCCCAGAGGGATTTTGCTGGAGCAGGGGGTCTTGTGGGGCATCCGGGTCCCCTACCTCTCCTGTCCTTGCTGCCTGTGGAAATCTGCATTTGGAGAGGCAAGGCAGCACCAGTGCCATCAGGGTATTTCCAAAAATGGAAATATTAGTATATTAACATACATACTTAGTGTGCATACACATAACACATATACTTATGGTATAATTAGTATACTAAATATGGTCTAAAGCCCACAGGAGCTGGTGGAAAGGTGCCTGCTGATTTGAGGCTGGGTTTGATCCAAAGCGAAATAATTACAGTGAGTATTTCCCTCTGTCTGACAGTTCATGGCTTAGAAATCCAGCACGAAAGCCCTGCTTATAGAAACTTGAGTCTGAGTCCAGTGTTTCAACTGGCAGAAGTGTGGATCTTGAGACTCAATCAGATGCATAAAGACAGGCAGGCAAAGCAGAGATGGGAATATATTGCTTCAGCTCTGCTCAGAAAGCTGCTGAAATTTTCCATATCAGAGAGATGCTTTACAGAAAGAGATAGTCTGGCCTGGGGTTTGCAGGGAGGAAAACAACAGCGATGACGACAGCAATAACAAAAAAGCTCCCCCTGCTTTCCGTACTGCTGGGAATTGTTTGTTTATTCACTTCCAGTGACTTTTGGAGCCAGTTTTCTCCATTTGCAAGCCAACGTAGCCTGCCCATTTGCCCTTGGTGTGTCACAAGCCCTAGCAGGCCGTTGGGGAGGCTGCCTGCCTCCAACGTCACCACTGGCAGTGAAGCTGGGTATGCAGACGGGCTGTTTTGCTGACGCACGAGCCAGGCTGTGGATCCTTTTGGTCTGGGCTGCTTCCCAGCCTGGCTAGCACAAGGCTCAGAGATGCRTGGAGGGTGGAAAGGGGCTGTCTGAAGTAGTTGTGCGTTTTTTTTTTAAATGCGGAATGGTGATTTCATGCATTTTTCCTCATTCCGTGGAATGTGGCTCTTAGTAATTAAATGAACAGTGCCGCTAAGGGGGAAAGCATTGGTCATGCTGTGAATTGTGCCAGCRTTCTTAGAGATGGCTCAGAGAAGGAGGGGAAAGCAAACGGTTGCTGTGCAGTAGGCTTTATAACTAGTTTCAGATATTAGTCCAAGCAGATGAGGTCATATTTGTGAGGGGTAAACTTTGCTGGTACCAACAAGTTCTTTCTCTCCAGTCTTGACACACAGGCCTGAAGCTTGGCTAGCTGAGCAGTGGCCACGAGAGGACCCTCTGGCCAGCTCCGGGCCTGTGCGTGCCCTCACCATGGGGCTGCATTAGCATTCCCCCGACACTGCGGCAGCGATGGACACTTGGTCATCAGTTGCA
The DNA here is from genome assembly GCF_003343005.1 of Rhea americana. Lineage (NCBI taxonomy): Eukaryota > Metazoa > Chordata > Aves > Rheiformes > Rheidae > Rhea > Rhea americana. The sequence goes on along the minus strand of NW_028186623.1, from coordinate 1,898,539 downwards.
TTAAACATAGGGTCAGTCATCTCCTTGCCTTCATTCTTTGTCTGTAATTCTGCATCTAATGGCAGCAATTAGTCACTGTCCAAGAAGGGATGAGCAAGCGCCTGGCTCATTCCTGCTCTGTGACGGATCTGCTTCTCCAGAGGGATGGAAAGGTCATTAGCAGAGGGTTAGTTATTGATCGGCTTAGGGGAGAGAGGGGGTCCAGAGGTGAATCTCAGCACCTAGCTTAAGTGATGGGGCAGAGAAAAGAAAAGAAAAATAGGCTGGCAGCAGCCCCAGAGAGTCCACAGCCACCGTGCCACAGATGCAAAGGACAAATGCTTATTGATTGGAGAGGTGTTTTTGGATGTAGGTGATTTTTCCCTCTCCCTAAAGCAGGGACCAATTATGGCTTTTGACTGGCAGAGACAAATGCCAGAAATACGAACCCTGGATTTCCCAGCACCAGCTTTTGCCTCCTTAAGGTGTTATTGCAAAGGTGGTGCGTGCCTGCAGTGAGAAGGGGCACCCCTTTTCCAAGAAGGCCAAGGAACTGGGATACCTCTGTGCTGCAGGTAGGAACAGTCATGTGGGACCATGGGCTGCTGGTGGGGGTCTCTGGAGGTTAGCACACAGGGATGGGATTTGAGGGACCCGGTTTGGCTCTTGGCTCCATCACTGCTCTGTTGGAGAGTCTCAAGCAAGTCATGTTACCCACAGTGCTCACCTGTAAAGCTGCAGAGAGTTTGACTTACATGAGCATGTCCAAGCAGCTGGGACTTCGCATCGTGAGAGTCTGATTCTTTTAAATAAGGGTCCTGGCAGCCAGGTCTTTGCATGCCTTGGCCCTGTGTGTCTGACCAGATCCCCCTCGGGAGCTCCTGAGGACCACGCAGTTAGCAGCACCTCCCCTGTGTGCGAGGCATTTTGTACACTACTTAGTCACCTCACTTTTAGTTATTCCACACTATATTGTAATCCATCATCCTCTTTTGTTTCTCCCTCCCCTTTGCTTTCACTTGTCATGGGCTGGAAGAAAGCAATAATGTCCCCAGAAGAGGGATGGGACTGCATGGACAGGCATTTCACCTGCACTCGTTTGCTGGTTTTGTGCCCATGTGCCAGGAGCTGGGGGTGCCCCAACATCTAGCAGATAGGAGCAGCTCTGCACCGAAACCTGTTGGTTACAAAATGCTGTGCAGAAAACGGATGAGGAATAAATAGCCCTTGTCAGGGGAAAACACAGATCAAGTGAAACACTGGACACAAGGCTGGTGAAGGAGCCCGGCGCTTTGGGCAATTGCTGTACTGGAGTGAGGAAGGAGGGATCCAGGGCAGTTTCAATGATTCAGTCAGCTCTTTTCTGGCACTAACTGTAATTAAGCTGTGCARCAGATAACTGAAGGCTGTTAACAGGTTCATGGGGAGCACTCRGGAAGGAGCTTTAGTGTGGATAAAGGCCCAGGGCTCACTTTGAGGGGAAGTTTTGGGAGGCCTGTTTGATGGGCCACCAGGCAGCAGTGGCCATTCTCCTGCATCCCACAGGACCAGACTCTTCTCTCCTCCCTTCCCKGTCGGTCACATGTCTTCCATCATGGCTGTGTCAAAAAGAGGGATGAGGTTATTGACTGTGTCAACAGGGCTGATGAATCGCAGCCTGCAAGCCCAGCGTCACCAACGCCGCCTGGAGAGTGTGTGATAAAAGCTCAGCATGGGATGCCTGCAGCCTGCTTGGCTTCTTCCTGCTCTCTGGCTTTACMGGTGTTTCATTGCCCATCTGAAGGGTCCTTCCCCATGGCCTCTGTGTCTAGCTGCAGTGYGCTTTCCTAGGGCCTCAAGAAAGAGTTTCTCCTTGTGCCTTATTCTTATTCTCCTTGTTCTCCTCTTGCTGGGGCAGTAGTAGCTTTGATTCATAGAGGGGTAACTATGACATCCATCAATGAGTCCTCCATCTCCTCAAGACTCCTTTCTCTTGAAACTCTTCTTTGTGCTGGAGGCAAGGAATTGTTTCTGCTTCTCCAGGTCAAGAATGGGCTGCACATCAGGGCAGGAGCATGGTGGAGAGCAGAAGAGTTGCAGAGTCCACCTGTGCAAGGGACATATCTATGTGGCCAAAATCTCTTGCCCTCTAGTCCTACTTGAAGAACTGAAAGCCAAGCTTTGGTCACATGGGCCAGAGAGAAGCAAAGAAGGCTTGCTCCATGGTGGGGAAAAAGGGAGAGTGAAACAGTGCAGCACAGGAGGTGCAATGTGTGACATCTGCACCCTCTCTGTGGCTCTTGTTGTCTTCCCCCTATGTGTGATGGAAGACAACCCTCTTCCCCATAGTGATTATCCTGTCCTCAGAGGCTTCTCTGACCTTCAGCACCAGACGGATAATGCTGTGGGCATGCTGGAGGAAGGCTCTGGGAGCAGCATTTTCAATACAACTTCACCCTTCTGATTTATACGGGGGAGAGAGTGGTGCTGATGCACGCTACTACTCATAGATTATCTTCATTCCAGCAGCAGTCAGCCAGACAGGAGAGGTAAACGGAGAGCTATCTGCTACCCTATCTGTCACCTTCCCTCTGGCAGTGGCGGTGGCTGCCGCAGAGCAGTCTCTTCTGAGGGGAGCTTTCCCACTCCATCAAACACCACAAAAAGTCATATTCTGCAAACAGGTTCATGCATCTCTCGAGAGCTTGTCAACGCTGGTTCTCTCCAAAGCCTCCCTGGAGGGCCGGGAAGGGAGACCCTGGAAGGCTGGGTGGGGGGTGCCTGGTCCATCTGACAAAGGAAGAAGGTAGAAGCAGACAGAGCTGGAGAGATGGTAATTGCCATCTGTGAGGAGCAGGAGCCAGGACTCCTGGGTTCAAGTCTCAGTTTGGCAAGGGAGGGTGATTAGCCCAAGGTGAGCAGCGCTGGGAGCCCTGGCTGTGTTTCAGGCTCTGGGTATGGTAGTGAAACAGAAGAAACATAAATCGAAGGCACTGGGGACCCAGTGTGATTTCTCCAATTTCTCTTTTCTCTCTTCACCTCTYGGGCCTTAGTTTCCTGAACTGGGATTAATCATACTTACCCTCCTCCTAGGGGAACGGTGAGGCTTAGGCTGTTCATGTCTGGAAAATGCTCTGAAATCCTCTGATGAAARGTGCTTACAGAACACTGAGCATTTTCAGGATTCCTGGTTTTAAATAAATAGGCAGACAAGTGGTGGGAAACAGGCTGGGTGCAAGGAGAGTCGGTTTGATTAGCCATGCCGCTCCACCGTGTGCTGCTCTCGTGGGGGTTCGTGTGATGGGGAAGCTCAGGAGCCGACCAGCGGTGGGTCCCTGGGAGACGCCTAACCCAAAGGGCACAGAACACCCAGTTTTACAGGAGAAAGCAAAAGGTCTTGCTTTGGCATCAGACAGGAGTGTCTTGGCAGGAGGGATGGAAAGCCTGAAGGCAGGAATACCTTTCTTCTTCTTTCACTGCCTCTGAGAGGCACTGAGCATGAACCAGCCGGCCCTCCCCTGCTGGAGACTAGGATCAAACTTTCGAGCAGAGAGCCCTGGCGTTGCTGCAGAGCTGGGCAGTACGGGGATAAGGTACGAGCAGCAATGGTACGGGGCACAGAGACATTAACCCAGTGCTCCTCCTTGGAAGGCACAATGTGCCTGGGTCTGAATTTATTTTTAATTTCCTTTTTTATTTTTTGGTAAGTAGTCATGCTTTAGATCTCCATATATTTTTATCAGCTGTATTTAAAATGTGCCCAGTAGCCCAAACATAACGAGTTTATTCAGTGTGAAGCCAAAGTAATGTATGTGCAGAGAGTGCTAAGTGCAGCTGTGCAGGTTCCTAGCGCAACTGCTTTGCAAGACGTTTGTTGGGTAGCTCAGGATGAAGTGAAGTCCTCCCAGGTAAACGTGCACAGGCTTCAGGGAAGATGTGAGGCCATATATCCCAGTCCTCCTTTGCATGGGAGGCCCCTGTTTCTAACAGAAATCCGATCGGTGTGCTTTCGCTGAATAGCCTAGGCTTTGGTGCATTCAGAATTGCCCTGCGGCACAAGATGAACAGAATGTGAATGCCTTGTGAGCAGCAATCCATGGAGCAGGAGCAGTGGGATATATTATTCCAAATAGAAGTGATTTCTGTTGCAAGGAAAGAGTGGCCTGTTCTGAGCTATTGCACTGGGCTGTGCGGTAATTTGCATGGTGCAGACTGGAGGAGAGAGCMTCGTTTCAAGAGAAAACTGGAGGCATATTGTTGGGAAAGAAATATAGGCAAAAATAGGCAAGAAGTATAAAGATCAAAGTTTAAAATCGTTTACATTTCAGCAAGAACTTGTGGGAAAGGGATGGAAAAAAATCCTTGCTCGGTTTTGCTAGTTTTTCAGTAAAGTGAGTATGATTTAGAATAGAAAGAAAACATGTAGGAATTGACGTTTCCCTGTATTTTCGAAGTGAGAATTGACTGCTTAGCTGAGAAGTGTTACTTCAAGTGACATTTGTGGACACATTGTGAAAATCCTCAAACAGTAAGAAGTCTTATTCAGAATTCAGCCAAATGTCATTTTTGAACTCTGCAAAGCTCTTGTAAGCGCTCTGATGGCAGAAACACATCATGGCTTCAAGTGAGATAGAGCGACCACGTAATGCCCCAATTAATCCGATCGCAGGGAGGGGGCCCTGCGACAGAGTGGTGCTGCGCAGGGGGACGGCGCTGGGCTCAGGTCTGACGTTTTATGCCTTGCAATGATGCACAGAACAGGCCGTGCTGATTTCCCTCAGCCCTTGCTGTCAAGTGTGTGGACGCTGGTTAATTTGCATGTTGTCAGGATAATGCAGGTGTCAAACTAGCAACAGTGACTGGGAAAGTTTTTTTTTTCTTCCCCCCCCCCCAAATCTCCTGCAGTTGGGTTCAGTGGACTTGGGAAGGAGGTAGGGAAATGGGGCAGCACCTGGGTGCAAGCCCAAAGCACGGTGTGGACGTCCTGCTGGGCTACAGGACGTTGCAGCTATCCACAGATGTCGGTTGCCTTGCGGTCCACTCCCAGTCTTTCCCATGTAGTTTTTAGGGCAGGGAGAGCTGTTAGTGCTAGGCATGAAGTGGTGGGCGCTCTGCCGGGGCCTCCCTGCGCCAGTAGCATGCAAGGGAAAACGCAAACACGGGCAGTGTAGCGTCAGGATGCAATTTGTCCTCTTGCCCAACTGCTTTGAATGTTCATGTATCAGTTCTCTATCTGTAGCATTTTAATGCCTGTATAAAATGTTTCTTAACGACAAAAAGATAATTTGGCTAATGCGGCTCTGCACAATTAGGTTCTCTAGTTAACATCGTGTTCCTGCATCAGATGCCCTTTCATCTTCTAGCCTATTTTTCATACCTGTGGTAAATATGTTTAATAATCAATTGGTATATTATTAACGCACAATAACGATCTTACTAAATCGAAGCTCAATCTTTATTTGAGACACTWACAGTAAATATTGACTGTTCTGCAGAATTATGGCAGAGCCCTGAGCAGTCTGTTCCAATGGGAACTGGATCCATTTTTTAATACYAGTTATTGATTTTCAGCAAGCAAGCTGCCTTGAGGCGTCTGTGGTTTTTTTGCTCCTTTGTGAGCTGTTGAGAGGAGATAGACAAGCACCAGGTACACAGATTCCCTGTGCTTCAGCAGTGTTGCCATCACTAGAGGTGGGCAGAGCTAGCAGGGTTCTGCGTATGTCTCCATCTCCCTTTGGAGTTGGCTGTASCCATTCCAAGCTGGGATTTTCCTCTCCCTCTTTGGGATAAAGATGCTGCTAAAAAACCAGTCCAACTGGTCAAACACATACCTCAGACTCTTAGACACCCCTCCATAGATGCCTTCTTCATTAGAAAGCCTTGGTTCTCCTCTTCACAGAGAGGAGGACGTAAGAATTTGTAAGACCTCATTTTTTCCAGACTGGATTTAACCTCTCGGAAGATGGTGTGTTTGCATCCAAAATACATGAATCAGATGAATTTCTCTTGGGAAAGCAAAATCCTGAATTTAAATTGCAGAGGGAGAACCATAAATTTGAAGGGCTTCTACAAATTCCAGATGCGAACCCCCTTCGATCCCCAAAGCTTTCTTTTCTCTCTTCAAGTATGAGGAAGGGGTTGCTCCTCAGTCCTGACGTTTGTCACTTTACCACGGAAAAAGAAAAGCAGATATACCCCTGATGGGACCTTCCAGACTGACATCCTGAACAGGTAGAACCAAACAAGGACAAGCAGACTGAGTGGAATCTCCTGACTCAAACAGAACTTGGTTGCATTCCTGACATTATTGGGCCATAAAACAGTTCCTCTACCTGTCTGTGCCTCAGTTTCCCCCAGGGAAAATGGGCAAGGTCTTTCCCCACACCCGCGGTGCCAGGATGGGGACAGTTAATGCTGGTGAAGCACTGCGAGCTCTTGCTRTTAACCACTTTGGTTCAGCTGAGCAAGGAGTGCACTCCCACCCACCTAGGTGACAACTGGCTGCTGAGAGACTCTAGTTTAATTTTCTACTCTTAATTGCTTCGAAGGAATGAAAATAGGCTTGTTTGGTCATTTGATGAAGATTGCTGCCAGTTCCCATTTCCCTGCCATCCTGTGACCTGTTCACAAGAAGCCTGATGAAAAATGACACTTCTTCAGTCTCCCCATGTCCCCAGATAATGTGCCACTTGCATCTTCACATGGACAGGCTAGCTGACATGAGGGTGACATGTTTACAGCTCCGTGCCTACCTGCTCCGCAGCTCCCTGGGGATACACACCCCTCCTACAGCACTGCAAAGGAGAACCACTCTGTTCTTCGCTGAGTCTCACTGACTCAGCCCTTTAATTAGGGCCTGCCTTTAGAGGGCTTGCACTTTGCATGCTAATGTAAAGAGTGAGGCTGGTCACACTGCTCTCCCTGTTATTTCTGACTTCAGGCAGAGAGATCTCCAATACGGTGGGTTCCTGAGTGTGGCAGTTCAACGTGGACGGCTTCACTGTGAAGATCTCTGACTTACGTTCAGTGCTTTGCCCATAGGAAAAGGTTTTCCCTCTCCCTGGGGGTTTTGATGCTTTATCTTGCTTTGGGGTGTCTCTCGGGGCAATTTGCATCTTTGTGTCTAGGTGATGGAGGTGAACTTTGGAAGGGGGATGGATGTGCTCCTGGTTGCAGCTTGCCTTTGCTGGCCTTCTGTGCCCTGAGGGAGCAAGGTGTGGAGTCTGTTCTGCTTAGGGGGAGGGAAATGTCCTAAATAGGGCTACCAGGCATGAGAGTGGAGTGCACTTTCTCTTCCTCCAGGAAAAGGCCTACGTGATGGTCCTACTAGCTCAATTTGTTAGGTTGATTTCCCCAGGGGGATGAGTTTTAGCTCTCCTCCAGCACTTACAAAAAACAAGGGGAAAAACGTTTCCATTTCTCCCTCATGGGTGGAAGGGAAGGGAGATGGAAATTAGTCATATCCCATGCAAGATCTGATAGCAAATATCTTGGAGGGAGTGGGCAGGCTGTTTGCACTTTTACCATTTTTGTAAGAACTCTGTTTTCTTCCATGGAAGACTTTTGATGGGAAGATTGTCTCTTAGGGCTGTGAGTTATCACATGGCATATACGCCGCCCATAGAGTTATTCTGGAATGACTTTCCAGATCATTCTTATTCCAGGCCAATGTGTCCGTTGGAGTTGTTTAAGCTGGCAGGGAACACAGTGCAGTTTTAGGCTAGCTGCGTGTGGATTAATTCAGGGGTTGCTATTCACACTGTGTCTTAATCCGGAAGAGCTTCCAGATGTAGACAAGTCCTTATAAAGCGGTGTGCCACACCTTAAAGACTAGAGCTAATTCCRGGGCTGTGGGTTTTTCTGCACGCCCACAGTTCGGAAAGGACTGAGCTTTGGCCATAGCTCATTGAGATGTGAAGTCCATTGGCGTGACTGACTGTCTATGTATATTTATGTAGAATACTTTGCGTCCCTGGAAGGTGCTGTTGCTTGTTATTTTGACTGATTACAGGAGAGTGACTGTACTACAATAGTAGCAGCCACTCATTAGCTTTGGCATAGCAAGAGAGAAATCAGCAACTCATTCCATCCACATCCACCCCTGGAGGTGAATATTAAACAGGAATTGATCTTGGATAATGAGAACACAGCCCGGACTGCTGCGATTAGCACTGTTAGAATTTTAAATAGTTAATTATTACAAAAGGCAAAGGGAGTGTGTCGGGGGGGGGTAGGTACAAGTGAGTGTTGCCTTCAGGGTGGCGGGTGTACGTTAAGGGATAAGAGTTTGTGTGGTTGCAGTGAGTGTTGGGGAGTATTGGGGATGTGGATGGGTCCTGTTTTGAAGGTGTGTGTGACATACATGTGAGTGTGAGCTGGGCGTGCAGTGTTGGGACAGTCAGTCTTGAACCTTGTGGAAGGGGGCAGGGATAAACTTGCAGTGCTGTTGCCACAGAGAAAGCAGGAGGGAGTAAGTCAGGCAGGACTTTTTGGCAGGCAGCAGGCCCTGAGAGCTGCGGTGGGAATATTTTGAAGCCAGTTTTTCTTGTATTCTTCATCTCTACTGGCTTCCTTCTTCTGGAACGTTGTATAGAAACARAGAGAAGGCATGAGGAGGTGGCAGGTGCCAGGGGAAGGCATGCTGTCTGCTTGGATACTGGGGAATTTATCCARTAAATACCTTGTAAAAAGAGAAGAAGAAAGAGAATTTTGCCCTTCGCATCATCCTATGTCTCCAAAAATACCAAAATCTCCATGATTAAAAATTGACTCAAATGGACAAGCAGACACGGTATTTGATTGTGGCCTTTCATTTTTTGCAGCCACACTTAATTAACCTTTAGACTCAAATACCAAGCACTGGTTAGAGAGCAAGGTGTAGTCAGGGAAGAGGAAGACAGTGCCTGGTGGGAGGATCCTGGCTTGTAAGAAGTCCTTCAGGGTGAAGATGCCTGGATGACACTGRCTTACTGTGAGGAAGAGCAGGCTAGACGGTAATGCAAGGATTGGGGACGGGAGGTTTCCCCCTGCTAGACTGTCAGCAGATATCTGCCTCCACAGCCTTCCCGTGTGGCCTCGTTTTGCATGCTGTTACTGATATTTGTTACCGTAGTTGTTTTTAGGACTGTAGTGAGGGTCTAAGGCCAAGCTGTGCGTGGTGCTGTACAAAACACAACACAGTCCTTGTGCTTCTTGTGCCATCAACTAACGAACTATGCGTTGGTGGTTTTGTCTTCATAGTATGAGTATTACCTGGTAGCGGTGGGAAAAAATGRCGTAATATTTGGCAAGGAGTGGCATAAGCAGCCTTACTGGTAGTAAAAACTATTTTCCCAGCAATGTTGGTGTCAGGATCAGAGAGTTTGGTGCTGAATCCAATGGTAAAGACACTCGCAGTGTTGCCTTGCTTGGGGTGATTGCCTCTGGCCACCTGCAGCATCCCCGTGTGTCTCCCCAGCCGGGCAGACTCCAGAGGCGAGCTCAGAGAAACCCCCCAGCGTGCGGTGAGCAGGGATGATGGAGCAGCTAGCGATGGAGCCATGCCCTTCAGGAAACACAGTCCTAAACACAGCGTCGAGGGTGAGGACCTAAGAGAGTCAAGAACAAATGTCCAGACTTGGGGCTCTGGGAAGCTGTCTTCTCCCTGATTTTGTCTCCTAGATAGGCTTTTAGAGACTGCTTCCCTGAGGACCTGTGGGAGAGAGCACTTGTGTGAAAACCAGATTTTCCTGTCTCTTTCAAGGCTTGCCTCTCTCCCGTACATCACCCTTTCTTTTCAGCTGTGGACTTTGTGTGTGTGATCTTTACTGCAAAGATCCTCTAACCTGGACTCATTAGAGCGTGAGTAGTCTGCAGTCTCCAATGAAAATATACTTTGACCTGGAGAGTCATTTCTAGTAGCAAATGGGGTAGACTAGCTGGTGCAAGCCCTTCTAGGTGCTGTGGTTACTTTAGTTTTTAAATGCTTTAGTTTAAAGAAACTTACATTCTGGAATCGCGGAAGTATCAGAAAAAAGTTGGTGTGAGGCATCAAAGTGTAAATTGAAAACTGGGTTACTCATTTCAGAGGAGTCAAGGATGCACAATGAAAAGGCTCCAAGTGGTTTATCTAATAAAGGTGCTGTGGCTTTGAAACTCTTGTGTAATATCAGTTCTGGCTTTCATATCAAACCTTGGTTCAGCATAAAAACAGGATGACTAATTTGGAGAGTATGGCTCAAACCCAGAAGTGTGAATACAAAAAACTCACATTGCTTGGAATAATAGGAAGGGTTCCTATAGGAACAGTGGCAGTTCTTGAATGTCTGTGGGAAATCATTTGCTTCCAGGCATTTAAAGACCTGAACATGGAAGAAGCTCAGATCCAGTGCCTTGAGCTGAGCAGTGGTAAGACAGGGTGATGCCTGGGTTCAGGTCCCCCTTCCGACTCACTGGCACTTCCCTTTGGTGAGCCCAGTCCTACCTGTAGCTGATTTCTGTATGCATCTCCCTGCCATCAGAGGCCTCTGGAGGTTTGGAGACAAATTGCATTTGTGCCTATCAGATGGAGACTTGGGGGGYTGAGCAGGAATTCTCTGCCTTTTGTCTTTTATCTTGAGGAGTCAGGGACTGAGGTGACAACAGAGTCATGTATGAATGCAAAGTAAACAAAGCTGTGTGTGGGTGTGATGACAAGTTTCTTTTGTCCATAATGTATTCATCCTCTGAGTGCTCTGGGGTTACACATTTAATTTGTTGTGCAATTGGCAGCTTTAGAAGTACTTAAGCATCCAGCTATCCTTGCCTAAAAATAACTGAAAAGAAAGCTTTTTTTTTTTTTTTTTTTTTTTTTTTTTCCCAGGATGAGGAGAGCAGGGGTGTGTCAAGGAGATAAATGAATTCTACCAGCCAGGAACGCGGTCCACACACCTGATGAGATGAACCACATTTTTCTACCTCCTTTGGTCTTTTCTTCTACCCTTGCTGATTTAGCAGCAGCTCTGGCTGCGAGTGAATGTTAGGGGTGCGTGTTGAGCCCTGCCCGGGCTGGCGGTGCCTTTGCAGGGCTGCGTGGTGCCGGCCGGCAGTCGGGAGCTGGGAGCGTTTGCTTGGCTGTGAACCGAAGCTGCGAGTCACGGCGCGGACAGCRTGTGCTGTAGCCATCTCAGAGATGAATGTAGGAGTGCAGTCCAGACCGGGGGGGAGAGTGGGGGGGATGTTGCTGGCAGAGCTGAGAGGAGATCTCTGCTGTCCTAATGAATCTGTCCTCTGCCGTAAGCAGTGCAACATCTGGCAGAGGTAGATGATTTCTCTGGGGAAAAAAAAACCATAAAGCGATGGGCTCCCTGCTACCTGCTTCATGATACCTGGTCTTTTCAATTTAGTTCTCCTTTCACAGTGTCATGGGAATCTCATCTTTCACTGAGGGTGAAAGTGAGATGTCTGTCCTGGTTATGGAGAGGAAAAGTAGCCCAGTGGTTAGAGCACTAGCCCAGGATTTAGAAAATTTGGGCTTAATTACTCATTCTACTCTTGTCTTTCTGCATGATCTTCGGCACTCTGGGCCTGTCTGCAGTTGTAATAATACCACTTCTGCACAGAGGTGTTGTGAGAGTAAATATATTAAAGATTTGGAGACATTAAGGTACTGTAGTAAGGTTCCTGTGTAGCTGGAGAGCTTGCACTTACAAATCTCAATGGCTCAAAAAGCAAATGCATACAGCCTCATTTTTTTTAATAGCTCATTATTTCTGAGCCTACCAGAAGATTTTTAGCCAATCTTGGGAGGGAACAGACCTGACTTGTGAAGTCCCCCAAAACTGGTTTGATTTAGGCAGTTGGAGAGCTGTAGACCTGGTGCTAATTGTGCAAGAGTTGTGCAGAGAGTCACGAAAATACCCTGTCCTGGGGCAGATACTCTCTACCTTTATTCCTGCCCTGGTACGGGTTTTCTGTCTTGCTTCTCCAGATTTAGCAGCTGCACAGTGCTGGAGCAGTTCCTGAAGTACTGCAGATGTGTTTGGCAGGTGCTAGYGGGGGTGAACTTGCCTTTCACATCCTACAGAAGTTTGGAGCTAAAAGCCTTGTGAGCCCAGGGCCTGAACCCCTAGAAAGATTGAAATTCCCTCTCCCCTACTTTGCAAAGAAGCTGAGAATCTGTCTGGCAAGACAGGTTCATTAACAAATTAATAGAATAATCAGCGGGGCTTTGTGTGCATTTTGTAGATAAAAAACTGGTAACAGCATTCTTTGACTCTTTAATGGGCTGATAAGAGCCAACTATCTGCTCTGTGGCTGGGCTAATCAGAGAGATAACAGAGGTTAAATCAATTGCAAGGCTCTAGTGAGGGGTTTCACAGGGGGAGCTGCTTCCTGGGGAAGCACAGAGGAGAGAGCCCGGGGTTTTTAAATATGATAAAAGGCAGCAAAGTGAGAGGAGAGAAGGGAGCRAAATGCCTGCTCTGTTAACACTGTGCAAAGCTCACATGGGCTCAGGCCATGGGCTCCAACGCCTGGGAGGTTTATGCAGTTGAAAAATAGCTGGCGGGKTTGTAGGGAGCAGTGTCTGCCATCAGACATTTTGGCTTTAATTTGGAAAAGGGGGRATGTGCTTGCCGCCACCTTCTTTTCTGATAAATGGCTGAGAATAGTGGGGGACGTGTTTCCGGAGGCCCCGCAGGCAGGATTCAGGTCGGGCTGAGGGTGCAGCTTCCTAGGCCACTGCTGCAAAGCTGAGGCACTCAGCAATCCTTGGCCCAAGCACAGAAACTTTGTGCAGAGCTAGCAATGAACCCAGGTCCCGCGAGTTCTGGTGATGGATCTTCTGCCTTGGGCATGCAAGACCCTTTCCTGCAAAGTGTTTTGGAGCTGAGGCCCTGTGGCAGGAAGGACGCCCCTGAGCGTGCCACGGTGCTGCAGGCAGCCGCCTTGCTCCAGCTTGTTTATGAATGTTTTAAGTGCTGTCTTGAAACAGATAAGACCAAAGGCTCTTCTGCTCGTGGCTAGAAACCTAACTACCCCTAGCCACCCTTAGCAGATTGCGTGCCTGACGTCCCCACCTAGCACAACCCGAGTGCCGCATCCTCCTTCCTGCGATGTCCCGGGGGCAAAGCACAASGGGAATGAGTTGCACATCGAGGCAGCCAGGTTGAGTAGTGATTCCCATTCCTTTTAAATTGAGGTGTCTCTTAATCTTTTTGAACAAAGACCACAGCCTATCTCCTATCCGCAGGCCTTCTTGCACCTGCGACTTACTGCAATTGGGAGCAGCCCTCGCTTTGCACATAGGTGAGCAGCATACATGATGGCTTCGCCGAACCATCATTTTACCTTCATAAATTACAAACGTGTGCACTGAAATATTGATACTGATATAAAAGAGATCCTTGGGCTTGCCTCTGGAATGAGCAACAGCGAGCAGGAATGGGGAACAGTCAGGATTCAGTGCTTTTTTTTTGTTTGTTTGTTTTCTACAGCCTCCCTTTTGGAGGTCTTAGGGTGCGCCAGTGTCCAGGGACCACAGCTTGTGTCACATCGAAGCCAGCGGGTTTCTCCTCGTTTCATCACCCCCAGCCTGCTGGTAGCTCACCGCTGTTAGGCAGCAAGAGCGGGCTGGGGAAAGTGGACGTTGGGGCTGCACTTGCCTCTGTCTTTCCCTGAAGGACTATTAATTTATACAATATTTGCTTTGTTAAAGAAAGGACGTTGTCAGGCGGCTTTCAAGTGATGTGTGAAAGTGACTCTAATAAGACGTTCTGGGGAAGCCGGCAGGCAGCGCCGCCTCTCCTCCAAACCTCTCCACATCTCCTTTGAAAAGAGCACCAGCAACCTTGATCCTCCTCCTCCACTAGCGGAGGCACTCGCTGCACTTGCTGCAAAGTTCCCCGGCGCGGGGAGCCGGGGGCGGAGGAGCCGGGCAGAGCGGGAGGGCCGGGAAGCCCGGCTTGGCAGATAATTGCACGCGTCTGGCTGCCAGGGAAGAGAAATGAGGGGGGAGCGGCACGGAGGGTGGGAGTTTTCTTGGGAGGCACGGGTGCCGCTCGGGACTGCCGCGGCGGTAATCAGGGCGCGGAGCGGAGGAGACTGCAGRTGAGACTTGGCTGCTCTGCCGTGGGAAGGTCCACGGGCTGGTGGTGGAGGTCTCCTCCCTGGAGATGGGCCGTGGCTGGCAGGAGATGGGTGCGAGGCCTCCTTGGCCAWGCACAAGGTGCAGAGGTCTGGCAGGGCTTTGCTCAGTCCATCCAGCCAGCGGTGCTTGGGCTTGGTGCTTGGGATCCGGGAGTGTCTGGGCTCCTCTGAATGCAGCAAGTCTCCCAAAACCAGCTGTTGTCCCCCAAAGGCAGTGAAWGAAAAGCATCTTGGGGAGCAGAACTTTTCCTTACTCCTGTTGTTGCTCTTGCTGTGCYCAGAAACCCTGTTTTGCTGTGCGACTGCAGTCCTCTACGAGGCCTCCTCTTCTGCCGTCGTTGCTGTCATATGCAAGCGCTTTCTGAAGTCTGTACACTTAGCTGGCATTGATCCTACAGACCTGTTGCTTGCTTCCTTTTTCTCTCCAAGAGAAAAAAAAAATGCAGTGTTGTTGGCTCGCCCATCGAATATGCATAGCGTACTATCAGCCGTGTGTCTGTGTGCCTTAGCTCAAAAACTGAGATGAAAAGTGGAGCTATTTTCAGCGCTTCTTGGACCCTTAGCTGGGCCAGTTCCTTATGTTGTGGGGAGGAGGCAAAAATAAATAAATTAATTCATTCATAAAAAATAAGTAAAAGCAACTTTTCATGCAACAAAGAGCCAAGATTAGTGTGTGCAACCCTGGCAATGCAAATCTGTGTGTATAAACCTTCCAGGGTAAATCATGAATGTTGTTGTTTAGGTTTGTTTTGTTTTTTGCAAGTGTTGGAGGAAGTAATTAGTGATTAACTAATTAATACTGTGCACTTCTATCCCACCTTTCATCCCAGAACCTCTGATCCCGTTACAATTTTAACAAAGCTCGAAAACGGGGTGGACAAGGGACTGTGATTTGCGTGGCGAATGGGTAAACTGAGGCACTGAGCACCCAAGGTCGACGGTCGGGCTGGAAGCGGAGAGCCCTGTCCTGCTCTAAGGGCTCAGCGCTCCTCCTCCGCTCTCGCAGCGCGTTTGCTGGTGTTGAGCTGTCAATCCCAAATGACAGGCAGGCCTGTAGCTGCCTCGAACGGAACAGGACCGTTAATAAAACATCAAAACCGTTAGAATCTAAAGAGCCAAGAGAAATGGGAGATAAAAGGCGATCATACGCCTAGGCTCCCTCGAGTCCCCCGAAGTGACGTCTGCACCCCAGGGGTGGGTTAACTTGTGGAAGTGACTTTTAGGAGGTGCTCGCATCCATGAGAAATTAGAATACGTAGACAGAGACGGCAGAGCGGATGTTTCTGGGGTGTTGGTGAGAAGCTGTCGCATCCCACGCAGCGTGTGCTGCTCCTCTCCGCCCGGCGCCGGCCCCCCGCGGTCCCCGCGAGCCCCGACGGCGGCTCCGACTGCAGCGCGGCTGGAGCAGGCTGCCTGCGGGAGCAGGTTGCCTGGGACGTTTAGGGGACGGGACTGTGTGATTTAGGACCTTTCTGTCCATATAGCCCCCTGCCACGCTGCGAACTGCTAGGCCAAAGTGCTCCCGTAATTCGAGGGTAAGGAGCCTTCGTATGAACTCTGGCAGTAATAGACTATGTTTTTGTTTTTGTTTTTTTATAAGGGCTCTGGGGCTGTTGAGAGGCTTAATTAATTTAGTTAAGATGTTTTTCACCGCTATTGTGCCTCCCCTCAAATGCTTCTGACAGTAAATTCTCATCAAGTGGAAGATCTAATAAGTGCCAATTATTGAGGTTTGCGAATTGCCAGATAATAATAATGCTGATTAATAATGCTTTTAATACCACTGTTGATTTCAAATGTGGGGACATGCACCACAGCACCATTGATTTAAATTACAATTTCTTCTGCTTTGTAGCTAAGCAGGGTAAAAGTCGGGTCGGTGGTATTTTTTTTGTCCAAAGAGCACATTGTTCTAACGCATCTCTGTAAAACCCTGATAGCTTCGTAAGCAAGCAATTTAAAAATAAATAAATAAGTACGGCGGATAATGCATTGTAAAAAAGCAGTTCTTTCATTTCTTTGACAAGCGTAATTTAATTTTAATTATTTATGATACTTCATAGTCCTCTGGTAAATGTTCTGTAGTATATTTTGTAAAACTAATGAAGTCTTAGTAATAGAAGACCTAACTTGAGCCTTCTACCAAGCAGTGGTGAAGATGCAGCTTGTGTCTCATGTTTCGGTTAGTGAAATACTGTATTGGTGGTGTTTGCTGTAATTATTTTGTGTAGATGCCACCTCGATCGGGATGCTGGTGCTCCGTGCATGCCGTAGTGTGGGCATCGGGTCCCAAAGCTTTAGTCTGGGCTTACGGTAAAAACTTTATTTTCTTTGAGCACTAGCAATGGAGAAGAGCTTCTGCGACAGGGCAGGTCTGCCCTAGGCACGTGGTTAGATCTGTAAAYGTGGTGCTCATGGGAGCATCCAGCTTTGGCCTTTTGATTTTGCAGGACTGCTGTGGCTGTTACAAGGCATTTTCCTCCCCCAGATTACTCCTTTTCRCTTCTGCTCCTGAATGCTGAGGTCCAGAGAGGAAGGCAGTGCAGAGCAAGGGATGGTGCTTGYTTTGAACGTCCCCTTCCAGAAGAAGAAAAAGCACCTTGAGGTTTAGCTAGGTGGTGGGAATTGCCCACCACCGACTCTTGGCCGCGAGCGGGGATGCCAGCGGGTTTCGGGCTCGGAGCCTGGTTAAATCTGCCCAGCCCAGCGCGTTGCCCGGCACAGGCGTCGTGCCCGCTGTGCTGGGCAGAGCCGAGCCCCGCCGGCCCCGCTCCGTCGCTGGGGGCCTCGCCGTCAGCGGGGCGGCCCCAAGGCCAGCCGTTGGGTCTGCTGCGCCGGCATGCCCAGAGCAGCACGGGGTGTTGAATGGGAACCTAAATTTAAATGTTAAAAAGCTTTTGTTCATTACTGGTGGCATTTCCTCCCCCTCCCCATTTGTCACTTGGAGCGGAGCTGTGACTCTTTTAATATCAAACAAATAATAAGCTCCCTCTAAAGTGATTTTTCTGACAAGGAGCTCAATATATTAAACTTTATCTATATTTTAATAGCCAATTTCACACCAAACTGCCTTCTTAATAATGTATTTACCACCTGGGGATATTATTCCAACCCATCTGGAAAGAATTGGAAATTAACTGTCCCTAAACTGAGTGTGTGTGTGCTTTAGATGCAGCGGAGATAACGGCAGTGTCATTCCTAGGGGAAGTGGGGGAGGAAGCTCGTAACGCGGCGAGCAAAATGTCAGCGGCAAAGGCAGTGTCTGCCGGGGAAGCGAGTGCTCCTCCTGCAGCGGTTCAGAGCCCAGCCTCGGCCCGCCTCGGGTACGACCGGCTGCGCGGGGAGCGGCCGGCGGGACCTCGAGGGCCTCTTCGGCTCTTCTAAGAGCGGAAGGTTTGGGTTTCCAAGGATTCAGCACGGAGCCGGGGCTCGGGGCACCGCCGCTCCCGCAGCRCGCGGCCGTGCTCGCCGCTGCCTCGGTTTCCTCGGCGTGGCCGAACGCGGCCGCCCCTCGTAGGCGCGCTGAGCATGCACGAAGGCGGCGTTCCCGTTCCCCCGCGCTGGTCAGCGTTGCTGATGTAGTTTGCTAGTGCTGCTAATGCAGATCYGTTTGCTCGCGCAGCTCGTCTAGCTTGGTCCGTGGCAGGCAGGTCCTCYCGAGGTCTCCCTGGCCTTATCTAAAGCRGTGTCACCTAAAGCAGTGTAATCAWACTGCYGCTTCCGCTCACTGTGTGTGCATACCAGCAGGTGTGTTTGACAATATCCTCAGCTTAGTCTAAATATTTTTATTGATGCTACTCATGTGCTGTGTATAGTTGCAAGGGAGCAATCAGTTCGGCTCCCTGGGCATTAAGGGCTGTCTGAACGATCATCTGACGTCCCAACCTGCAGCACCGACGTCCCTTCGTGGTGCTGCGGTGACGGCTCTCCCCGTGACCACAAGCCGGTCAACGGCAACGCCTCTTGCGGCTGTTTTGCCCTCAGAGGAGCAGAGTGGTGCCCGGTGCTTCGTCCACAGCGCAGAGCCCCTCTAACCACAACTTTCAGAGCTGGGCTGCTAAGACACCCAGTCCCAATCTCATCCAAGTTATCAACATCTAGTTAGGCGGTTTTACTTACTCGTGATCCGTGCAGAGAGCAGCCCTCACCTCCGAATCGAGGCAGTGAATGAGCATCAGAGACTGCATTGCACGGGACATTAAGTCCAAACCAGATGCGAGCTCTTCGTTTCCACCCGGCAAATGGCCCGCGGGCCGTTTGGGATTCGCTCCGATGTGCTGGCCCCGGGAGGACGGGCTGCTGGGGTGGGGGCTGCCTGGGTTTTGCCAGCCCCGGTCCCCAGATGCTTGCTGGCCTGGAGAGAACTGAAGTGGGAGGTAATGCCCCTCTTTGCTTTGCTTTTCCGGGGAGGGAGGAGTAGGACCTGCTCTTCTGCTCGATGTTGGCTAGCAAGCCGGGCAGCACTTCGCTCTACTCACAGGTCCGGGATGGCCACACAGGGAGGAGATCGCCTCGTCCAAGAGTAGGCGATTAGTGAAAAGTGGTCAGAAACGTTGATTTAAGTTGCTCAAGGGTTACTCTGTTTTGCTTTGGGGGCAGAAACATCTCCAGATTTTGGGAGGAAGTAGTTTTGGTGGGTATTCCTGTAGGGAACCTGTAAGAGAGAAAACATTTTAGGAAAATTCAAAAAAGTCACTTTACTGCTTTAAAATTTTGTTCAAATTAGACTGTTTTGGAGGTGTTGACTGTGTTATTATTCATACTTTTCAATGACACATCACTAGTACCAATGATAAAGCAGATTAATCCTTGCAATGTTTTCTTTCATTTTTTAAATAATTAAGGGCAGCTGCTACTTACAGTCAACTAAAACATCCTGCTTTTTAGA
This sequence comes from Rhea americana, assembly GCF_003343005.1. Taxonomy (NCBI): domain Eukaryota; kingdom Metazoa; phylum Chordata; class Aves; order Rheiformes; family Rheidae; genus Rhea; species Rhea americana. The sequence continues at coordinate 1,879,587 of NW_028186623.1, read as the reverse complement.
TAAAAGTGCCTTTTGCTTGTTGTTGTAATGAAGCAGTTGACATTGAGATGAAAGCCTCTGCTGTTTGTTTTGTAAAGAAATGGTTTTGACGCCATTTTTGAGCAGTGTCAAACTGTTCCCTTACATTTTGAACAAGACACGCTTTGATCTAGGAAGAAATCCAAGATGTTTCAATCAGAACTAAGCAGCAGCTGCCCTTAATGATTTTAAAATAAGATCAAATTGTAAAGTGTTTCAATCATTATGTTATGTCACATAACGACATTCTTGTAGCTGTTTCGTGTGATGTTCACTGTTGCATTTAGCATTGTGAAATGTTGTAAAATAATTCAAAATAATCTAAAATACTGAAATGAAATACTGAAATTGCAGAGTGACTCTTAAAAATGTCAGAAGAAAAATTTCAGTATGGCATTTTTTGGAGTCATTTAGTTAATAGGAAGAAAGAATGTCTGTGCAATTGTATTTTTCCTTTCCAAAACTGAACAAAACCAAAGCAYTGAAAAATTGAAAGCATCCTGTGAAATGGAAATTCTCCAAATCGACCCGTTCTCGCTGGGATCACGTACGCTTTAGCAAGAAGAAAGGCTGGGGAGGAGAAGCGGCACGCTCTGGGCTGCAGTCCTTGCTCCGACCTGCTCAGCCCTGCTTGCGGCAGCAGGCGCAGATCGCAGCGATATTGGCTGAGTAGATCCGGGCCGGGGCTGCAAAGAGTTGTGGTGTTTGCTCACGTGTGCGCTAACCCAGGTGCTTTTGGGTGCTTGCATCCCTTGCGACCTTCGCAGGCTTCTGCCCCGTGGTGAGGCCGTTTGGTGGGCAGGGATGTCCCTGGGCAGGAGGGAGGCCGCAGGGCTGGCGGCTTGCGCGGGTTTGCATCGCGGTCCAGGAGCTCGCCCAGCTGCGAGGCCTGGAGGCCGGGGCGCCCYGGTGCCCTGCGTCTTGCGGAGCCTTTTGCCCCTTGCGTTGCTGCCGGTTGGGTGTTGAGCAGGAGGGAGCCATCCTTGCAGGTCCGCGGATAGTCAGCTAAGCGTGGAGATGGCGTGTGACAGGCGGGTCAAGGAGGAGAGGTGCGTAAAGGCTGCTTTAATCCTGCACGGGCAGGATATGCGTGCCGACAGTTACCTGGGGACCCTGAGATACCAGAATCCCTAACTTAATCAGACAGATAACGGGAGCAGCTYGAGCCGAGGCAGTGGCAGCAAATGCCGAACAATAGGAGCCAGCCCCCCCGGCCCCCGTGCTGCGRCTGAGATAATAAACTATATAAAAACCTGTCACCGTGCGATAAGTGATGAATTAGAATCAATTATATGTTTAAAATAATAGACCTCCCCACGGTGTTACCCTCCAGAACGGTGATGGCTTCTGACTGGGCTTGGCGGTGCTTGCTGGCACCGCCGGCGCTGGGAGGGCTCGCGCGTGCCGCTCTGCGGGGCCGGGAGCGCGGCCCCACATTGCGGAGAGGCAGCAGGATTCAAAACCGGCAGCGGAGCTGTTCTCGTTTAATTTTRCATTTCCTCGCGGTCCCCGCAGACGCGCGCACGCGGCCGGCTTGCGCGGTCCCCGCAGTGGGTGTGCAGTGACCTTGAGTGTGGTAAGGCTGCGGGAAGAAGTGAGGCCGTGTAGGGAAGCCGGTGTGGGTAACTGCTCTGGATGAAATAGCTCCTAGTTCTGCCATAAACTTTGCCTGACGCTGCAAAAACATTTAGTTTACCATCTGTGAGAGCGGGTGTGCGTTCTTGTTTCCTGAGCTTTAGGCACAGGCGTGCATCGGAGCGCAGAGGTGCTGTGTGATGGCACACCCCTAGACAGGTAGATAGCACAGCTCCGTTCTTGCAGGAGTCCTGGTTTTCTTCTCACGCCGCTGTGACTCAGCAGTAACCTGAGGTGAAAGCTGAGAAGTGAATCAGCCCCCGCGCCGCTTGTCCTGCACGCCCCGGTTGCGGTCCAGCCCCATCCACAGACCAAGCCTGCTTGCCCCCCTTTGCCGTTCCCAGCTGCCGGCAGTGTTTTTGCAGAGCAGCCTTCAGCCTGCTGTTGTTTGCTCTTTGTAGACTTCAGGGATCGAGCATTATTCTCGCATTACCGGCCGCTTCGTGCACGTGGCCTTGCTGCTGCTCCCTGCTTGGAGCACTGAGCTATTTCTGACAGGAGAGCGCTGGAGAGGAAACCATGACTTTCCACCGAGTGCTGCTCTGCTAAACAACGCCGCTGGAGTGTGATTTTCCCCCAAACGCCAGTAGGACAGTTGAATGTGCGAAATGCAAAATTAACCTTGTGAATCATTCATCCAAATGACGCGTGCTTGGGTTTGAAGAGTTCGCCCACCGGCGGGGTTAGGCAGGCGCCGTTCAGGCCGACCTTGCTGCCCTGTTGCTGCGTGTTGGAGACCACGGCTGACCAGCTAGCCGCACACGAGATTTGCGCCAGTGGTGGCAGAGGTCAGACTGTCTTCTCCCTTCCCCGTCTTGTGCTCCTGCCTGCCAGCGAGTCCCAGCACAAGGCCTCTGGCCCAATCCTTCATTTGGGCTATAAATGGGGACGTTTGGTCATTCGTACAGACCTGGAGCTGCCTGAGTCCGTTGATCAGTACTGGAAGGGAAGCTCCCGTAATGGGTGCTGGGAGCCAGCCCCAGTGTTTATCAGCTGGTGGTCGCAGCTCTTGGCGTACATCTTGGGGTTTTTGTGAGGACTGGTGCCTACTTTTCACCCAGAAGTAAAGGTGAAAATGCTTAATTTCCCCCCGTGGCTGTAGCTTATGTCAAGTACTCACTGCTGCAAAGTGCTTTGAGATTGCTGGGCCTTGTCTGCATGCAGATACTTGGGCTTCCTCAGCCCGGTTCCAAAGCCAGCTTGCTTAAACAAATACRTATCCTTGCTCAGGTGTTCTCAGATGGTTTTGAAACCATTTATATTGATCTAATTAAAGTTGATTTTTTTCCCACTAAGCTCAGTTCCAACTGAATTATGGATGGGTGTGGGGAAGGAAGGGGTGCGAAGGTTGGACTAGGTCAAGACAGGCTGAGCTGGAGCGAATCTGCATGCAGCTGAACCCTCTGAGGACCTCTGCACCATATTGTGTGCTGCAAGCTGAGCCTACATGGTGCGAGGCCTTTTGGTGCGTTGGGGGTGGCTGCTGACCTTGTCCGCCCTGCCACAGCTCTCCCYGTCCCTCCATCCACACGCAAAGACCTCCTGCTGTCCTTCTGCAGCCAAACCCCTTTCTTCCTGCATCCTGAGGGGGTGCCCTGACCTGCTGGAAACTGCTCTTTGTGCATCACAAGTTGAATTAGAAACCCGTGCCTAGCTTTGCTTGCTTTATTATTTTGCTAAATAGCACACACAGTAGCTATAAAGCCCCTGGAAGCCTGTGTTAAGCAGGGGCGCTGGGACCAGCGCTAATGGAATGAAGTGAGCGGCTCACCAGCCACAGGGGTGCCCTGGGATTTCCTTTTTGAATCTTATTTACATTCGGACTAACAATAGCTCCCAAGCTTGGCTATAAATAATTTCTGGGAAAGAGTTGTCTAATTAAATGTACAGCAGCAAAGAAAGTACTTTTAACCACAAGGCTGGTGTCCTAATGAACGTAATCACCGGATGGGGACARCTTAGGAAACAGAACTTGACATCTCCCGGTGGAGGCAGAGAGATGGAGGGGAAACATACTTGGGGAGAATTCCTAATCAATATTTAATTGCATAGCATGTTATCTGCCTTAGTATTTTTAAAAATAAAATTAAACCCCCATAGAAACTGGAGAACTTTAAAAGCAGATTTGAGGAGGGGGATGCATCATTTTTTACAACTGTCTGGGGAGGGAACAACATCTAACTGCCCCTGTAGGCATGCAAATTGTTCATAAAAGAGTATACTTGGCAACATGATCTGAATACAGGCTTTGACAGCATACATTTATAGTGTTCCCCCATCCACTGGATTCCTTCTCCTCTCCTAGTACCTCGGTTTCACTGCCTGTAAGTGGGGAATACAGAAATTCCCCTGCAGAACCTCATGGATGTCCAACTATAGTTTGCATCTGGAAAGAGTTTTGAAAATTAAAATATGTAAGTTATCTTAAAATTACATGAAATAACCAGCCACATGTTGCACATGCCATGCTGCATCACACCCGGATGCTCTGAGCAAAGGGATATTTAGAATTTGTTTTGCAGTTGCCCCAGATTTCCAATTGTGCTTGGTACTGTATAACTCGGAGAAAACCCAGAGAGGTGGCAGGAGCAGATGATGGCCAGAAGCTGTGTGCTGCAAACAGATGGACGTACAGCAGTGGGACAGTGAGCAGGAGCTGCATCCTACTCAGAGTTCCCCGTGGTGTATGCTTGAGATGGCAGAGGCTCTCGGGCAGGCACTGATGCTGAGCTGGGCACTTCTGGCTGTGTCCAGGAGAAGGCAATGCTGTGCATGCGTGAATAGTGCCTGGTACCTTGCTGGGGAAGCCTGTGCTTAGTAAGGCAGTGGGTCCTGGTAAGAAGTGACTGAAAGGTGGCTTCTGATGGGGCTTTGACACTATGCCTAGGGGTAAAAGAGTGGTGCCCTGGGAGCATGTGGCTGCCAGCTTGCACCGTGCCAAGTGCTTGGACTCCTAGAAGACTAAAGCACAAAATCAGGGGGACAAGCAGCATRAATGAATGCATCTGCAGTTGGACAGAGATTCGGACTGATACTAGCAGGTTTGTAGTATCTTCTGGCAGGGAGGAGGATTTTGGAATAGTGCAGCCCTAGATGGCGGTTTCCCTTGGTTTGTGGTGGTGATGCAAATGATGCAATGACTGTGGCTCTGCAAGTAGATGCAGAGGAGGGGAAGCAGTGAGATATTGGGTCTTCTCTGCCCTGTTATGGCATAGGCTGCCACTGCTATGAAGAACATGGCCCTTAGTGAATGCTTTTTCAATCCCCAGAGAAAATACTCTCTCTGTTGCGATTAATCTAATTGGCCACTGGATGTCAATGTTGCCTCATCCAATGATAACTGGGAAACTATTGGATCTTCGAAAAGGGGAGACAATACCACTGTTCAGAATAGTGGAGGCTGGATGTTTTTTTCCTGTTATGGAGTTGACAATTACCTAGTGGGGGCCTATGTACTAAGGTACAGCCGAGGTAATAGTCTTTGCTCTTGTTTTGTTCATCTAGGGCAGGATTTGATCCAGTCTGCATAAGGTCTAAAACTTGACTGGGGACAAAATGCCTCAGTCTGCTCAGCTATATCCAGAAAAACTTGTCCCCTTCTTCAAGGCATGAGTCAGTGCTTGCTGAGTTGTTGGTAGTTACCATGAGACTCGTAAGTGTTGTTCAGAAAGCCTGTGAAGTGCCCCCATGGATTTGGGTGCGAGGAGGGTTTAAGGGTATGTAGTCAGAAAACATAGCTCTAAGCAAGTAGCAAACAGGAGGATTCTCAACCCTGAGGCAGTGTGCGAAAGGAGATCTGGATTTAAATTTTGCAGCTTGGCCTCCTCTGTTATCCATCTTCTAGCCAGGCACAGGGAAGCACAGAGAGCAGCTGCATCCTGCCAAGATTCATGATCAAGAACGCCTCTCCCCCACCTCCTCCTTCCCTTTGACAAATATTTTAAATCCAGTCCACATTTCCGAAAGCAGGTGCAGCAGCCAGCCTCTCCAGCACACACAGATGGGGCATCTTCAGCAGGCCTGCAASTGCTTGGGAAACAGTGGCCCTGAATTTTTGGTACAGGTGTACAGATGGGTCAAACCTGGGTTGCAGCAAGCCTGAGGATTCAAACTAAGGGCACATCTGTGCTGCTGGCTGAATGCAGGGCTGAGCCTGCTTGCACATTTGGTCTCTTCCCCTGGCTGTGTTTGCGCATAGCTGGGTGCGGATTTAGCCCTCTCCATGGTGCCCCCCGGAAAGAGGAACCCCAGGTGTGGCTGACGTGCCAGCATGGGTCCAGGTCTGCTTCGGTGTGGCCCCAATGGCATGAGCAAGGACAGGATGAGCTGTACCTCTGTCCTTGGCCCCTCCAAGGTGCTGCCCGCTTCTCACCTTACAGTGTAGACGTGGACCCAGCTCCTTTTGCTCGTAGAGCTCTTTACTGCCTGAGCAAAGGGGAGTCTTCAGCAGCTTGATTCCCATGCTGAGCCCTGTGGCACTCTACCCCTTAGCAGAGACCTCACCACRAATAAGACGCAGGGCTGCCAAAGCTAGTGCGTGCCTGCCTCCTTTGCCGGGAAGCCCATCCTTGGAAGCCAGGCCTGGGAGGCAGGCAGAGCTCCTTGCCTTTGCTTGCACCTCTGCAGTGCCTAAAGGGAGGATATTGTTCCCCGAAGCTGTCAATCTGCTGCCTTTTTTGCTAGTGGCAAAAAGGAAGTGAAATGAACCTGTGGTTTCCATCCCTTTGGAATTATTCATCCTCCTTTCATGTTGGGTTCATTTGTGCTCGTTAATATCTTAAATTTAATGATAAGTCTAACGGAATTCATTTATAAGATAAATAAGATGTTATTAGTACATTAGTGGCAAAAAATGTGCAAGGACACTGCTAATCTAAGGTGAAAATGCCTTCCTGAGTGAAATTTAATTAGCAGATTGTGTTCTATTAGTGACTTTTATGGGGAGTTCATGAAAATGAATACAAATATGATCTAGGCAATCTCTTCTGTAAAGTGAGAGCCCTGGTAACCTAACCTCTCTCTCCCTGCCATGTTACTGCTGATGAAGGAAAATATTAATGTGTGTCCTGTCCCACTGGCAGAARAGGGCTTGTGGAGTCAGAGGCCCTGACCAGGACCTCAGCCCCCAAAGGCCTCCCAGGGCATGATGGAGGCCTGCTGCCGCTCTGCTCCTCRCCGTGGCAGCTAAGGTTGCAGCGGGAGAGTGGGATGGGGTTTGCCGTTTTTAGGTGGCATTGGATGAAGGAGAGCAAGTCTGAGCATCATGCAGATGAGTGTGCTCCCTGCATCTTTCGCGTGGCTAGGGATGGGGGAGTGGGCAAYGTCCAGCTTTTCCCCTCTGCCTGTGCTGCTGCTTCCCTCTCCCCCTTCCCCCAGCTTGTAATAAGAGCAGCGATGTTTACAGAGGTCTCCTTTGTACTTCAGGCTTTCTCCCTAGCCAGATGTCTTGCAGAGGTCAGCATGGCTAGCAGAGGATCCCAGATCCCAGAGAAGGATAGTGCCTCTGTGCGGGGATTTGCCAGAAGGCAAGGGATTTGAATGGTGTGCTTGGGGCCAAGCGGGGCAAGAGCATGCCGGCGCTATCTCAGAGATTCGGCATCAGATTGTCATGTGCTGGCACATCTCCCTATTCAGGCAAGCCTGTTGGCACGCTGTAGCTACAGGGAATGGATCCCGTCCAAGAACATCATCCATCTTTTAAAGACTTATAGACCTCTACCAAGCCAGAGGGTGTTTTGCAGCTGTTGCTGCCAAGCCATACTGCGGTCACGTGCTATGGGACTATGCTGGTGTCCCTTTTTCTCCTGGCTTGCCTTGCAGAGCCAATGCGATGGAGACTACCATATAAAGGAGTCATGGAGGTGACATTGATGGCTCTTAAGTTTTGTGCTGAATACCAGTGTTGGGGGTATTTCCAGAGCTGGAAGGCATTCCACCGCTCCTCACTCGATGGACCAAAATCCAGGGCAACACTCTGACTTGATCAAAGCCTGTGGCAAAGCTGCCATTGACTCTGAGCTGGCTGAGACCTCTGGGCAGCGTGCAGTAAGCTACCCCTGCAGTCTTCATTTGCAGAGGGCTTGTGAGTGCCCTGGAGGAGCCACAAAAGAGCAGAGGAAGGCTTTGCCCACCAAGGAAGTAGCGTTAGGGCCATCGCCTGCCCCTTAGCAGCCCTGACTGTATCTTTTTTTTTTTTTTTTTTTTTCATGGAGAATGAATCCAGTGATCCCTGCCAGGCATCTAAGGCTGGGGTCTGTTAGTTCTCGTTACCAATGTACAAGGCATCTGGTGGTTTGAAACATCCTTTCTGTCTCCTCCTATCCCCTGGTGCAGGAGCAGCCATGCAGGATGCAGCTCTTGCTGAWCTCCTTGCTGAACAGAAGCAGAACAGGGAAACAAATGCACGGAGAGTCATTATTCATGCAGATGATCCTCACAATTCAATAGAGCTAATTAGGAAAATGATAGAGGAAATTAGCACTTTCTGCAGGTTTATTCATATTAATAAAATGATTCCACAGTTAAAAATAATAATAATAATAATATTAATAAAATAAATTTGAAACTCCAAAAGAGCCCTGCCTAGCTACTAAATAAGAGTCTGCTCCAGGCAGTGATCAACGGATAGCTAGAATTAGCCTTCAGAGACAGATTTCTTGCCCTCTCTACAGATGGTATCATAGAAGAGAGAATTGATTGAAGCATATTATGGGTCATTTCTTGTTTTCCACTTCTGTCTTCCACATCAGCAAGAGACTGAAACTCAGCAGGTCCTTAAGGCACTGAAAACTTTAGTAGCTTATCTTTAGTATGCCAGTGGTCTTGAAGAATGGATGTTTTCTGAGAACTGCCTCTGATACCTGTTGTCTTCCTGCTTTTTGACCTATTGTGTCTGTAGTTGTCTTAGCAATAGTAGTAAGAAGAATGATTGTCTATACTCAGCTGTTACAGCCTTGGTGTAATCTAGGTTCCTGCATCCTGTTTCCAGGTACCTCTTTGATTTGTGTTCCTCATTCGTGTTGGTTGTAGTAGAGGACAGGAGGCAGATCCTGGAAAGATCCTGGCTGTACTGCTGGCACTGATTTGCAGCATGGCCTTGGGAAAGYGGTTTCAGCTCTCTGTGCCACTGATGTGCCTGAAATTCTGGAGTGTTTGGGGGAGGTAGTTTGCAGAGTATGAGGAGATTATTAAAATAAAGACAGCACARAACATTAGTAATGAAAACACATGATGGAAGTATTTAAATGTGTAAAATTTTAATTAGAACTTTTATTATTATTAAAATATTGCTAAAAGTGCTTGCTGAAGCCCTCTCCTGTCTTTTGAGATCAAGGCTTTTCCAGTTCCTCCTGGGCTGAGAAGAGAATTTGGGATGAGGAAGGGAGTAATTGCAACTACTTCTGTAGAGGGCACTGGGATTTTTTGCCTTACATCCCACATACAGGATCAGGCCCAGCTRTACCCATAGGAATACCTGGCTCGACTTACTTCTTTTAGGAAGGCATTAATAGGGTTTTGCAGTCRTGGAAGAGAGGGCAGCAACGAAGCACTGCTGTGCTGGCGAGGAATGCCAGCGGGAGATGCTTGGTGGTGGGCTGGCAACTGCGTTTCCTTCTGAATATTGCTGGAGGGTGGCAGCAGGCTGYCTGCAGCGCCTGGGAGGACCGTGAAGACCTCACCGTCTGGCACCAAACGTTGCAAACCAGCAGTCTTCTGGAGGCACCGCTGTGCAAATGATTGCCCATCCGCAAGCCRCGGCTCAGAGCTTAGCAGGGGCACCGAGGCTTGCAGATGGACTCCGGGTGGGGTGTTTGACTTCACACTCCTCCTCTAGCTGTGGTAGGTACATGCGCCTAAAAACCTTGCGGGAAGGCAAAGAAAAGGTGTTCAGAGACCCTTGACGTGACCCGATCCAAGGCTGCGTGCCCTGTGCCTTTGCCTCGCTGGTCTCAGGGCTTTACTGATAGATTCCATTATACTATAAAACAATTGCAAAAAAACTCAGCTTATTTCTATAATTAAAAAAGCTATGGCTAGACACGGTGGCTTTCTCCTAGTGGTTTACACATGATCTCCAATGTGACTGCTTAAAAATGACATCTCCATCTTCACCATCTTCACCGCTGGGGACTTTTGGGTTGTACCTGCTTTACTCTTGCAATGACAGCACCCAGCTCTCACGGTGCTTCGTCTCCGGAGAGCAGCTCACGCAGCTCTAGGATCAGGAGCTGGATTTGTTTCGCTCTCTCACGTCTGGCTAAGAAGCTCTGCCCCAGTGGCAGTATATCCTTRCTGAAATGGGAGAGCCAGGGAGAAAAGAGATGAGTATTTAGATTCCAGAGGAATTTGCAGGGCTGGCAGTTTTAAGGGGGGGGGAAAAGCAACCCTATCTCCCAACTTGTAAATTAAGCAAATCTGGTCGGGAACTGTCATCGCAGAAGAAGAAATATGAAACCTCTGGGGTCGTGTATGCAGAGTAATTTTTCTGACTGTAACTCTACTTAAAAGTGAGGATGTGATGAAAATGCTTAGAGCATTTTAAATGGACCCAGCAGACATCTGATTCAGCTCCAGTGAAGTCTGTAAGGTTTTTATTGGGTGTTGGCTTATTCTAAACTCACTAATACCAGAGTTTAGTGCATGGCTAAGAAATAAATTAGTTCCTTCTGCTTATTAATTGAAAATATTCTTGGATGAAGGGAAGGTGACAGTACTTATTTTTTTTTGGTCTTTATTTTGGTGGGCTGCAAGGAGGGAGAGGGAAGAGGTTAGTACCGTGGAGGAGAGGCACCTGGGCCGGCCAAGGTGTGGGTGCCTGCTGCCTCAGTCGAGGGCAGAGACTGGATCCACGCCGAACGTGGAAGGGGTCAGACTTCCGACTGCTGGGAAAAAACCCGAGATGAAGCTGACCTTGAAATGAGTCCAAGGATGTTTGTGTTTGTCAGGCTCACTGTGAGAAAGCTAATTGGCCGTGTGAAAGATGGAAAGAGAAGGTTAATTAAAGAGGTTTTAGAAACAGAAAAGCAACTTCTCAAAAGCTCAAAATGTGACCCAGAATGAACCTTTCTTKGGAGTAAATCAAGACAGCTCCAGTCCCAGTTGCACTTTTCAGTCTTCTCCCCTCTTACATTCAAATGGCTGAGTTTTGTGCAACTCGCTTCTCCCCGGCAGCATGCAAAGCTAACCTGGTGAAATCTTGCAGAAAAGCCATTTGGAATCAGCCTGATCCCCAAGTTGTCAGTCTGTTGCATGTCACATTTGAGCATGTACTGAACATGGAGAATTAATTAGTGGGAAGAAGCGTGAGAGAGGCGTCGTGACCTGCCTCTCTCGGGCCAGGCTTCCCACCCATCCCGGTGTGCCCGCAGAGCGCYGCGGGGGGACGGAGGTGGCTTGTCTCTCTGGGCATAGAGATCCCAGCTCAGCTTCCCTGCGCTCCTGGGCTCTGGCTCTCCCGGCAGCCGGTGCAGACGTGTGCTGTGAGGTCCCGGCATTTGGCAGCCCCCGTCAGCAAGGTGGTTTGAAGGGCGCGTGTGTGTCGGCAGGTTCCTCTGGAGAGCAAGGAAATGAGTGCATGTCCAGGCGGCTCTAGGGCGGTGGTAGCCAGAGCAAGGACCTGGCACATCCAAGGCCATCTAGGGCACCACAGAGCATGGTGTTTCCACCCTTAGGCTTCAGGGAGAAGCTGATTGCCTGCAAGGGAGGAGGCTTTTCAAGCTCCCATCTGTTGCTGCGTGCTCAGCTCCATGTGCCGTGCTGGTGATTTCCCCTCCCCTTGGTCGTTCTTCCCAAGCAGRGTGTCTGGACTGGATGCATCACCTTAGGCAGCAAACTAGATTCACCTGSTTTTATCTGGAGACACCAACAGGGCAGCGAGCAGTGCATCGGGGTGCAGTTCTGCGGAGAAACCCACGCCGGACCGGCTGGCCTTGTGGTGGCAGGAGACTGTCCCTCCTCCTGCCACCCTCTCCCAGCTTGTCCATCAGCACAGGGGACTGTGGAGCATGCAGGTGGAGAGCAGCTTTTGGGGATAGAGTGTCCCAGCCCTTTCTGTGCTGCTTCGGGATATCTTGCTGGCCCATGCGTGTGGATCCAGCTGGCTGTGCGCCGGTGTGGTGGGAGATGGTGATGCTGGGGCTCTGCCCACCAGCCTGAGCTGAGCTGCCCCAGCAGCTGGCTGGGCTGCTCTGCGCCAGCCTCTTCCTCAACGTGGGCATCAGCCACCCTGCTTCAGGGGAAGCTTTCAAGCATGCAGGTTGGGGGTAGAATAGGTTGGTCTGGGGGAAGCTGCTTCCCCATCTGTTTTGAGGAACAGTGGGAATGCCCCAAATTAATGCTCGCTAGAAAGGTAATGAAGCTGGTTTGACTAGGCAATGGCAGCAGGCGTGCTTGTGTGCATTCACGTATGCCTCCAGGAAAAGAAGCATCTAGATATTCCGGATTGTGATGGGATAGGAAGAAATGTAAACGGATAGGAGAATAAAAGGCACCCCAGCCTTCCTCCCTCTTCCCCCGTCTCTCTTCCTGCCTCCCCTGGATTTTAGTGGTGTAGGAATTTCACCCCATGTGTTTGAAACAATATCTCTGAGGCATCTTGAAACTATTTGTTTTCTCTTTAATTGGCCAGCGGGGAAAAAATAATGAAGGGAAGTCATGCAGGGGAAGTTTTCATTGGTGCTGTTTTTGGCAACAGAGTCACAACATCCTAAATTTATTTATTTAATTGTGTTATTAAAAGTATAAATAAAAATAAATCCAGGAGAGCAGCCGGATCTATGCTTTGCATCTCTAAAATAGAACCATAAATGCCATAGAGCACTGGGGGAATGATTTATTAGCCTGTTATCATGAGTGACTGGGACGCTTTCGATGGAGTCCTTGCTAATTTCTAACAGCTGCATTAAATCACAGATGCTATCAGCTATTATAAAATAATCACCCAGCGGTCTGCAAACCAGCATGAGCCCAGGGTCAGCGCTGGAGCCCTTCATTTGTTTCACATCTCAGCCCCTCTGATTCCTGCTGAGGGGGAAAAAAGAGGACTTGTAGTGGCCTCATTTTATCATCGAGGAGTTGACAATAAATAAAACCGCTATAAACCTTTTCTAAAAGGAGTTTGGACTGGAATTTGCAACGAGAGGAAACCTTATTTTGCGCTTGAATATGGCTGTGTGGTGTCAGGGCTCCTGGGTCCTATTTCCCTTTCTGAAAGGGAGCCTGCATTTACTGATTTATAGGACAGACGGAGGATTTCAGGGTTTCAGCTTCAGTCAGGGCTGAGGAGAAGAAAGCAGGTCCTGTRGCAGTTAAGGACCGATTCGGGCCTTCTGCCGTTCTGTCTTGACTCTTCCCTGTTCGATCCTCCGTGTTGTTTCAAGGAGTCACTTAAATATTCCTAAAGCCTGTCTGTCTTCGTCTCATTTGACAAGTGCGTGTGTGTGTTTATGTGGCTGGGCTCCAGCGAGGGTTAATATTTGGCCTGGAAATCTCTTTACAAGTGCCAATCTTAGCGACAGAGAAACAACAGTGAGTAGGAGAGTATCTGAGATCCCAGAGAAGTTAGGAAGCGGCTGCTTTTCATGGCAGTAGCGGTGAAGCAGCTCGCAGAGCCAGCCCCGCTAGTGGGGATAGTTTTAAAGAGTGTAGGAGATGGGAGGGAAAAACCACAAATAAATACAAATAAAGCCGTTAGGGGGAAAACACCACCAGTCTGCAACATTTGTGTTTTTCTTGACAGCTTTGCTTTATGTTGCAACAGCTGCTTAGCATGACAAATGCTGGCTTTAATAACCAGGTACRCGAGGAGATGCAGCCTGGCCAAGTGAATAATGGAGCTAACTCATCATGTTATTTGACGTTTTTACCTGGGTGTGAGTAGCCCTTGCCGCTGTGACCGTGGTGTCTCCTGCCTTCCCCGTCGCGCCTGGGCAGACCGTTCTCGAGAGAGCTCTGATCAGAGGGCTCCCYTCCTTCCCCTGCCTCCTGGTTTGGGAACTCTAGTGCTTTGGAAGAGCTTCGTCCCTGTTTGTGTCGACCAGGCACCAGGAGCTTTGCTCTGCATATGGTAGAAGGAGCCTCAGAGTTATCTGCTTGAGGACAAGCCTGACAGTGGTGGCAACCCGGGATGCTCCAAGGCCACGTGCCAACAGGGCATAGAGCAAGGCTTTGGAGGGGCTCAACTAGATGTCTGCAATGGCCCTCCTATGTGGCCTTGGGAAAATACCATATTCTCCAGAAACGTTTGGGATTCCTTTGTCTTTTTGCACCTTGTTATCCCTCTCTGAAATGGGTAAATGGGCTGTACAGCTTAAAGGTTGTAAGTTGTTTCCTTACTGCAGCGTTGGAGATTGTCCGTGGTCCAGGGATTGCTGACAATGAGCATAACTGAGCCAGTGCCATCTACAAAAACCTTGCTCAGCCTTTGAAACTGCAGTCAAACCCTTCCCCAAGGTTACGATTGCTCATAAAGCATGTTTAGTTTTGTTTTCTGCAAACCTAGATTTAAGTCCCAGAATCCAGACAGACCTGAGCTTTGAAGAGAATTGGACTTGAGTCAGAAGCGAGTGGCTCAGACCAGGCTGACTCTAAAAGATGAATTAAAACTGACCTAGGAAGATGGAGAAGTCTGCATTCAAATCCCGGGTTTGCAACTTGCATATTTATCTTGTTGTGACTAATACCACTGGGAATAAGTCARTAAGTACAAACAAGCAGAACAGATAGACTAGTTCAGATAACGTGGGACCGGCACTGGCAGTTTACCCATGGTTTAAATCACCCCCCTGTGGATGTTTTCCAAAGATTGCAGGAACTGAGATCCTTCCCTCACCTAATGTTTTATTTTTCCTTAGAAGTAAGGATTTCAAAGGTGGAAAAAACCACCTGCACTGGGCACAAACAGGAACGGCTGAGAACACTGAGAATTCGTTTTTCTCCGGGGACGTGCAGCCTAAGCAGCCCGTGCGGTTCAAACAGGTTGGGTTAAGTGTTCAGATTTTATCTGCTCAACGCAGCCGCCAAGCTTTCCGGGCGGCACCGGTCCCGGGGAGCCCGCAGAGCGCCGCGGYGGGACGGAGGCAGTTTCTCTCTCCGGGCGTAGAGAGCCCGGCTCAGCTTCCCTGCGCTCCCGGGCTCCGGCTCTCCCGCTCGCCAGCCTGGCGGCGGGGGGACGCTCCGGAGAGCAGTGCGGGCGGTTTGTGTGAGCAGAGTCTTGCGCCGTCCGGGTGTGAAGGAAGAGCAGGTGAATTTGGTTTCCCTGCCTTTGGGCTCCTGAACGTGCGCTGAGGGTATCGTTTTCGAGCCACCCAGGACAGCCAAGAACATGGTGTTTCCCTGTTACAGCATCTAGCGTAGGCAGCAGAACTGCGCTCTGATCATTTGTGCTCCTCTATATTTTGTAAATAAGCCCAAAGGCTGCACGATGGCTTCATATTTAGAAGCAGAATGGAAAGAACTATGTGCTATTTATTTATTTGTTCTTCTACTCATTCAGTTAAGAGCTCACGCTCTGCAAACAGCTATGAAACGAGCCTTGCAGCGCTCCCGGGAGAGAGACGAAGCGCACTTCGCTGCCAGGGTGCAGTGCCACCGACGCGCTGCCGTTCCTGCAGCGCCGGCGGCCGCGGTGACCGCAGACTGCTGTCCGCGTCAGGGCTCCGTCCACCCTGCAGAAGCCGCGCGTACGGCGCTTTCCTTTCTCTTCTCCAACGCTTTCCCTCGCTCGCCGGCGACTGCCGAGTTCCCTCCGCCTGTCCGGATTGCCTGTACCCGTGCAGGGGTCGAGCGCTGCTGCAGCCACCCCGGCTGCCTGTCAGCACCCGYGTCCACTCCGTGGAAAACGTTGTTACCTGCCCAGATGAATCCCAACCGGTGCTCTGGCATCTCCCCCCGCTTCGTGGCAGCCGCGAGCAGCTCRCCCCACCGCAGCCCCCCGGCCGTCGCACCTCCTTGCACCCCAGTTTCTCCGCGGAGCAGCGCYGATAATAGCTGAGAAAGCTGCTAGGGATCATAACAGTTCTGTCGCTTTATTTGCCGGTTGGCTGGCAATTTCCCCCCCCCCCCCAACAATGTCCTCCGTGAAACAGACTGAACTTTAGCATGTTTTGATATGGAAATGTTTTGGCAATGATGCAAAATGTCATATGTCTGTAATCACCCTCCTCCCCCTCCCCTTCCCTCGAGAGTAGATTTTTAAGAAAAAGGACCACATGGGATTTGAAAACCTGCCCAAATGCACTAAATACCAACAGCAATGGCAACGAAAAATCTTGGCGCCGCAGAGAAAATCTTAACATTTTGCTTTCCACATAAAAAAATACAAATCCTGGATCATTGTCAGAAATACTGCTAAAAAATTAAATCCTTGAGTTTCAAGATTTTCAAGTGATGTTGTGATGGCTTTGCACGGTTCTCCCGCTTTACCAGTGCTTCTCAGCCTCTTTGAGGTTGCCGCTTGYGCTGTATACGGTGTTTTCAGAGGTTTTTTCTTTAATATTTGGTGTAATGGGGAGACTGCTTTTAACTCGGCAATGTGGGTGTCTTTATAGCTGCCTCCTTTTTGAATTTCAGTTGTCAGATTTACACTTAGTTTAAGCATACCATATGTCTGTGGTTCAGGCAGGGATTTCAGCTGCATGCTTAACATTAAGTGCAAAGTAATCCTGTTAAAACCAACAGCCCCTGCTTGAAGGTTGAGCATGTGTTTCTGTATCCTCCTGAACCACCGCCGTTTCGGGGTGACCCGAGGCCGGGCTCGCCTCTCTTAGTGAGCATCGGGAGAAGTTGTCTCTGCGTTCAGGGCGCGAGGCCGAGCTCGGCGTCGCAGAGCCCGTGCACGCTGCTGGAGCGTGAGCTCGTGTGCCTGCACCTCGGTTTCCCCCTCCAAAACGGGGGCACAGCTGCCCTGCTTGCATTTTGTTTCTGGTCTTGCCTTTCCCTGCCTTGTCTGTAAGTATTTTATGGCAAGATGGGAACATGCTAAGCCAGCTGGAGCCCGTGGTCCCTGCAAGAGCAGCACTAGGTGCCTGCGCAGAGTGGGCAGCAGGGAGGACCTGAGCGTGGGAGCTACCCAGGCACCGGATGCTAAGTCAGTTTGGCAAACATGAGATGTCAAGGAGCAGCGCGAGTCTCGTGCAGGGCTCGAGTTTGCATTTTCTGCCAAGGTGAGCTTGAGTGCTGTGATCAATTTGAAAAATAGGCTGCATTTTTTTTTGCAATTACTTCAGCGTTTTTTTTGCTAAATTCGTGTGATAAAATGCATTAAATGTAACAGCATGGAAAATAAAAGTTCAGTTTGCAGAGAAATCCTGATTTAATGTGGAGATAAAAGAAGATAAAACAATGGGAAAATTAAATAGGATAAATAAATTTTGCCCAATAGATCTGAGAGGCGAGTCTGACAGAAGGAGAGACGGACAGAGGTGAATATTCTTTATGGGGAGAGCTGCTCATGTGCATTCGCCCGGGCAACAGTAAATCCAGCTAAGTGTGAACAGCTTTAGTGCGACTTTTATCCGGGAAGGAACATTTACACAGGGAGAGAGGTGCTTGGCTGRTATTTTTTGCTGCTCCCTTTGTGGTTCTAAAAGGTATTTTGTGTTCTGGGTTGGGTCTTTCCTCCTCCAGCTCGGCTTAGCTTGCTCTCTAGCCTGGCTGAGATACCACCCACCCTGGAGACGGCGCTGCCGCTTGGCAGCTCCGCTCCCAATTCTGCAGCCCGGAGAGGGAAAACTTAACGGGTGCTCGTCAGGACCTGGGCACCCCTTTGGCTGGCCAAATAAAGRGGAGGAGTGAATGTGTTTCTCGCTCATCCTCAGTGCGCTGCTGCCGTGGGTTTAAGCGGAGGTGCGTTTGCCATGGGCAGGTTGCGGCACTGTTCGTGCTGTACCACTGTGCTCCTCTTCTGAGTCCTAGGGCTCTTACTCGGCGGTGGAAAGGCTGAGATGCTTTGCCGCCCTGCTCCCACGCACAGACGGCTGCTCAGCTTTATTTCTGGAGTGTGAGATGTGATTATCCCTCTTGTACTGCTTTGTATAGAGTGTGTGTGCTCGCAAGGGCCCGTGCACAGAGCTCCTTGGTGGGCACGAGGTGCAGCGTGCTCATTTTGGGTGGAGAAATAAGAATAGTTAGAAAYGGGAGAAGCAAGAAGCAGGGCGGGATATGGGGGAAGAGGTGTTGGAACGAATTCCCAAATATGTTGGGTAAAAATTAGCAGCTGCAAGTGTGCACAAGAAAAAGTGGAGAAAAAAGGGGGTAGGGACAGATGGAGAGAAGGAGGGAGAGAAAGGAGGTGGGAGAAAAGGGAGGAGGAGGTAATAGTGCAGAAAGATATTAGTTAAAAATCTTATAGCCCAAAGCCCAGACACCATCTGTATACAGCAGGAATCCAACAAGATGCAGCTCTATATATACTGCATCGAGGTGCGATATACATATTGGCCAGAGAGTCTGGCCAAGATTTTTCAAGACTGGAAATTTCATATGCCCTTAGAAGGATGCCTTATAAGAGCCCCACTTTCAGACAACACCGAGCAGCTGTCTGCGAGCAGGAGCTTGAGACAAACAGTCATCTTTGAAAAAGCTTGTCTTTGGCTTCCAGAGGGAAATCTGGAGAGCTTCCACTTCCACCAGCATTGGAGGGCGAATTCCTCGGAGCAGCGGGGGCTGGCTTGGGGATTAAACGAGCCCGTGTCCTCCAGTCATCCAAGGACTGGTCTCTGCTTGGATAAGCCCTACAGCTCTGTTGGAGTTTGGCTTCTCTGGGRTGAGGCATTAACCCCTTCAGATAGGACCAGGACTGAATGACCCTGAGACACTGAAGTTCATCTCAAGAGTAGGGGGTACRTCAGGGAAGATATTCCCCATTATACTCAGCTGAAGATTTTCAGTCTGTTTTTTGGCTGTTCTGGATGAGAGGCAGCRTGCGGCAAGGTGCTTGTGCGTGGGGAGGTGACACGTGGTGGCCGCAGCTTTGGGTCCCGGTGTCGCTGCAGTTGCAAACCCAGGCACTCCAGCCAGCCCAGAGGAGATCCGGCTGCGGGGGCCTTGGCGGAGATGTAGAAAGTTGGGCTAATCAGCCTGCCAGGGGCTCCTGGGACCTTTGCAGAAGTGGGGGAGAGGTGGCCTGGGTCCCCGTCCCCCCACTTTGCTGCAGCTCGTCTCTGAGGAGGGGAACTGTTCCCTGAGCTGTGTGGAGAAGGGGACAGTCATCCRGGGAGAGCAGCGAGGCCGGGGAGTAAAATCCAGGGCCCCAGCCCTGTGGTGCCTGGAGCCGGCCGGCTGCTCCCGTCGCGCTTGCAGGCCGCTGCAGTGCAGGAGGTGGCCTGCTCCCAAGCCACTCGGCAGCCCGCCGTCTCCTGTCCCTCACTAATTACTTCCAGGCCTGTACTCTTGACATTTGCAAGCTCCTGATTAGAGCAACGAGGGAGAAATCTCCCAGGGAGATGGAGACYGAACTGCACCACTAATAAAAGCGGAGATTGACAAGCGGACGGAAAGCGAGAGACTGGGAGGTAGAGGGACTCGTCCTTGCGGTCTTGGTTTCTTTCCAAGCCACTGGGATGATGAGAGAAGATCAGGGCTCGTTAACGTCTCCGTGAGGAGCAGGACGCRCCTCTGCCACATGCCTGGTGCTCCAGGGCTGGTGCCAGGCTCAGAGTCCCCCTYGGTTACGTAGCAGTGTTAGAAATGGACCTGAACTGAAGCCACAGGCATGAGCACCTGTGCGATCTAAGGTCTGCAAGCTGTCTCAGTGCAAAATTTGCTCCACCTTCATGTTTTCCAACTCTGCATTTGAATCCAAATTTTGTTGCCTCCTGTATTTGTAATTCTTTCCCCCTTGCTCTTTTCTCCCCGAAGTCCCACCTTGCTCCCTTCTTTACTTACTGGTGCACTTGCTCAGGAGATGACATTAAATAAGGCAGTATCACTGGCAGCTATTTCTGATGGGGTGGCCCAGGCCTCTTCTGGAAGCACTGGGCTGCTCCTTCTCAGGCTCTGTGAATATGCACGCGTGCCCCTCTGCACTGCCAAAACGCGCTCGTCCCCGGCATGCAAGTGGCATGGGCTCTCCTTGCAAGCCAGTATTGGCATCCCTGCTCCAGGCCTGTGGCAGAGGCTGTCTGCAGGGCCCATCATTTCCCAGGTGTGCAGGTGCTCGCATGGTTGTGTGCAATGTGAAGAGGTGAGGGGCAGTGGGAGAAGGAGAGACCAGCCTGGCTGCTGGGGCCCAGCCCGTGGGCTGGTGGGTGATCYCTCCTGATCTGGAGCATCAGCATGAAGTGACTCAGCTTTTATGCAGGGCCCCAGGGTGGGAACTGCACCTGGGGCAAGCATGGCAGGACGGTGGTAGGAACCGACAGGGCCAAAAGCAGCTTGCTAATGCACAGTTGGGGGCAGCTGGATGTTATCCTGTCATTCTGAGTGTTCATGTCAAGCAAGAGACAAGCAGAAGGCTTGATCAGATGCTTCTCTGTCATCAGTCACCCCTTGCTGCCACTTCCTAAGTGCACACTTACTCTCTAGGGCTCCTGAGGAATGAGGAAATTTGGATGCAATGAAACATTTTCTTTCCTCCTTGTACCTCTGAGCCCGGAGTGGCTTCTGGGGCAAGCATGGTTTAGGCATATTGGCTGCAGTCTCCTGCACAGCCATTCCAGTCTCTTGGGTAAGTCCTCAGTTAGGCAGGTTTTTGTTACATAAATGTATGTAACATTTGTTTTCTAGCCCTCTGTGAGCCCCCATATGCTTACCTGTGCCCAGCTCTCTGGAGCAGCAAGCGTAGCTCTCTGCCCGTGTATCTATCTGTTTCTGCCCTACCTGTACATCTGTTCGTGTAGCAGTGTCTCTCTTGCCTCTGAGGAGGCTCTTCTGAGGCAGAAGGCTTTTTTCCCCTTTAAATCTTCCCTTTCCTGTATTACGCCATCTCTGGCAGGCTTTTTGCTACATGCACGCTGCATCGACAGCTTCCTATCCCAAGAAGTAAACACCAACTTGCCCAGCAGGCCTGCTGGTCCCCACAGCTTCCTCCCCGCAGAGTGCATCCCAGTATTGGAACAGGCCCAGCAGCACCAGGAGCCAGGCTGCCGCCCTCGGGGGTAGGGTTTTGGCTGAATCCCTTCCTGCTATAAGCAGACACAAAGCGTCCTTCCTCCTCATCCTTCCGCCTGAGTTACTGCCCGGCACTAACTGCCTGGTCAAGGGAAGCAGCCGACCTGCATCTTTGGGGTTAAGCAAACTTTTCAGTGGCTGAATAGCCCTCTGATGGAAAGCTCAGCCTTGCCTTCTTAGCACCTCCCTCGGCTCCTAGACTGTCCTATTTATCCAGGCGACAACRAGCATCGCCCCGGTGTCTCGCAGCCAGAGCTGCTGCCTGGAGCTAGCGTGCGTCTCTGCAGTGCTAGACCRTGGCTGGTGCATAGCTAGGGTTGTGGTGTCTCACCCTGCATGCAGTGGACCTGCTGTGCAGACAACTGGGCTTGGGGACTCTGAAAAACCCGTGCAAAAGCATCAGTTGTATCACATGTATTTGGGTCTCTGGACCTGCATGGGGTCCCAAAGTAGCTTTAGCTCTTTCACTGGACCTTATGCTCATCTTTTAGTCCCTGGAAGAACCGGGTTTGCCATGATACATTCAGCAGAGTAGATGGATGCCCTTTGAGGAAGGGATCCAAGCGAGCTGTCCTGGACCAGCCAGCCTTCCCTTGGGCATGATAAACCTGTACAGGACAGTGCAGGCACACAGCAGTGTGGCATGGAGTTTCTTGTGTAGGCAGCAGAGATGGACAGGTGTGYCTGGGTGGTCTTCAAGGTCTTGGGGAAGCATTACCTAGCTCTGTGACTAGGTAATGGAGGTCTTTATGTGTGTAGGGGGTGTCTGAGCATGAAGCGTGTGCTGTTGGAGACTGTCCTGTGGGGCGGGAAGCCCTGGGACTCAGTAGTGCAATGATCTGTGTGTCGGGGCGAAGCAGGGACAGGGCAGGGGAGCTCCTCTGGAGGTCCCACGATCCTGCGTGGCAAACTCCTGGCGAAGGGACACTGCTTCTGTGTGGTGCCCCCTGCAGACTCCGAGCCTTACTGCCCACCCCGGGTGGACGGARGGGGTCCTGGGGGCCAGGGCGGGCAGAGCCTGTCGCTGCGAGCGCCGGGCTGCGCGTGGAGCGAGCGTCGCCGCCGCAGCCGCAGGGCTCTCCTCGGCCAGCGCCGGCTCGCAGGGGTTAAAGGCGGGGCGCAGCGCGGGGCGCCTCGGCTGGCGGGGCGCGGCGGGGCGCGGGGCTGCGCGGCGCAGCGCGGGCGCCGGTCCGCGATGGAGCCGCTGCCATGACA
>NW_028186623.1:1769737-1857471 GCF_003343005.1 Rhea americana | reverse complement strand
CCGTGCGCCCGCGCTGCGCCCGCGCTGCAGCCGCTGCCTGCGCCGTGCCTCGGCGCTGGGGACACCGCCTGCCGCCCCGCGGGGAAGTTTCGCTCTTGCGACGGAATCGGCATTTTGGGAGCTGTTGTTTAATTTTTTTTTTTTGCCCATCCTTTTCCCTCTATTTTTTTTTAAGAGAAAAAAAAAGGCAACGGCAAGCCAGCAGCCCGACTCCGAGCCCGTTTTGCTCCCCCGGTCTGTTTTTATGGCTGCCCTCCCTTTCCTGCCAGAGACACTTACGTTTCCTCCTTGGGTGATAAACTTTTGATGCCAGATCTCCGCAGCGCGTGCCCAACTGAATCTTAAAGTAGCGTCTCGAGCAGACACAGATCCGTGACCTTCATCTCTTGCTCTGCACCTTCTCTCCTCCTCTTCCTCCTCCCCCCGGCCCTCCCGGCCTCCTCCCTCGCCCGAGGATCCTGGGGACTCCCCGCGGCCGCCGCTGGGCAGGCTCGGCGCTCGCAGCTGCCGTGCCGGGGCTCTCCGGCCCGCCGTGCGGCTCCGCGCCGCTCGCCTCCGCGCCGGCCCCGCTGCTCTCGCCCCCCCGCCCCGCTCTCCCCCCGCCCCGCTCTTCCCCCCGCCCCGCTCCCGGTGGCCTCGTCGGGTGTGTTTTTCGCCTGTTGGAAAAGTCCCCGCCGCCCAGGATATGGGGGTCGGTGGGTGCTTAGCCCTGCCCCGGCGGTGCCTCGCCGCCCTCTGTCTCAGGCTGCTCTTCCTTGTGCCCGCAGGAGTGCCCGTGCGCAGCGGAGATGCCGCCTTCCCCAAAGCCATGGACAACGTGACGGTGCGGCAGGGCGAGAGCGCCACGCTCAGGTAGGAGCCGCGGGGGCGGCGGGCGCGGGGGGCGCCGGGCCGAGGCGGCCCGGGACGCGGCGCGAGTTTGCTGCGGGCGCGGCGGGGGGGGCGGGCTCGGCGCCCCGCGGCGGGGTGAGGGGCTGCGGGCGCCAGACTGCGCGCCGGCAGCCGCGCTGAGGTGGCAGACAGCGAGTTAGCGCTGCCTGGCGCTCCCGAAGTTGTCGCCGTGCCTGTGCCTCTGTGTGGGAGGGGAGCGGGGGTCCGTGCTGCGGGTGCCCGCGCCGGCCTGCCTTCCCGGCCGCTTTCCGCGGCCGCGATGCCTCGGAGGTGTCAGCGCTTCGCCTCGGTCGCTTTATAGTCTCCGCACGAATCTGTTAATATCAAATCAATCTTTTTACTCCAGGGGTGCATCTTATGAATTCTGATGGATGCTTTACCTTTCGCTGTTTGCTGTGGGGGGAATGCGGGCAGCGCGTATGCAGATGGGCCGCTTCCACGCRGCGCAGCGCAGCAGAGCATCCCTTGGCGTTTCCTGAACGAGTTACAGGTGCCGGTGGTTCATTGCCCAGCAAGGGGGCCGGTGCAGTGGCCAGATGAGCAGAGAAGCGAGTGCTTTCCAGAGGGCTGCCCGGGGGCAGCCAGCGTCCTGGGGCGCCGGGTGTTGGTGCGTGCTCCGGCCCTGGCAGCCGAGGGACCGCTGATGCAGCTGGGCGAGCAAGCCCCGACTCGGGGACAAGCACGGAGAAGGTGGGGCTGGAGCAATCGGGTCCGAAGGAGTTAGCAGTCGGCTGCCCTCTCTGCAGTAGCGAGTGATACGGCTGCAGCCCCTGCCTAGCAAGCACACAAGGCTGGCTGCTCCCTTGCTTAAACCTGGAATAACAGGGCTGCGGTGGAGAGCAGCTGCTCTTCCCAAAGCCAGGTGAAGCGGTGGCATGGGCAAGCTGTGTGTGTCATGTTCCCCGTGAGAGCTGAGCCGTAGCGGAGAGGAGAAGCTGCTGCTCCTGCTCCGCTAGCCCGGCGGGGGAGGCCCGGGGCTCGCGCAGGCTGTGATCCCAGCTGTCGCTGGTGGTCTGTGGGTAGGGGTCTGCACAGACCAGGAAGATTTGGTGGTGGGAARCGGCTTGTGGCACAAGCCGGGTCTGCCTTCTGCAGCGGCGCCTCTCCGGGGGGTGAGCGGGGCGGCGGAGGCTGGCGAGCGCGAGGGTCGGCACCGGCCCCTGCCTACCGCATGGCCCCGGGCGGCCTGTCCCGCAGCCCGAGGCTCGGGGAGCAGGAGCGAACGGTGGGGTTTCGTTTCGCACCAGGGCTAGAGAGAAGCCGCTCCGGCAGGCCGGGAGCATCGTCAYAGCTCGTGGCTAGCGGCCACGGCAGAGCAGAGAAGCAGAGGGCAYGTTTCCGTCGGCGCCTGGGAACTGAGTCGCAGTGGTGATTAACCTGGGTTGAACTGAGCTGTGCAGTTCAACGAGGAGGAAGCAATCCCCCRAAGAGGTGTCTTGGGCCTTTCGCCTCGGTGCACTTTCCTTGCCTGCCTTTTTTTTTCTTTTCCTTTTATTTTTCATTTCTGGCCCGGGTGAAGGGCTGGGACCAGGGCTCTTGCGAGGCAGTATGCGTTTAAATCGGTGTGGAAACCTTTCCTCCTTGCCGGCTCCAAGCTAGCTGCACGGGATCCCAACCCCTTTCCCAGAGCCCCGCAGCCGGTGGGCTCCGTGGCGGGCTCCGGCGCTGGCCGAGGCTGTCRCCAGCAGAGGGCTGACTTGGATCTCCTTTTTTTAAGCTTCTGGCCTCTTTTCCACCTGCGAAAGGGGATGTTTGTGAAGCAGCCAGCCCTGTAGAGGGGAGATGTTTCAGCCTTCCTGTAAGGAGCAGGGCTCCCATCAGCAGGACCCCATGTGCGGGGTGCTTGGAGGAGCCCTGGCCCCGTGAAGCCGCCTTCGCCACCCCTTCCCTCCCCGGCGTCCTCTCCTGCCGTGCTCTCAGGGCTGCTTCTCCACGCTCCCATCTCCTCCCCTCTCTCCTCCAGCTCAGCTTTTGCCTGCTGCAGCGGCTTCTTTCTCATTCCCTGGGCTTCTGGCCGTCAAGTGTGATCTACCAGCAAGGCGAACAAACGCGCAGAGGCTGCCCAGGCCACCACGGCTGTTGCTGCCCGCTCCAGGCAGACACGTGCCTCTTGGCTGAAGGGCATCAGCGCTCCAGCATTAGGGCCCGATCTTTTCATCCATCCGGAGGCGGCGAAGGCATTGCGCAGAGCAAGCCGGAGGGCCAGTGCGGGGGTGTGGTGTTTTGGGGATGTGGYTGGTGTTCGTTTGCAATGGCGCTGAGCAGGCGGTGATGTTGAGCTGGGGCTGCCCTGGGCGGCAGCAGGCAGGGCCCAGCACGGCGGAGGGGCTGTGCCGCAGAGGTGGCTGGAGGGAGAGCCCTGCCACCGTGATGCCCTATCGTCCCTGCAAAACAGCGCCTTCCCTGGGGCCCGAGCCAAAGGGCTGATGACTTGGGCATTAGAAACAGAGATCCAAAATTGCAGCTCATCGCAGTTGTGATATTAGTCTGAATCCTTTTAGATGTACGGGGACCCAGCCTTCCACTTCCRAATCCGTGCAGTGTAGCTGGATGGTCCTGAGATGCGCCGAGCGTGCACTGGCCTTGGTAGGACTCATGGAAGCTCTTTGCTTTTCAAGATCAGTTCTTTAAACATACGTTGTGTGTGCAGGAAGGAGGAGGCKAGAGAAAGAGCAGAACGGCGTGCTTGAGGTGAAGGGAACCTGAAGCCTTTTCAGCCTGGCTGTGGTTTACCTGCACTGCACACCGGGCACTCCCATTCCTACCTCTCCACCCTTTTTCTTAGGGAGTCTCACTACAATCCTTGCGGAAGCTAAGGCTCCATCTACAGACAACTTCCAGGCCGCCTTAGATAGCCTGGATAGCCACCTTAGATAGGAAAACAATTCCCGTGTTTTAAGTAGAGATTGTTGATAATTCACGACTTTTTATTGTAAGAACAAGCACTTCCCGTAATAGTTATGTACCTTTCCTCTCCAAGGAACTCGAGGCATTTTGCAAAWGCTGTGTGTACTCTTAAAAAGACAATCAAGCTCACTCTTTCCTGACTCTGAAAGCGAAGCCCTTCTGCTGTGAAGCAGGGCAGGTGTTTAGCTGGCAGCAGTACCCCAAATCACACACCAGCTTCTGGGACATTAAAAGGACCAACAATGACATTGGTAACCAAAAGGGAGGCTGAAGAGGGTCGCATTTTAGTTTCCCAGCTGGGATTTGATCTGGAAACCAGGATTAAAATTCTCCTTTTGCAATGGCCCTGAAGCTCAGCTTTCTATGCACTGTGCATCTTGGATGCGTGTCCTGTTTCCCCATAAGCCGCAGAGCCTCTGCGTCCTACCCCCAGGCTGCAGGAGGTGGTGGCGGTGGCGGCAGCTTCCCAGCACGTCTAGCAGTCCCAGTAGGCTGCCCCCTGCGAGCTTCTCGGCCTCGGTTGCTGTTTTATCCAGGGTACGTTACCGTGTGTCTAGTGGTGTTGGTGAAGGTGTCTTCACCATCGCAGGGGGCTGTCGGGGTTGGAGGTGAGGGCAAAAGAGAGTCAAACAATCATTAAACTGCAGGTAATGCCACTGTTGTGGCAAATATTCAAGTAATATAACAGGGATATATMGTAAAGCAGATAGTGTTGCTTATGCCGCTAGCAAACCAACCTTTTATAACAGGCATCAGTACAGTTCATAAAGACATAAAACAACARCTGCTCAAAATTTCAAGGCTTTATAGTTTTATCTGTATTTAAGAAATATCAGCAATTTTTTTTTACACAAAGAGAGCGCGTTGCAGTAGCTGGCGTGAGCAGCTGCGAGACGGGGTGCGCAGGCTTTCCGTGATGGCTGTTAGCACAAGGGCGCTGGGGACTTGGGAAGGCCCCTCTGTTGCTCTCCGCCTCAGTTTCCCCACCRATAAAATGGAGCTGGTAGCAGTGGGTTCTCAGAGAACATTAGAAGAAATGAGCATTCACAAACGGTGATAAGATTTTTGTGCGAGAAACATTAARCATTGTTTTGTTTTCACTAAATGAAGCAGTACAGATGCACTGTTTTTCCTGTGTATTTAAAAGCAGATTTCCAAGTGACCTGCCTTCCTGTTCACTTCTAACCAAATYTTGACCTACCCAGTTGTTTGCCTTTAAAAAAGGCCGAAAGAACAGTGGCACCTTGCTAATTCACATGGAAGGCTTTGTGACTCRCTGAATTTTGTCAATTAGTGCGTATGAGAACAATTCCAATTAAAAATAAAAAGGCAGAATAAAACATCATGAGATGTAGTTCCTCCATTTATTTTTGCAATTATAGGTTTAATTATTTCTGACAATGCTTCGTTGTTTTTTTTTATAGTAATCTACTGCAGTCCATTTCCCAGCACACGATGAGGCCTCAGTAAAACACAACCACTAAGAGCAGGCAGCAGGACTGGTGTTAGACACAGGTCTGGGAAGTCAGGAAAGCTGAGATATTTTTTTTTCCTGCTGCTTCTATTATTCTCTTATGTAGATTTGACCAAACSGCCAGCGCTTGCAGGACCTCGATTTACCTACCTGTAAATGAGGTTATAACGCTCACCCGCCGCTGTGCAGCATGCAACGGAGGTGCCCGGCGAGGAACGGGAGTGTTAATGCAGAGCCCTCTCTGCTGGTGAATCCTTGCTGAGGAGCGGGAAGAGGCTGCAAATGCTGAAAGCATGGGGATTAGTGAAGCACGGATTAGCGAGGCCTTGCTCCATCCCAGCCCTCTCCCTCCCTCTCCTCCCCTAAAAAGTTTTCTGGAGCAGCTAAATATATACCTGCCGTTTCCAAGGTAGAGCGCACTGCGTGCGGGAGCCCTAATTGGCGACTCAGGGAAATTACAGCCACGGATTCTGGCATTTGGATCCTCCGGGCTGGCATAATAATTTCTCCCTAGGTAGCTGGTATTTAACTTGTCTTATCTGCTCCTCATAGCCGTGATTACAGTGCCTGCTAATTTCTCCACCGTGTCGGATCCGCCTTCTGGGTGGCTGGAGAAAGGTCGGGGGTGGCAGGAGGGTTCCCTGTCTGCTTTTTCTCCCT
The DNA here is from genome assembly GCF_003343005.1 of Rhea americana. Classification (NCBI taxonomy): domain Eukaryota; kingdom Metazoa; phylum Chordata; class Aves; order Rheiformes; family Rheidae; genus Rhea; species Rhea americana. Next base: position 1,851,539 of record NW_028186623.1, on the reverse strand, counting down.
GACCTAAGGGAGGGCCGAGGCGAGAGCCRAGTCCTCTCTGTTTGGTAGCACCGTCCTATGGCGTGTTGCCGTTGAGAGGAAGGATCCGGATTTGGGGAGTTTGTGATCAGTCAGCAAGTTTTTAGCTGCTGCCCCCAGCAACGCCTTTCTCCCTGAGCTTGTGCCGCTAAGGCAGGAGAGGCTTTGCCATCGGTGTCRGGGGGTGTAAGATGGGCCTCGGTGTTTCTCCATCTCAGCATCGCTGCTTGTGCAGTTTTYGGTGGCCTTGGGTCGGCTCAGCACGAGGAGTGAGCAAGCAGAGAGCTGGAGATCGTAACCAGAGATACGGCAGTTTTGCTTTAAAACAAAAAACAAAAAGCCCCGTTTTTCAGCATGCARTCAGTCTGTTCTGGCTCTGCAACGAAAGGAGGAGTCACTCGCCGTCGCTCGCTGGGGGCCAGGCTGCAAGTCCGAGGAAGGTTCCCGTGCCTCGGCTCGGTGAGACGCAGCCTCGGCGCCGCGGCGTCGAGCTGCGCTGGTCGGCAATAGTCAGCAGCCGTGATACTCGGTTCCAGGGGATGAGACTGAACTGTTAGTAATCCTTTTGCTATAGAGTACACGAGATCTTTCTGCAAGCATAATAAACTCCCCTGGATTGTAAACGGCTGTAGCTGTCTTTCCTCTGGATAAGGCATGCTGTTCCAAGAGCTCCTGTCTTTGCTTCTAGGAAAGGATTAGGTGTTAACGGTGCAAAATGACACTGGGGCACAGCAGCTGTCTGTCTTATTCCCCGTTTCCTGAGAGTTTCTCTGTTCCCTTGACTGCTCTCACAGTTTGCTCTCCTGTACACAGAGCCTTCCATTTCTCTGCTTTTTCCACAGGCCTAAAACATGGATGCCTTACACAACAGCTGGACATATTGTTTTAAGTGATAATCTTTAGATACTGCAGGCAAGCAGACAGTTCATAAGGAATATCTGATTCAGTGACTGTCACATCTTTTTCCTTCTTTGCAAATGGTCTTTGAGGGCTAGGATGCTCTGTTTTTTCCTCTTGTTTTATTAATTAAAAATATATGTATCTGAAAAAGGCACTGCAAGAAATTCTTAGCCTGTAATGGGTTGTTTATCACAGGTTTGACTGGATGTGTTAAGTCTTGTCTTCATCGACAAACAGAACCCGTCATGGCTGGATCTGTAATGCAAAATACTGAACATATTGCACTTTTGTTTTTCTCTGAACATTTTCCAAGATTAGTTTAAAATTGATTGTTTCCATGACTGTACTCACTGATGGACACGTTCATCAAGACACAAATGGGTCTCAAAGTTTGGAGGTCTTGCTTTTTCCCTAAGGATGATGGTAGTGAAAATATCAACTGCTCTCAACTAGGATCAGATCAGATCAACCCACGCTGAGTTGTGTTGACTCTGAAAAGCCACTTTGTGATGTTTCTAGTGCAGGTGGGGTTCAGAGCAGAGCACCTATGTGAGGTTCCTACACAAGGAGCCATTGTGCAATAGCAGCTGTTCCGTTTTTCCGTGTAGACAGGGCAGGTGAATTGTACCACAAAAGGAGTGAGAGTCTGCGGATGAGTAGAAGATTGTGTCTTGGGTTCTCCTCTCYTGTGGAGAACCAGAGTTGTTTGCCATGCGGGAAGGAGATGTACGAAGTTGTGTTGGTGCGTGTGTGTTGTCACTGCTCCCTAGGTGCTTTGAGCTGGAGAGAAGAGGAATGGGAGGACAGGGAGAAGGTGGAATAAAAGGCAGAAGAGCTGGGAGGGGAAGAAGGAAATGACAGGTGCAAGAAAGGGATGARGAAAGGGAAAGAGAGAAAAACAGAGTGGAAAGAACGAACGCCCCCAAAAATCGTGAATGACAACACGCACCAGGAAGCTTGTGAAGTTCAGTGCTCTGGGAGGGCATGAGTTYTTAAATCAGACCAACTGATCAGCACAGCTAGCCTGGCAACAGGGCAGGGGTGCTGGCTGGAGGATAGCTGAGACGGATGGGGCTTTGGTTCAAGCCAACCTGCTGGTACCCAAGCCCTAGGACACATCACAACAGGGCAGTGCCCCATTTATTTATTTATTTTTCTCTCTCTCTGTGTGTGTGTGTGTGTGTGTGTTCATGTGTATATATATTTATAAAAAAAAATCTAACAAATTTCTAACCCATATAAATCCAATTACCCATGTTTTGCCTGCAGGGAGCGAGGGAGATTAATGTTTGGTATTTTGGCAGGAATGTAAAAAGGAATAGGTGGTAATAACAATGAAGGCTCATAAAGAGGAACCGATAGCCGTGTCTGTGCCTGGGAACCTGGCCGTAATTCTCACGGGCATTTGCCGTCAGGACGCTCTTCTCCCGCAGAGGGGCAGGAAAGAGCCAAGAGTGCTTCCTGGGCACTTGACCATTCATCCTGTAAGTGAAGATGACATTAATGTGATAATAATAGAGGTTGATAAAAAGAAATGTTTTATGCTCCTAGGGCACCTTCCTTTAAAACATCCTGCTCTGCAGTGCTGGTTTCAGAGATTCAGGCTCGTAAGAGCCACAGCAGCATGATGTCAATATCCCCATTTTACAGAGAGGCAAGCAAGGCCCAAGGCAGAGGACGGGGAGGTTTTGGGGAAGGAGAGGTGGGAGCTAAGCTCTTTACCCTCTGTGATGAGACTGTGGTGGTTTTTTATCCCTGGAGGCCCASCCTGGTGTGACTTGGCCCCAAACCTTTTGGGCAGTTTATGGCAGTCGGCAGCTGTGGTTGCCCCGCGTGTGATAYGGGATACAGCGTGCTGCTTCTCCAGCCTCCCTGGGAGGACTTGCGGGAAGGCACAGGAAGGCTGTCTGCACTCAAGTGCTTTAGCTGGTTTCCTCAGTGCAAAGCGGAGGGGTCGCTGGCCCAGATGAAAGATGCATGCGCCAGGTGGATGCGTTCAAAGGCCTGGCAAGGAAGAGAGTGTGTGTTGTGGCTTTGCAGCCGAGCAGAGCAGAGGGCCCCCGCTGAKGCTGCAGCGAGGACCTAACCACCCTCTCAGCGCGGTCACAAGGGAGTCGTCATGCTAAGAGACACTTCTCCTCCTTGGCTGTGACACTTGGGAGTCGCTCATCATGCTACGTTGATACCTTCCATTCTGTCACCCGRGTTAGGTCTTCTCTCTTGGGCATATTTCTGCTCTTCATGTCCCYTGCGTCGCGGGTTCAGCGCAGTGAGTGACATCCTGCGCTGCTCCCTCCACAGTCACCCATGGTCATGTATTAATCACGGCTCAGATATTGCATCCCTACAGCAGTTTCTGCCTTCTCTGCTGGCTTTGCATCAGCCTCCTTGCTCTCCGTTTATTACCACCGCCAGTTTTATAACCCACTTTATCAGATGACTTTTTTTTTTTTTTTAAAGAGCATAACCCACGAGCAACTCATCATTTCAGAAATAGGAAGAGAGCTGTTAGCAGAGGAGAAGGCTTCCATGCTTATACCTTAAATGAAGAGGCTGCTTTACAGTGTTGTTGCATTTAATTCAATCAAGGCAGTTAAAGCCGAGATTTAAAGTCCTTTGTGCAATCACGGGAGTTGCTCGGATGCAGCAGCAGGTAGAGGGAAAGATTGAGCCCATTTCCAAGGAGACTCAAAGTAACTGTTGGAAGCAGCCAGGCCTGGGGCTTACTGCAGCAGCGGCTACATTTGGAAACTGTTAGCATTCGCGTCACATCAGATCTCGCTTTCCGTCACCCTCCCTGCTCTTGCTCCTTATTCCCATATATTCCTTTAAGTGAAATTGATTAGTTCGGCTTTTCTTCTTTTTTATTTTTTGTTTTAACTGGGGGGAGGGCTGGTTTTAATTAATATTCCTAGCTGTATGATAATTACACCGGCTAGTCCCGTCGCTGTCTGAGTCACCCTCTCCTCCCTCGCTCTTGCGGGAGGGCTGCTTGGACTTAATTAAAGTTAGGGTTCCAGGGCTCGCAGGAACAGCGGGAGTTTTGCCGGGCTTTTGATGAAATGATTGCTGTGGGGGAAGTGGCTAGTTTCTTCTAAAAGTCGGAGACTGTAATGCTGAGGCACTGCTACCGTCACCCGCTTCGTCCTCCTGCGCAATGCAGGACATTGCGTTTCATCCTGTATTCCCCATATGGCACCTGTAGGTTCATGGGCGCGCCGGTGCGTTCCTTTCGGGAAGGTGCTCGGCACTGGTGGCAGCTTCTCTAGCTCCCGTAGGTAGGTTGCGATGTTGATCACTTACTCGTGTCATTAACACCTTGCACCCTGCTTCTGGGCRGGACGAGTCTCGTTTCCGCGCGTTGCCCGCTGCCATGAGGAGGCCCCTCCCCGGGGAGATGCCTGTGCCGGGGGCTGGCCAACTCCGCTCAACTCGCAGAGCTCCCGAAACCAGTCACTGCGGGCACATCGTGGGGGCAGTCGCCCCTGAGAGGCAGGCTGGAGGGTGCTGGAGAAGCCGCATAGACTCCATAGGTCTTTTTCGTCTCTAATTCCCGTTCTCCCGTTATCAGAAAGCACTGCCACCGGAGCTAAAATGCAGCCCAAGCGAGAGCTTAACCAGCTCCGAGAGCTGTCCAGAAAGTTATCCTGACACCAAGTGACAGACTCTCAATTGATATCCTCTGGAGACTTTAAACTCACTTCTGCAAGGTTTCCAAAGCCGGTTTTGTCTCATACCTGAAGAATCCTTTATCCGTTGCGACGCCTCCCTGGCTTGTCTCATTGCTCTTGACGTTTCTCTTTGTTGCCTGCTGTAGCATGGGTAAACCTCTCTGAACGCTGGAAGACTGCTTAGAGGTTGGGATTTTCTTCCCCCCGCCTCTCTGACTCTCTCCTGCTTATCTAGTCTACTCTACTGCCTCGCTGGTGTTCCCATATATATTACCTGGGCCAGATGCCATCCCTGCTGGGCTACCTAGGTAGCTGGCTGAAGCAACTGCCACTGGTGTCGTGGAGGGCAGGGGAGGGTCCAGGCCMCTGGAAAAGGACAAATATAGTGTTTACCTTTAGAAATGAAGGAGACGTGGTCCTTAGAAACTGCTGACCAGTTGGCTTCAAACCTGAGAAAAATTCTAGAACAAATTATCAAGGCAAATTTTTGTGATCACCTAGAAGGTAACAAGAAACTGTGCAACAGCAGCATAGATGTGTCAGGAATAAATTGTGTCAGACTAATCTAATTTCCTTTCTGTGATAGCATAACAAGCCTTGTGGATAAGGGAGAAGCAGTAGAAGTCTCAAGTATTGTCTTAAGTAAGACTTTAGATACTGATTTGCGTGACATCGCTATGAGCTGCTGGGGAAACACGGTCCAGATCTGGCTATGAGACAGGCAGGCAAGTGTTTTGAGGCTGATCACTATGAAATGTTTCCCTGCTCTGGAGACCCAACCCAGTGTGAACTTTGCACAGCTGATAGTGAAAGGCTGCCTTTAGTGCTGCCTTTACACTAGGTGGAGGCTGCAGCTGGTTGATAATGTTCTTTCGGACTTGCACGAAGGACTTGGGGACAGTCTGTGTGTCATAAATCTCTCTGCTTCCTTCAGCATTTATGGTGTGAACGTGTGTCTGTTCAAATCATCGTCATGCTGCTGGGCTGGCATTTTGGGATGCCATTGAGGACTTTAAATGATTCTGAAGTAGCAATGGGCAGTTACTGACAGCTCATTATAGACTCCATCCAAAGATGCCCCATGTGAGAATGCCCAGAAATGAGTGTATTCACTTGTCTACAAGGTTTGTTTGGTGTTCCTTCCAGGCAGTGGGGTATTTCACCGTACTGTAGGATTGCTTTAAATGCACAGAGGGTATTTAATCCATTTCAGCTCTCTCCTGTTCTTAAAGTAGGTGAGTGAGAAAACCTGTTGGCATCATCCTGCTGCCTTCCGCAGCACTTCCTCATGATGGTCCAGAACCGCAGTAATTCTGCCATGCTTCTCCACGCTTCTTGGGGAGGATCTTTGTGCTGAGGCACCTGACGAAGAGCCAGCCAACCTCACTGCAGAGCGGTGCTGGCCTGTCTTCCAAGTCACCCTACAGACACATTATGTACAAGACAAGATTTTAAGAGTCAGCTGGGGACTGCCCCGGCTGTAACAGCAGGGTTGCAGACTCTCAGAGGGGCACTTGGAACATTTTCCTTGATTTTGCTTTTGTGGCCTGGTAAATCAGTGGTGGGGCCAGCCTGTCTGCACACAGCAGTTCCCATGCAAAAAGGGGCTCATTCTTCCTGTCGGCCAYAGCCTGTGTTTGCCGGTCTTTACATTTGGGTCAGGAGTGAGGACTGCACCATGGCCATGTGCTCTTGGAGACGGCACAAAGACAGGTGGCACTGATCACCTGTGGCCCTCCAGCTCTGCGGGAGGAGCCCAGTGCTGCCTGTGTCCCCACCGGTTGCCTTTCCTTGTACAGCCCCCACGTCCTTGCAGTGCCTCCTGCCTTGCCCACCCCAAACACCCTGCCTGTTGCAGGCCATGGAGGGTGGCTGCGGTGGCTGGCTGCGGGGTTAGTCCTGGCTGTGGGCCCCCTCAGGACATGCTCCAATGTCTCCTGGCTCTCTGGTTTCACTGTGAGCCCCGCTGGGTCCTGCTATTGCTGATCTTGCAGCTGTTTTTCAAGAATGATATTGCACTTAGCAGGGTGCTGCCAAACCCACTAAGTCCAGCATGTTTTTTTGCTCTGGGAGCCATTTATCTTTTCCCTTTCAAGCTTGGCACATCTATCTCTAATCTTCCTTTCCTTCCACAAAGGAAGGAGCCTAGTCTGCCAAAGGCTCCTGGGTGGCCCACGCTGGGAGCACAGTGTTTCCCAGGGTCCGGCCCGTGTCTCAGGAGCACAGAGACATCTCGAGGAGGGGACCGGAGCCCCCGACCAGGGCAGGGAGCAGGCACACGGCTCCCTGCCTCGCTGGCGAAGGGACCACAGGGCCTGATGGGCTTCTGTAGCACTACTTGACATTTATCAATTGCTTTCTGTTTGTTATTGAGAGGGAAAGAGCTGTGGACTTGAGCTTGTGCCCGTGCTTCCTGGTCGGTGGGTCTCTGCCTCGCTGCAGCGAGGATGGCAGCAGGCACTGGGTTTGGGTTTGAAAGCCTTGCTCTGGCTAGGGACGCCGATACCTCAGGAGGAGCTCGTGTGCCGTGGGCTGGGGGAACGTGCTTAGGCTTGGCACMGCTATGGGTAGGCGGCGGGAAGCTGAAAACGCGCTGGAGCTATGCTCGGCTGGGATTTAAGGTTGGCTTTTCCATGAAACCCTAAGGCAGACCTGCTCAGAAGAGTTGTCTTCTTGGTGCATCTGCCAGCGTTATGGGATGACTTGGGACTTGGTAAAAGTGGGGGGGGGGGGAAGTGCATTTTACAGTTTTACAAACTGCTGTGCATTTGGCTTTTTGCTGAAGTCTGTGCTGTATCTCTGTCTATYGACAGTGCTCACGTAGGGCTGCGCGAGGCGACTGCACACAAACAGGGAGTTGGTAACTTGTCTCAGTTTGTCTCCTAGCCTGGGAGCTTGTGTGGACTGYGAGAGAAGCTGGGGGGCCAAATGGCATGGGCAGGTCCTGGGAGCCCCGGGCGCTGCCGCGGACTCTCCGCGTGCCCTCAGCCACCTCCCTTCCCCTCTGGGGACCTGGATTTCTCCTCTAGAAGGCCAGGGCTCCAGATTTCCCCGGCTTTGTTCCTGTTCGCTGTAGTAGGGAGACTCTTATCTTTAGTCGGGGTTTGTGCGTTGCCAAGCGCTTTTGCATATCCCATCCAAAAGTTATCTTTAAGAGCAAACCTCTTTTTCATTAAACATTAACTTAATAGTACAAGGGAATGCTGCGTGCTAGTTTCTAAAGTTTAACAACTGTGTGTATCTATTACCTAGCTGTTAAATCTTTACATACCTTAAATAATCAATTGATATTTGATTAGCATACAGTACTCTTACTGCCTTCCTGAATCTATAATGATAAACCAAGTTACAAGTTATTGGACGTTAATTACTAGCTGATGATTAGAAACAGCACGACGTTTACCAGCCTCATCCCTGCTGTAATACAGCGTGTCCATTGCACGCTGCAGAGTTAAACCGTGCTTACTGTCTCTTAATAATCAATGGGTGTTTAACATGYAATATTTGTCTAATTAGCACTAAATTAAATCCTCATCGACAACACTTCGGGGTAAAAGATCCTCATCAAATATGATGGATTAGGCACGCAAGGCCTGTTATTGTAAGCAGGAGATGTGCGTGTCGTTTGCTCCGCTTGTCATGGTTGGCACATGCCTCCTTTTGAGTGTCAGCCTGCTCCCGAGGGGACCAGCAGTTGAGTGATGCCTTGATGTTGGATTGACAGGCCCGGAGACCCCAGGACTCTCCTTACTCGAGGAATGGATACAAAAGCTSTTTCCCGCGCCCAACAGTGTTTCCCATCGCGTTTCACCCTCTGACACCTCTCTGCCTTGATCCAGGCAGGCGAGGTCCCTGCTAGACTAGGTCCCTGGTGGACTATTTTACAAGGTGGAGATCTTTCCCTCCCTGTGCCCTCCTTGCTTCTGCTGGGGGGGTGATGCTCACTGGTTCAGCCCAGAGAGGAGCTGCGTGGGTTGACCCCAGAGGGTCTGTTTGGGACACGTTGGAAATGAAGGGGTCGACGGCAGTAAGAACTGCTGCTCTGGGGTGACCGTGCTTAAAAATGTGCTTGAGCCACCCTGCAGTTTGACTAGTAAAGCAAACTCGTGGGAGAGGCTTGCAGAGCATGCCTTGCGAGGGAGGTGCCTGAAGGCTCGTGTCCAAATCCTGGACCAAGACGGGCGGTCAGAGGGGTGCCGGAGGCGAGGGCGTCCCGGGTCTCTGCCGAAGGCCGGCGGTGCGTGGTRGAGGAACCTGCCAAGCGGCAGGGTGCCGCTGCGCGGCGCGGCCAAGTGCCTCGCTGCGGCTTGCCAGCAAGSGGGGAAGTTGTTTTGCGAGAGCGGTGGGATGGATTGAATGGCCTCCGGCTCTCCCTGAGAATCAGCCTGTCCTTCACACTCAGCGTGGATGTAATTAACTGTGCTGATAGGATGTTATGCCAACAGCACAGCGGAAAACTCCAGAAAATGAGTCAGAAGCGATACCCGGGCTGTTCGGCATGGGGGCGCGGGGAAGCGGCGGCCGGCTGCGCGGCCGCGGGCTCGGCCTCGCCGTCCCTGGAGGAGGGCGGCGCTGGGGCTGCCTGCTCCAGCGACGAGCCGTGGAGTGGTTTAGGGGGGCTCGCGGCGGGGCCGGCGGTCGCGTTGCTTTAGCTTTAGCTGAGACCGGCGTTTGTCCTGCCGCTGTCGGGCTTTTACCAAGCGTGATGGAGACTCTTGAAGCTTGGGCAGATCTGTGCAGCTATCTTTGTTCATGTGTCGTCTTTGCCCTCTGGAAGGCCAGGTCCTGCCGAGTGCAGAGCCCCACCAGCTGGGATTGGTATCTCCTGCACTCTGCAGGAGCCAGGACGAGAAACAAGGGGGGGGAAAAAATGACTTCCAATTAGCAATTGAAATTGTTCTTAAAAGAATTTGCCTATTCTGCAAGGAATGTTTAGTAATTGATAGCAATTTCTAGCAATTAAATACAAATTAGTTCATGCTACTGAGTAGCAGTTTATTTATGGCTCTATATTTATGGGCACTCCCTCTCCTTAAAAATATCGTCATTGCTTTTGATAAGTAATTAGAGTTTACTGAATAATTTCCCAATGTAGGTATGAATTTTAAATAATTTTTTAGTACCAAGCAAGTGTTTCACTGTATCTCTGAGTGAGGGATTATCATTATTTATGCCGTAGTAACGCCTAGAGGCTGGGGCAGGCACTGTGTAAATGTATAACAAAGAGATGGTCCCTGCCCAGAATAGCTTGCAGTGATTTTTATGTCTCCAGTCTCTCTAGCAGGCTCCTGGGGGTGCTTTTCCAATAAATAAAGGCYTGCGCTCTCCCTTCCCTTCTCCTGGGCTGAGCAGTCGTTTGCACCAGTGCAGCTTGGGCTGAAAACAGTGCCTCATCTGCGATCGTATTTCACCTCCCTCTTGCCTTTGGAGAACGCTTTTACTATTTATTGGGAAATAGTAATTCCCTAGCAGTAACAGTAATCGTTATCCCAGCCATTCAAAAGAGGAGGGTCAGGCCCCAAACGGGGAGGTGGTAGACTTAACAGAAGTCATGTCTTTTGGTTAGTTTACTTACTTTTTTTCGATTGGAAGTTCTTTTTATTTGCCTTGTGGTTTCTAAGCCTTTYGGATGACCTCAGATCACAGCTGCAGACTTGTAATGGTACTCACGGAGCTATAAACGTACACGTTAGCTCTTCGTCAGATGAGATCTTTATATAGACGCATGGTTGCAGGACCTACGGATTTGGGAGAAGTGGGAGAAGCGGTGAMTGCAGAGTATTGCAGCTGGGAGTCTGCAGTGCTTTACAGGACTGCGGGAGATCTCTGACCAGAGTTTCTGATCGAAAAGCTCTCTGTCCCAAACGCCCTCCCTGAGGTTGTGCCGGAGGGTACGTGACTCCCCTTGAGACGTCCRGGAGATGCTTGGGGGGAGGCAGGACCCCTAGCACGTGAGCGAGAAGTGGTTGTGGACAGGCATCTGTGTTAGAAATACACTTAAGGCTCTGAAGAGCTAGGAGCAAGGACACTAAAGCCTGTGTACAGTGAATACGYCTCCTGGTACGTGATTTACAGAATGTGGTAATCATCTTAAAAATGCTGTAGACAAGAAAAGCTGTCCAGACTGGAGGGGATGTGCTAATTAAAGGATGCAGCAACAAGAGCTATGCAGGGAAGATCCCGAGGAGAGAGGAGAAACCCGAGCCCAGAGAACAGGAGTCTCCTGCTTGCTGCCTCTGCGCTTTTAGATTTGAGCTGAAAAGCTGGGAGCAGCCTTCAGCTTTCCAGTGTCACATAGGTGTATCCAGAGTGCTGTGTGCCCTAAATGTATTTTAGGAGTYTTGATATGGACTATGCCTCTCTTTCCAGCTGCAAGGGTCAAWCCAGAGCCTGGAAATCTCAGAGAAATACCCCACGATGGCATCAGGTTTGCAGAAACTGCTGTAAGAGGACAGCTTTGGATGCTGGGGTTTACGGTATGTGGTACCCACACAAAGCAAGATAAGCTGGGTTTGCTGTGCACGCAGGTGGCTTTCCTGGTGGGGGACTGAGTGCTCGGAGGGTATTCGGGAGCTCCGAGCTGCCTGGMCCTTTGGGAGTGGTGCGGAGGCACCTGGCTCCTTGCTGTTCCGTGCGTCGCCCGCCGGTGCCGGCGCAGCCCCCACCTTTGGTTCAAAGGCTCCGCACTGTTCCCGCGTGGCTCTGCACAGCCTGTTCTGCTTTGTTTCTGGCTTCGTTACYGAGCATGGTTGAAGGGTCCTTGGGCCACTGGAGATTGTGAAAACACACAAAGGGAYTTTTCGAGTCATCGGAGGCACTTAGATGCTGAGGAGACGGATGCAGAAGGGGTAGGTGGCATTTGACATGGTGCACAGTAATGAGGTGTGACCCGTTAGGGCCCATGTCCTCCTGGGTCCTGACTGCCGTGCTGGTGGCTCTGCATAAGGGAGAGTCAAGRTGGAGCCTCAGGACCTAGGAAAGGCTCTGTCTGAAAGGGAAATTTGAGAGTTGCCCTCTCCTTGAGAAGAATGGGGGGACAGGTAGCTCTAAGAAGTGCCAGTTGCAGAAGGTGGGGTGGGGAGAAGGTTTTGAGTGCAGCATCTTGCTTCTGTATCTCACTTTGTAGAGTCTGTGAGCGGCCAACGATACAGTGCAAGATATTAGAGTGCTCAGAGCTGGATTTAGCTGTTATCTAGTGGCATAGTAGGGCTTTGCAGCTGCTGTAGTATCATGGGGCCCCGGCTCATACACAGTGGGTGATGCTGTCAAAGGGGGCTATTCCTATCACCTTTCTGTGAATCGTCCGTCAGGGTGCAGTCTCCTAGATCATCAGGTCAAACCCATCTCTGGTCACTCTTGTGATTCTTTGGGGAACGSCTTCAGCAAAAAGCGGCAACTCTTGCTGCAAGAGAGAAAGATGAGTTTGGCCAGCCCCTGAAGCTGTCCTCTCTGGGACAGTCTGCAGGGTCCAGACTCTCATGATGATTCTAGGCAGTCATCCTGGCAAAGACAGGCGCAAGAGTGGCTTTTAAGGGTGAGGARCAATTTCAAACCAGCATGTGAGCTTGAGGTCTTGAACTCTTATGGTCTGGCAGTCTTCACTTAGATTTCACAGTCCAATTATTTTGCGCTATCCTTGGCTGGTGGACAAGCAGGGAGCTCTCCTCCCTGCCCATCTGCAAACCTCGCAGCACTTAAGCATTTTCCCTTTACACCTTCCCCATGACTGCTAGGGTTTGGGGCATGGCTCTAGCTTTCATCTTGCCTCCTTTCTTGTGATGATTCAGAGCGTGCGGCTTTTGGCCTCTGCACTACAGGTCTCTGGTTTGTTATAAGCTGTTGTGAGGCAGATTGCGGTGCGYAGTCTGCGGAGCAGAGATGCTGCGGACCCTTTTGGATTAAACGGCTGCCAGACTACAAGGGACTAGACCCAGTGACCCAGCAAGTCCCCCTGGGAGCTGTGTAACAGCCCCGCTGTGGCACTGTGATCTGAGCACACCAGCACAAGCTTCATGTCTGGCCATGGAGATCTTAGGAGATTGTTAAGACTTTTAACTGCAGTCTCTGATGGCTCTGCTCTCCCTTCCGGCAACTCTGAGACACGCGCTCGTGTGATTAACTTCACATCCCAAAAGTCACTGCCTCTGCAAAGCTTCAGGACTCAGCGAGTGCTTCTGCCTGGTTGAATGCCCTGCAAGCCTCCAGCCAAGGGTCAGCCGGGCTGCGGCTGGCGGAGGAGCTCAAAGGCCCCAGGTTTGAAAGCAAGAGACTTCCCTGGTCTTTGACTGCAGATTCAAGTGTCTGCAAACTGCAAGGGGCACAAGCAAGGAGCACAGGCTCGCAGCAACCTCGCAGTCACACGACTTGGTACCTTGCGTGCCCTCCCGGCCGGATTTGGAGAGGGGGGGAGCTGCGGCATGTTGCGGGAAGAGGTCAAAATAATGGTGTGAGGTGGGGGAAGTTGCACAAGATGATCAGAGCGGCTCTGACTGGCCATAAAACCGCACCATGGGAGAAAAGGCGTGGGAAGTACCGCTGCTCGAGATGGATGAGGCTCCGAGAGTTAGGCGCTCCTGGGGGAGCGGTGGGCAGACTGGTGGGCTTGGGGCGATGCAGGGGTGCTGGCTGCTGTGCTGCAGTGGGGTTTCGCCCTGGCCTGGCTGCCTCCCTTTTGCATTGTAGAGCAAATAGCTTGAACCGTTTCTACTTTTCGGGTGGAAGTAGCACTGGAATCAGCTGAAAAGCAGGCAGATCCCACAGGTGTATTTGTCAGGTCAAAGCCTCCCTGTCTTTATTGCTGCCTTCCTGACGGAGACACATTCCTCCACYGAATAAAAATTCCGTGCACGGAGCCAGTTAAAAACATCAATTAGCTCTAAAACAATTATTATTTTTTTTTGAAATACCATTTTATATATGCAATAACACAACACAATAATCCTAGGTTATTTAACAGAGCATTTACCATGAAAACAGTCATTACTCTTTAAACGCTGCTGACTGTACAAGCCTCTTAACATTAAACGGCAAGTGAGGCAGAAGTCTTGCCGTCAGAAATGCCACGTTCCCCTGAATACATTAGAGACACTGTCACCAGGAAGCTCCCTGCTTGGCTGAATGCCATTTCCCTGGCATTTCCCAAGCCTGGGAAGCTCGTATGTGTCGGCGTAGCTGTCACTGCTGCGAGCGGCCCAGGCCCTGCTGGGCCTCTGGTCGCTCTCCCGTGCGTGCTGGGAGCTGCCGCCGGTCACATCCCGGCGGTGATGCTGCGAGCAGGGCGTATTTCAGAGTGCACGGAAATGCATGGGCATGCGCCTCCCTTTTGCTCCCTTGCGCTCTCTGGCAGCGCTTCCTGGAAGAGCTGGAAGTTTGCCCTGTTGTTTGATACCGACCTGTGTTGGAGACGGCCACGGTGGCCCCAAGCCGTGGTTGGGTGGTGGCTTGTCCAGCTCTGCCTTCTCCAGGGCTCTGCAGCCTCTCTTCACCCTCAACCCCCTCTTCTGTACCACCCTGATCTCCTGGTGCAGTAACTGTCTTCTTTATGTGGTCTAAACCCTGTAGATTTAGCTATTTTAATGTTGTCTTTAGGGCGTGTCATACTGCACAGATAAGTCATTYGCACAGTTAATAATGTATTTCACGTTAAATTCTGCATGTTTCCCCCCTTTCCTGGTTCTAGGGAATTGTGCTGGATGTATATTATTTACTTACTTATTAGACTTCTTCTAGGTACCTAGCCTGTGGGAATAGAAAGAAATACCACTTTCAGTCTACCAAAAGCCTTTGGTTTAAGCAAAATAGTTGTGTTTAAAGATTAATTTAAGATGCTTTAAAAATTGAGCAGGCCATACATTTTTAATTTTGATTGATATTATTATAAAAGATTCAGCTGCAACGCTTCTCACCAGGCCCTCTCTTGGCGCGCCAACGGTGCGTTTGTCTGTGAGGGACATGACTTAGTTATTTTTAATCTCTAAGACTCGCTCCTGTGAAATTTATGGCCAGACTCTTGTCTGGCGCGCCGGATCTCGCTGGGCAGGCGCTCGGGACGCGCGCGGCAGGCTTAGGGGTGGCCGTGTTGCTGCGGGACGAGGGGAAGGGGCTTGCTCGCTCCAGCAGCGTCGCGGCGGGGGGATGCAGGGTCTGGAGCCCTGCAGGAAACCTCGGTGCAGGAACTGCTGAGGACCAGGTGAGATCTGCTGAACAACAAGGATGCTTGGTTTTCCTTCTCGCAAACTCGCCGTATTTTTTTTTTCTTTATTTAATTTTATTCAGCGTGGAAATCGAGACCTAAAGAAACGCATCCTGGCTTGGATGCCTCGTTTTTGAGGCCTCTTTTGATAGTGTTTTGCTTGCAAGCTGGGAGTGACAAAGCAGCTGCCCCAGCCCTGGAGGAACCGAGCTTTGCCGCTGAGGAATAATTCTCCAAATTGCATTTGTTTCACAGGCGTGAAAGGTCACAAAGTGAAGGGAAACAAGAACTGTATTCAATTAGACAATTCGATCAAAATAAATCTGTCAAGATGGCATTCCTGCTGAGGAATCAATTGACTTGGAAAATGAAGGCAGCTGCCACTGCTGTTGTTGTTATTATTGTTGTTATTATTATTATTTTAAATTAGCTCCAGTACCCGACATGAGCACCTGAGTTGGAGTGTCTGGCATTTCACATCATCTATCACTCTTATTAGTTATTAATACATCCTCCTCCGCCTTGCATTTAGTGCCCTGTTAATAGCCAAGTGGCCCCAGAGTGTTTCCTGGGAGGCTGATATGAGTGATTAGTAATGAGAAGGGATGGCAAGGCTATTTTCAGACAGAAGGTTAAGGGAAAAAAAACTAGAGAGAGCGAGAGGGAGAGCGAGCAAGCAAGCGTGCGGCCAGCGTGCTCGGTGGGACGCGTTCCGCGGCGCGGGATCAGAGCCGGCTCTGAGTCAGTCTGGGTGATACCCGCGCGCGGTCCCCTTTGCGGCGGGTTGCAGGCGCTGGGACACCCGAACCACCCTCGATTCAGCCAGGCACGTCAACCCGCGCTCCAACCCTGCTGGCGCCGACGGGGCTTAAGCGGACGCTCGAAGCGAGGCAAACGCCTGAGCTCTTCCCCTTTGCGCTGGAGACCCTAGCAAAGAAGCAGGCTGCCCCAGCCGRGTGAGAGCCTGGATAACGCTGACGGATGCTTTCCAGCTTAGGGCTTCCCACTCCTCTTCGGCCACCARCCCTCGGCTGCTGAGCTGGCGTCGCCTGCCTGCTCTCTGCCAGGGTCGCCCCCGCTTTGAAAGCGCGGTGCGGAGAAATCAAAGGTGGACGTTTCGCCGGGCCGGGAGGTGGGAGTTCCTCGGAGTGCCTGATGTGCAAGGTGATATGAGAAGCTTCCTTCATCTTTTACCAACTGGGGTATTTTTCTTTTCGTTGGGCAGCCTTAACAATCTTTTTTTTTTAAAGCCACCGACCTCCTTTAAAGACACTTTATCACAGCGACACACTGTTCCGCTTTGTGGCTGTCTTCAGCTTGGTGCACCTCGCTGATTGACTCGCCGGTGCGCTGGAGCAGAGTCGCTCGTGCCGGCGCTTCGCCACCTCCGCTGCCGCCGCAGCTGTGGCTCTGCCGCGCGGTCCCTGCCCAGCGCCCTGGCCGGGCAGCGCCGGGGGAGGTCCGCGTCCGAGCGCCGCGGGTGGTTCACGCAGCCCGGCGCTGAGTCCTCTTTCCCCTTGTGTCTCAGAGGCTGCTAGAAATGTTAGTGGTGAGATGGCAGAGAAAACCAAGGTTCTCCAGGGCATCTAGCAGAGAAAATCTGCTAGCGATTGGCTGCAGCCCCAGCTCGGTTTTGTGGCGGTGATGACATCCTTCTCTCCTAATGTCCTAGTGGCTTGGACATTGAATTCTCTTCTGTCYGTTACAAAACTGTTAAACCATTTTTCTGGATGTAGTTAAGAGATGTAGCAATACTCGTCTCCAGCCTTTGGGGACGGGGAAGAGGGTATCTCTTCAGAAGAAGACTGATGGCAGTGGCTCACCCGGTCCCCCACATGCACGCCAGCACCAACATGCGTGTAGCCAGGTGACCTGGCTAGGATTACTTGCGTGCGATGTGGAGGACAGGGGACACAGGCTATTGAGTCCTCAGCATGTTACTTGCTTTTTTATTGACTGGTGATGACAAACTGGCTTATGGACAGATCTTTTATACCYTTTAGGACTCAGCAGTTATTTTAGGATGATGCTTTGCCTCACAATCTTCCTCCTTTCATCCTTCATAAATCTTAAGCAAGGCTGCTGCATTCAGACCGAGCTTAATATTCCTGTTGCAGATCTCTGCACAAAAATGACTGCGTTTCAGCAAGGAGGTGGCTGCATTCCTCTCCACCCCTGTGCTTTGTACTCAAAGGGCAGTTGCGAGCCTTAACTAAATGTTAATTTGTGAAGTGGCTTGAGGTCCTTGGATGAGCGGGGCAGGCTGGTGTTACCTTGCAGGTGCATAGCTTGAGGGTGCAATGCGTGGGCGTTTGCCACCTCTGCTCTTCCCATCGGGGGGTGCGTCATGGGTGGTGCCCAGCAGGTTGTTGCAGGGACATGGTCTTGCCAGCTAGAGGAGCCCGGAGGAGAGAGTCTAGGAAAAGGTGGGGAAAAAGGAAGAAAAGAGTAGAGACTCAGAGAAAGAGAGACTTGTTTTGCTATGTGTTGTCGTTGTTGGTGTTTTTTGTAAAGAAAAAAGCAGAGGAGAGAGATTCCAGCCCCTTCATTTCACCTCTTCTCCACTAATGCTCTCRGTTACAAAGGACAAATCCCATTCACTTGGCCTTTCTCCTCTCCTCATTAACTCCAATGACCTTGGGGCCGTGGGGAGAGCAAAGTGTTTATCCCAACAAAAGGATTATCAAAATAAATAACCAGAGTTTTCAGAAAGGTCATGTCCCTTACAAGCTCAGGCAGAGGCAAAACCTCTGCTCTCAGCTCGGTTTGGACAGGCTTTCCTTCCCAGCGTCTCGGGTGATAAATCCAGCTTGCTGAGCTGGTGCCGAGGAGCATCGTCCCTGCTGTGGTGCTCGCTGCGAAGTTGGAGACTACCACCCAGCGAGCGGGGCAGCGCTCAGCYGCAGCAGTGTCTGCCCGGGGATTAACAAAAAGCCCCGGCGGCGTGCTGCCGTCACTGCTGCCCTTCCCAGAGCATCCCGAGCATCTCCTGGCGGTGTCTGCCCGGCAAAACAAGCCCCTAGACTCCGTGTGAGCAGGTCACTGGGGAGATCCTCCTGCAGACAGGCTCCGTGGCTTTAGCWGAGGCAAAATGAAATGCTTGGGAAGGTGTGCAAGAGCGCCTTTGGCAAGCTTTCAGGGCATCTTCATCAGCAACAAGCGGGAGAAAAAAACACCTCGATTTATTAGCAGATTTATTATCTTCCCGTTTAGTGTATGTGACACCTTATCAGCGTATGCTGTTCAGAAAAGCCCTGAATCTCTGCGTGGGGGGAGAGGGTGGTTGAAAATCAAGGCTGACCCAAGCTGCTGGGTCTTGGGGAGTTTTTTGATGTGGAGGAATTGCAGGGACACTACGCAATGTTAAAACATGCACACGCATCCTTAGCCTAGGTGACTGCTGTGTGGCGTCTTGTGCTGGCTGCACGGCCGAAGCAAGAGAGCAGTAACCGCGGCTGATGGGACTGGGCCAGGCTCTGTGCTGCTCTCAGTCTGGAGTAGCGCTGTTGACACCAAGGAGAGCTGCCCCTATCTTGTGGGGGTGTGATTTGTGCTTTATATATCTCAAAAAAGTGTAAGTATTTGTGCACAAGCTGCAGAAGTGGAAGTTTCTTTGTGTGTGTGCATTTGTCATAGGAGGGTTAGAGCTGAACCAGCCCTGGGCCACAGCCCCTGACAGCTCGGGAAAGTGTCTCCCCAGAGTCAGGTTTGCTAGTTTRCTGTGGACTTGCCTCTTAGCTACTCCGCTGTCTCCTACTTTCAATTTATCTGGGAGAGATTTGAAAAAAAAAAAAAAAAAGAAAGACAAAAACCTCTTTGGGTGGTGTGAATGAATTTGGTTGCTTACCATCAAACTCATCTTAGACTGTCARCAGATGCTAGGCCTCATGTACGGAGGTTTTGAAAACCAAGTGATGAACTGATGCAAGTGTAATACCTGTCTGGTGCAGGAACAGGGCTGCCTCGCTGCTGGAGTTTTTATCACATTATAGAGTGAGACTGTCTGAAGGCGGCCTGGTTGGGATCCGAGGAGACTCGTCTGCTCAGCAATTCCCTTCTGCTCCTCCAAGCCCCAGGCAGCTGGGAGGAAAAGCACCTGCCTTTGCTGCTGCTGCTGTCCAAGTTAAGTGTTACCAGGTTTTACTCTCCCTCCTGTCTCCCYGTTTCACACCTGCGCACCACAAAAATGCCTCATATCGTCATACGCCCCGCGAAACTCTGCTGCAGCATTTAGCTGTTCTAGAGGAAAAGAGGAGGATGTGATTTGAGGTTGGCATCATCCCCCTGTCTTTCATCCCCTTCTATTTGACATGATTTAGCATCTCAGAAGTTGTAAAGAGGCTCTGTCTTTGTGTAGGTGCACCTGCTCTGTGTGTGCAGGTGGGCGTGTTGATGTTGTCATCGTAAAATTTGTGAATAATTTASCAAGCAACCAAGAGGACTATGAGGCTTTAAATTATTAAAACACCTTTCAGTTTGGAGAGGGGATTTTGGAGATGTTTGCTTTGGCTTGGGGCTCTGCCTCGGAGCCGGGGTGGTGGGAGCGGGACCGGGGGGAGGAGCRTCTCGGCTGCTGCAGACAGGCTTGCAGAGCTGCATGGGCTAGCAGAGCTGGAGCCAGCTAACTAGCTGGCTAAATAGATCCAGATAGGCACAAGAACAATCCTGACAGCTCTCATCTTTGAATTAGAGATGCCTTTCCCTGGGAAAGAAAAAAAATGACCTTTTGTAGCATTGCCAGAGAAATGACATTCTCTCTCTTCCTTTCTTTCATTCTTTTTTAAAATTTTGTTGGTTCCTCACTTTGTTTGTTTGGAGGCAGATGAGTAGMCCGTATCTCTCCCTGGAGCTAACATTAGGCAGCGTAGACCACCGGGGAAGCACCCTGCCCCGTTTAACGCAGGGACAYGTGGTCTGAGGTCACTTGTGCGGTGGCAGCCCTGTGCCACCATCCTTTACTCCGGTTTGTGCCGAAGCAGAACATGCCGCGAGGTCTGCGCTCACGTATCTGCACCTAACACCGCCACCGGCAGCATTCCCCTGCGCGCTGCTGCACCCCGGGTTTCCTGCCAGTGCTCTTCGTGTGCGTATTTCCCGTGTGAGAATCCCAGGATTAGGTGACCAGGAGCTAGACACAAGCCCAGCCAGCAAATATGTTGTTGAACTTGGGTCAGGCCGCACAAATACTCGTCCTCACCAAATAGCAGAACTCCAAGCTGCTTTCWGGAGAGGCTTGTAAAAGGTGATGTGTGACAGGTAGGAGCAGGGGCCTCGGCCAGTTTGCATTAAGCGTTCGGTTCCTGTCTCGTTTTGGATAACGGCTGCCCAGCAGCCAAGTGTGAACCGGTGCTGAAGCAGAACCAAGTGCTGCCATTTAAGGGCTTTAGCCTTCTTCTTTCCTTTCTTCTTTTCAAGCATGCCGAGAGCTGGGAGTTAATTCTGGAAGCGTCACTTGTGCAAGGACGTTTCTGGCAGGCTCCAGGTTGCTAAGTGTAGCTAAGTGCCTCGAGCATCTGCAACTATTCTGCTCCTCTCCTTCTCCCTGCAGAGAAACTTTCAGAAGGGGCACAAGGAAGCGAGCAYAATCAGCCATGCTAAATAATACCCGCAGGCGCCACGTAAGGCTGCCACAAACCTGCCACGCGGTGAGTGGACATGACTCCTGTGTAGCGCCTATGCCGGTTGTTTCCTTGTCTTTCGCTCCCTTCTTGGGCTTGACACTCTGGCCTGGCTCGATGTGTTAAGCTCTTTGGAGCCTTTGCCTGAAGTCTTGCCCTCCAGCTCCGTACCTTATCTCCTCTGAATCTTTTTGTTGGTGTCTGTCTAGTTGTGAAGTGCTCAGAGCTGGGGGTACCTGGAGCAGCTGGGGGCTCAGCAGACTTTGGCAGGACTGAGGCCAGGCAGCGCGGCCCTGTACCTGTGTCCTCCACGGGCATGGTGACGGGAGCTAGCAGTCTGCCTCGCTGCTGTTCTCAGATGCTCCTCCACGAGGGGTTTGTGATCAGTGAGAGTTTCCTTTTTGGAGTAGTTGCCATCTCCTTTCCAGGTTATAACCTGCTTTCTCCCGTGGGCCATTTTTCAAAGAATTTTCTTGCTTTGATTTTCTTTTTTATTTTTTGCACTGAGTTTGGACTTCAGCTGTTGTCCCTGGTGGTACCRACCAAGCAGGCTCACCTAAGGAGAGCGCCCGTTGCAATTGTAGGGCACATGGCCCTGGCCCYGTCTGTGTGATACAGATCATGTCGCTCTGGTGCTCGGCACACTGGCACATGTGAGATGTTCCCACAGGCAGCGTGCTGCTCGGAAATGGTGTATATTTTTAACCTCATCCAGTGTCAGAGGAAGCATGCAGTTCACCAAAGCTTGTGAGGCCCTGTGGACTGAGATGTGTGAGAGCAGTTGCTGGACCATGTGAAGGGTCTAGGTGGACCCTTGGGAAGGCCGTGGCTGCTGCRAGGAGACCTTTCGTGTCTCTGCATGGTTTCTGGACTCTGCTGATTCCCGTGCTTGGTTTGGGTCAGTTTTCTCCTGGTTAGGATGGTGCATGGATGGACAGGGGTTGAGGGCCCACCAGCTCAGCACAGCAGCTTTAGAGGGCAGTGGCAGCAGAGTACGTATACACCTGCCTCTCTCTTTTCTRCATGCTTCAGGTGTCTGGTGTGTATTAAAGAACAGAGTGAACCAGATAGAGTGGGACGAGCCACATTCCTTCTCTGGAGTTTGAGCCGATTGGTRCCGTTGAGGGCATTCTGGGAGCATGAGCTAATTTCTGGAGTGATACGATTTTCCACTGATGTTTTCAGGAAGGATTTTCTTAACTATTTAAACCAGGTAAATTGGAAATTACTTAACAGCATGTTTCTGAGCGAGGCATAAAAAGAACGTTCCAAATCTTTTAAGTGRTTTTTAATAAATATAAATTTCATTTTGTATTAGTATCTCGGAATTGTTTTCTGAGGTGGTTGGTGCTGTTTTTTGCAGCCGTTTCAGGTCTGTTCCTGTAATTGCAGGTGCCAGCCCTGTGTAATCCAAGTTAAATCCCAATGCAGCTTCAGTTGCAGGACTACTCTTCCTCTCCTGCCTTCTGCTGTGGTATTTTAGGACTGGAGAGGTTGGGGCCCCTGCCCATTAAAGCAGTTAGGCATGTGTTGAGCTTAAGAACGTTGTTGGTTAAGGATCATTATTGTCCTGAAGCTGAATATGTTTCCTAGCTAATTCAGGAGAGCAAAGTCTCCCTTTCCGCTCTCCTTTCCACCCTCTAGTGATAGAGTAGCCACATTTGCAGGGTACCAAAAGAGAGGGTCAGGCCTGGAGCCTCCTCAACCTTCCTGTCTGTTGAGCCACAAAAATTAATAACAAGCTTTGGCTTCTGAAACCTTCCTCCCGGGTTATTTATTTATATCCCTGCCTAGCTGCCCRGCAACCATCGTTCAAGTTCAAGAGAGCCCTGCAGAACAGGAGAGCTAAGACCCGTCCCTACCCCAGTCCTGTCCCCTCGTGCTTCTTCTTCCCCCTCTTTCTTTTTTAATTTTTCTCTCTCACACATACACATCYTATTAGCTCCCTTATTTTTAAGCACCGGGGAAAAGATTCAGTGTGTCTGTTGTCACTGTACGTGGTTTCTAAGCCTCTTTGCTAGCTCGCGCCCCCCGAGGGGAATGGCAGCCCACGTCCTCTTTCCTGATTAGGACTGGGTTTGCGTGCCACAAGGAGCTGGAGTCAACTCCGTGATTAGCAAATCCTCGCCCCGCCGAGAGCACGTGCATCGTGCTGCCCATATCAAAGGGGAGAGAAGAAAAGGCACGACAGGTGCCTCCTCGGCCTTTCCAAATATCCCACCGTCGGCACATTTGTATTAGATATTGATTTCTGTTTAATAGAATAAGCCAGGAGAAATCACACTCTTTGTTGGCGTTCAAAGGATAAACCATAAAAGCCATTAAGAAGTACTGTAAGCGGTGGGATGATTAATGAGACTTTAGGTGCATTCTACTGACTGTTTCCAGATAATGTCTTTGAAAGATCCCGTTGCTTCTGGCTGCAATTCAGAACTATTTATTTGCAAGGTGAAGCTCTGAGTAACAACGCCTCCAGCGCAAGCCCTGCCTGATACCGTTATGGAGACAGACTGGATGCTCCTGGTTTCYGATCTCTGGAGGGATTCTTGATTTGTTTTGTAGTTGTGCTCTGCGGAGTTGCCAAGATACTTGTGAGGTCAAGTGTTGAAAAACAGGCTGTCTGCCCTCAAAATGCTCCTTCCTGTCTGTGGCGAGACGCTGCTTTGGGGAGGGCTGTGGGGTTTAAGGAAGGAAGCCCTTATCAGGAGATATTGATCCTGGGTTTTTTGCCTGGCACGAGCGTGTCGTTCATGCTCCGTAGCCCGGGCAAGGCGAGCGCTCTCGCAGCCGTGCTCTCTGGCAGCCTGACGGCGTGGGTGCCTTCGCCAGCCCCCTCTCGGCTTCGGCTCGCGGGCGAGCGGGGCTGGCGGCGTGTCCTGCCGCGTCCAGGCTCTGCGCTGCAGGGCTGCAAGGCCCCGCGCGGTCTCCGTGCCAGTGYGCTCCCAGTGCGGGCCCTGAAGCCAGACAGCGTCTGTGCCCAGACGTGCCCCTGGCAGGCTGCGGAGAAGCTGATGAGGACTTGCAGTAGCTGAGGATCTGTCCCYGATGCGTCGAATAGCAAAGCATGCTGTTAGAAGATGCCCGCTCTGAGCCCCTTCCCCTCCGGCAGCGTTTGGCTAGCGAGCCCGCCTGGGCAGTGGCCTCCGTCGGCTCTGATCGCAGAGAGCGTCCGCTCCGTCTCGGGCGGCCGAGAGGCGCTGCGGGAGGGGAACGCCTGGCGCGGCAGCGCGCCGCGCAGCTCGGCCCGCCTGCCGAAGCCCCGCTGTCCTGCGGCGGCAGGCGCCTGCTCCCGGGTGGCGCGGAGGGATGGGCGGGTGGTCTGTGCTCCTCCGTTCCTCCTCCCTGTTGCTTGCTTTCATTCCCCGACCCCGTCCCTTTCTCCCAGTCACGCTGCGGCAATGCGAAACGTGGCCGTGACCGGGCAGGATACGGGAGGCAGGGATTTTCTGTCGAGGGAGCTTTAGCTGCAATAGTTTGTCATCAAGAATAATAATAACCTAATGACGACTGGCAAAGCGGCGTTGAGGGGACAGTGAGGACGCAATCCTGCGCAGTGGCCGTGCTCTCGTCTCGCCCGCTCCACCCTYGACGTCCTCCCCGCTCCCTGCTCCTCCGTCCTGCCTGGGGACCTGGCCGGGCTCTCCCGGGGCAGCTCCTCATTGCCGCCGAGCGTGCCGGTTCCTGAGCCRGCCCTGCAGCCGGTTTATTGCTCTTGCCGGCTCGCTTGGAGAAAATCGTTGAGGCTTTCGGCCCCTCCGGGCATGGGAGGCTCCGCGAGCCCCCGGCAGCTGGGTTCGGGCTCCGCAGAAACTAAACGAGCTCGAYGGGTTTATTTTAAGCAGCGCAGTCAAGTGCGATAGTTTGGGCCTGGTAACCTTTCCCGCAGGCGGTGTGCTTAGAGAGGCAAGTTTTACAGCCTCTCCACTTCCAGCATCGTCTCCGTTTTATACCTGTCCTCCAGACGTGCGCTCGCAAGGCAAGGTGCTCTCTAGGCTTGGCTTCTCGCRCGCAGTCAGCACTTAATGAGCAATCGTGAGTAGTAAAACCGGCGAACGGAGGGACCTGTCAGGGTTAGGAGCCCCGAGGTGGGGGATTTACAATGTTTATGAGCTCCAGCTTTGCCTCTGCCACTGACTCCTGCCGGCGATATAGCAAACCCTTTCATCTCTATCCTTCCTCAGTTTCTCCAGTCAGTTAAGTGGGGATAATGAGCCATAACTAACTTGCACACTGTCGAGGGAATGGTTTAATTAGCAGCTGATCATCCTAGGTGCTGTGGGGCTTTGGTTTGCATCACGGCTATGGGAAGGCAGAAGCAGGCGTGAGAAGGCTCCGAGGCACTCAGGTCCTTCAAGATATTTGACTGCCTAAATGCTTCTGAGGATCCGGGCCACCGCTCATGCAGCCTCTAGGCTCGTCTCGGGGTGGAGATGCTGTYTGTGGCCCCGCTGTGCCCCACGCAGCGCGCAGGGAGAGTGGCAGTCTCCTTTGCCTTGCCTGTTGCTGGTGGTCCTCCTCGTTCTGCGTCGCTCCTGCGTGCGCGGAGGGTTAATTGCCTGGTGCGTCCGCCAGCCGCAGGGCTTCCCAGCCAGCCCTGCTCTTCCAGGAACAGAGGCTCTTGGCTTTCAGGTCTCTGTCATGAATCCAAAAAGATAAAAAAAAAAAAAAAAAAAGAGAGAGAGAGATTGAGGTAGAAAAAGAAGGGGCACATCTACTCCTTCAAACCATCTCCGGCTGCCTGGTTGATCAGGCAAGGCGGTTCCTTTCAGCAGAACCAGGCAGTGAAGCACGGGTGATGGAGGAAGAGTGCTGGATGGAGGCTCCCCCGTTGCCAGAGTCAGCCGTGGGTTCCCTGTGGTTGTCTTCGTCCTTCCCTCCCCATGGGGCCCTCTGTGCTCCTTGGGCATCGTGCAAGGCACGTCTCCGGAGGCAGCTTCCCAGCGGAGCCTCTGTTCCGCTGGGGCAGCCGYTGGGCCGCTCGGAGCCTCGAGCAGGCTCTGCATTACGCGGGGGCTTAAGCACGCTGCTGAATTGCCTCTCACCCCCCGCCAGCCCCTGCTGCTCCTGCAGTAGCCCATGCTGGACCTTCCTCCTGCCACCTCYGGCACCACGCTGGGTGCTCACTTTGGATGCTCTCCAGAGCTTGGCTGGCCCTGCTCGCGCTGGGTGGGAAAAGCACTCTGCTTGATACTGTTTATGAGACCTCGTCAGACTGTTATGTGTGTGTGGGGGGGCTTGTTATCTCCCTTGGTTTTTAATTGCAGCAGCATGCTGGAGGCATCGTTAGTAGGTTTGTTGCTGCACCCCAGCGCCTTGTGGTGCTGGTTGCAGGGGTTGCTGCGGCTGAGCTCTGGGGTGCATCTCGCAGGGTCGACCGGCATCGAYGTGCGCTGTGCCCGCTGCCTCCCTCCACGCCGTTGCCCTTAGTCACCGCCTGAACACGTGCAATCATGTTGTCTCGCACCATCGTTTTTAATCTCCAGGCGAGCTCATGCTGACCAGCTCTTTCAGTCCCGTTCTCTCTTCCCCTGCCAAAAAATCCAACGACGTCAACAGAGCAGGCAAGCGTGCGGGAGCCCAACCCGCTCTCGTGTCACCCCTAACAGCCGTCCCTGGCGTTGGTTTATTCCTAGCGGTTTTCTTCCGCAGAGAGGCCACGTTAACTGGACTCTGCCTTCCTTTTGTCGTCCCAGTTTTTGKTTTTCTTTCTTTGCCATGAGCACACACGTGTGTATAAATAAGCAGGCGCACTCGCACGTACGTTTCTGCAGAAATACACTCTCTGAAGGCAGCCCTGTTAGTAAAACGCGGCATTGTTTTAAAAATATCAGCGGCGCTCTTTTCTTTTTTTTTGACATTTTGTTATCAGAAAATTACCATTTTGCAAGTAAAATAGGTCCATTTTCAAAAAGAAGTAGTCTCTCGGCAGAGTAAAAAAAAGGATTCTGCATCAAAATCGTGGAGCACTTTGCATTTTTTGCTTGGTTAGGATGAGAAGCTGCCTCTTCTGCTGATGCTGCCCGTCGCGGGGGTGCTCTGGTAACAGAAGTAGGGAYGACTGGAGCACGCAGGGCCTGTGACACCCTTGGCTTTGCTTGGCTGGGAGGTGACAAGGCAGCACATGCAACGTGCTGGCCTGCACCAGCGCAGCGTTATCCTGATCTCACCTGACTGGAGAGTCCCGGGCATCCGCCGCGGGACCGAGGGTGCYGGCCTTGGTTGGGGTTTGCTGCAGGGCTGTATCGTACGGCGCTCTTTGTTCTCCCTGCTCCTTGTGACTCGGTTTCCTTTTCTGGCCTCATCGATGGTGCTCCATTCCGCCCAGCGCAGCGTCTGCAGAGAGGGCTCTGAAGCAGTTTTCGCATGTTCCCRGCTGCTGCAAGTACGTGATTTATATGGGGAAGGTATTTTGTTTCATTGTCTTCGGTTATTGCAGGGAGCAGCTTCTCTGTTTTTCTCTTATATCCCTTCCTCCCGCTGGGCAGAAAGCGAACAAAACCCTGTCATTTTGTTTACCAAAAATATATGTATTGTTGGRAGCAGAGCTGCACGTGGCCATAAGGATAGGTCTGATGACAGAAGAGGATTTTTCCTGCCTCTGCTTTTTGTCTGGAGCTCGGTGTTGCTGCTTTGCAAGCAATTGCAATTGCTCTTACTGAAGAGAGGAGTTTGTTTCCCTGTGAGGGCTGGAGATTTTGTTTTTTTGTGGCGGAAGAGCCTTCTGGCTTGCGTTTGGCTGCTTTTCCCCTCAGGGTACGGTGATGGGCACGCCCGTGTGCAAAGGCTGTGGCAGCAGCTTTGCCACTGGGGATCTGGGGAAGGGGAACATGCCACGAGCAGAAACTCATCTGCGGGTTGGAGCTAGGCTCCCTTTGATTCCCTGTTGAAATGAGTTTAGTCTTTGAGAAACAAAGCTCTCAAAATCTCACCCTGGACTGACCTTTCTGTTCCTTTCCCTTGAGCCGGCAAAGGGCATCRTTTGACCCGTCCACTCAATCCCATAAATCGTTTTTACAGACATGCAAAATATCGGTGAAAAATGCTTCATCCCTTTAAAGAGAAAAATAAACAGTTTCTCTCATGGTTATCCAGTCTCCAGGAAGTAAAGCACGGTTGGTATTGACAAAGCTTTAAAGGGGGGAAGAAAAAGAAAAAAAAAAAAACCTATCAAACCCGAGATGCTGAACTTTGCGCAAACCAGCTCACCTCTGGTATTTACAAGTCCATAATTCACCCTGCTGGGCTTTGGTGGGACCTTTGGCTGGCATGACTGGGCTCCCACAGCAAGGCTCGCCCGTGGGACCAGGCAGGGAGAGGCGACAGCAGGGAGGAAAGGCAGCAGAGACCCACTTGTTTCACGCGAGGGAAGTTATCTAGAGCAAGTGTCCTCATTAGGGTTGGTCCTCACTCTTTCAAGCATGGTGGGACTTCTGGATGTGAGTCTATATCAGGTAGTTGACTTGTAAGTGRCTGTTGGTAGTGGGGCACCGTGCTGCCCTGAACGTCCAACGTGAGACGCTTCTCTGAGGCTTGGATAAGTACCGCTGCAAGTAAGAGTGTTTTAATGCTCTAAAATTCCCTTTCCGCCGGTTTGAATCGATTGCAATAAGTGAACCTTACTTCTTTCGTGACCTCTGGTTCTCTGTGTGGTCTGTCACGTTTCCAAGTGCTCCGAGAGCCATAGAAATGCGAGGCCTTGTCTTTTGGCATTGAAATATTCTCATTCATTCCCCTTCCTGGGTTTATTCCCTTTGATTTCTGCTTGTTACTTTGAAGTCAAGATGAATTTTAGCCACAAAATTTCATCTCGGGGTGCAGCTGCACACTCAAAGAAGGGAAGCGCTCACCGTATTTTATGTTTCTGTTCAGCCCGTCACAGAGTTGGACCCAAGCTGTGAAATTCAGATGTAAATTCCTCCTAAGCCTGGCGACTGTCAGCACGTCTGATCGCCCTGCTTTTAAGCTGAGGAACACCAATGCGCAGGAAGCGAAGCTTGGGAAGCCGTCCTTAAACGTAGGAGTGACCATTCACTGCGACACTTATGTACTCGGAAAGCCAGCTGGGCGCGAGATTGGTGGCCCTGGAAGATGCTGCGGTCTTCCTGTCGCAGTGAATGGAAATGGCTCCTGAGCAGCATGAGAGATTAGGCTTAAAAAGGCTATTTCTACCTCTGTCTCTGAAATGAGTCATTGATGTAAAAGAAATGAAAGGTTAGGTTGAAAATTACGGGAGCCAACTGGAACGCGGGAGGGAAAAAAAACATCTGCCACCCTCTCCCCACCCCGAAGGCATCTGGAGCGAGCGGAATCGGTGCGCGGTTTGTTTTCCCCTTTGTCTCTTCGGCTAAACCCCTTTGGGTGACCGGAATTTCAATGCGGCCTCGCGGAGCCGGCAGCCCGGGAGCCGCGCTGCGGCGGCCCTCAGCTGGTGGCTAATTGCCCGTAGCTGCAGCTCTAGGCCCTCTCCATTTATATCCGCGAGCAGGCAGCGGGATTACCGGGGGCCGACCAACTTCAATGCCAGCCGGGGAGGAACGAAGCGGGAGAAGGGAGCCACAAATGAGCCGTGCAGATGTTGGGAAGTGAATTAGCCATTAAGAATGTTTTCGGTGGTGAGGCAGTAACRCAGGCGATGTAGAAGGGAGTGTGATGTTGACAGCACCCCTCCAGCCATCCCTCATATTTACCGAGGGATTGAGATAAGTTTGTTCTCTTCTGCCGGATCGAAGGCTACAGAGATCGCAGAGCCTCCTAGGGTGTATGGCAGCGCTTAATAATAAAGAATGAGTCAGGTCTTCAATATTACACGAAGGTACCCAGCTTAAATAATAAATGAAGCAAAATTAATCAAGGTGTATCTGAAGGGAGATATGGACATTCTAATCTAGTGAGCTCAGAAGCAACTCAGCAACTGTCAACAAGCAACAAAAATGAAGTAATTTCTAATAACCATATTGAGAGGATTCTCTAGATATGGTTCCTCTTTCTCTRAATAGTGTCATTTGTTCTGAGATTTCTTGTTAAATGACCAAGTGCCTCCTATGAAGWGCTCCCCCACACACATCCAGCATCTGCTGGGATCTTTCTTTYTAGATGTGAAATTCAGTTGCAGTCCTGACTTTTTCCCAGAGTCCGGAGGGTGAGAGTGCTGCAACGGGCTGCAGGCTAAAATCTATGGAAGTTGAGATTTGGATAAAGAACAAAGAAATGAGCCCRGCCATATTAATGATATCAGAAAAGAAAGAAAAATGGCTGTTCTCTCCAAAGGGCATCATTTACTGAAGCAATGCAAAACTTTTTAGTAAATTGAGGTCACTTCTTCCCTGAGTTTTCTCACATCCTGCTTTCCAGACACAGYGGCAAACATGACCTCAACAGGTGACTTCTGGTGGCATATCTGTGCTCCTCAGTCCCAGTCCTGTGTGGTGGGGAGAAGAGGTGAGGAAAGGCAGAAAGGAAAATGTAGCTGAGCTGAGCATCTTGGTACCCTGCAATGCCTAGGTGCAGATCCAAGCTGGCCTCTGGAAAGCAGAGCTGTCTGAGACTGAGGAGGGAAGGAGCATCTGTTCCCTGTCCCCTTTTTCTTCCCTTGCTTAGCCTAAACTCTGGATGTTGCTATGTCTTCTGTTTAGCTTGTCTAGCTGCCCTCTAGTATTGCTTTCACATCACATGGAGAAAAAAGAGGAGAGAAAAGGGATGGACGGTTGGCTATGTCTCCTATGGAGTTTGGAGTCCTCTTTGAGTCGGCAAGCCTAGGCATGAAAGCTCCTTATCTTATTTCCGTTTAGACAGTTCAGAATAGCCTTGTGGATTTAGATGTGCCTAGGCCTTTGACTTTCAGTGGGCTTTGGGTGCCTGGCTCTCAGATTCCCTTGCAGATCTCAGCTTTAAAGCTTTAGGCTTTCCTCACTGATGAGGGCTCCATTTAACCTTTCCTCTTGTCTGAAGGAAGCACATCATATTAGCCCATGCACACAGATGGAAAATTGAATGGGATCTTTGTCCTTTTCCTTCTTCTAATGTAACGACTCAGGAATCCCCCGTAAAAGCTGGATTTCCCTTACAAAGCAGTTAGTGGCAAAAGACATAGAAGGTAATTGGAAAAGTAGCCAGGTTTGAGATTAAAGTTGTTCCATCAGCTGAGACGTTTATAGAAAGCTTCCCCTCTGGCTGATTTACATAATGCTCCTAACCATTTCAGGAGGAGTGTTGGGAATCCCATAATGCAAATAACCCCTCAGCCTATATAATCAAATGCCTTCACCTGATCCGAGGTGAGCACAGGAAGAAATGTACCACATGTTTTACCCAGCTCAGCAATGTTTCCTCTGCAGACGGAATTGCTAACAATATTCCGACCTGTTGGAGCACAACATTGAAACGTATAGAAACAAGACCTGCAGCCACGTTCTGCAATTCAATCTTGTCTTTATTGCAGCAGCGGAGGTGCGCTGCATATTAGCAAGTATTTTTTTTCCCCTGACTAACCTTGGCTGGGTCTCATTACCAGTTCCCAGCTCTGCCGAGAATCGGTCTGGTTGGGTCCTTGTCCTGTGGAGTTGAAGGTGACTGGCTTCCTCTCCCGTCTGGGGATGGGGTAAGTGACTCAACAGCAGGTCCCGTGAAGCTTGTCCTGCAAAACGCTTAGCCCCTTGAATTCCCGCAGACAGCCACGCGGAGTCGGGATTGATGGGAGAGGACAGCTTCTTACCTGCTCGGAGTTACTGGGATACCGCTGTAGACTGATGTAGCTGCCCTGATTTTGGCTTGCCTGTGTAGCTTTACCCCTGCTGAGGATCTGTGCTCTAATCCTTTCCTTTTTACTTCTAGCTTCCAGAGAAGAACAATATATCTTGTACTCTCTTGGTAGTTTCCTTTCCATTCCTCAACTGAATTATACAGAGGGTACACTCGAGTGATTTTTAAATCTAAATGAAAATGTAAAGAACCCTTTGCCGTAGTGCGGAGTCCTACAATAAGGCAAATTGTTTAACTTCTACACACCCCCATCTGGCCCTAATTGATTCTTGTAACCCAACTGTGATTTCTAACATGTTCTAGTCGGAGAAATCTACCGGCACTAATTCAACACGGTGAGCGCTGATATGGCGTTTAATGCGACACTGAGATCCATTGCCCTTCCTGAGTTAGCCCGGGAGCGAGTATAACGCTGGCTGGTGATGACGAAATAACAGGTTTGGGGGCAGTAAATGCTGGTGAGGCAGACTTCCGCTGGAAACTYTTTGATTGAAAGAGAGTTTTTCTTCGCCGTCATCTTCTTCCCTTTCCCTCCTTGCATACCTGCAGCTCTTTCTTTTCTGGTGGAAACCCCACAGGAGAAGGCCATTCTTTGGGGAGCAAAGATCAGAAGCATTTTAGATGAGTCTGTATTCGCCATACCCCTGCTTGCAAAGCCCGTGATGTTTTGGCATTAGGATTCAGCACACAGTTTGGGCAGAGTTTGAATCCTGTTTCTCCGCAGCAGCTTCCCTGAGCCTCAGCCCTGCTGTGCAGAGCAGGTATCCAGGGGCTGTCATCCAAGGATACTTTCACTCAGCATTACAACTTGGATCCTCCTGAGCCAGGTCATYAGTAGAAGTGGGTGTCTTTTTTTTTTTCTATAAGAAGATATATATATATGCTAAAAATATTGGCTTTCTGGATATTCTTGGCTTCTTAGTAAATGGGGTGAAAGAAGAGCTGGTCATAATTCCTCTTTTGCTACAGTTTTCTGGAAGTGCTACTTTTCATCTCCTTGCCCTGGTCTTTGCTCCTCAAGGCTGTCAGGGAATTGGAAGCTGTTTGCCCTGGTAAGTGTTTTAAAGAAGAGAAAACAGGACTGGAATAAGTTGTGTGTTGGTGRAAAAATATATGCAAGGTCTTTCCAACAGAGTGGCAGTAACTAGTAGGTGAAGTCCTTGCACAGAGGGGTCCTCATGGAAGGGTGGTGGATTTCCTTCTTGCATCAGTAYGAATGTGCTAAGAAATGCCTTGCAGTGGCGGTGGTGGGAGCCTAACACTCCCCAGATGTCAGTGGTGCCAGGACAYAGCTGTCACTCCCTTGGTGCCTTGCTACTCCATCTTCCCATGGAAATTTTCTGTCCTCCAGGAGGCATTTTTAGCTGCCAGTGCTTGCTTTAAGACAACAAGGTATTTTAGGACTGCCTTTCACCCACTGCAGTGTAATGTGATTTGCCAGGTGACAGACTGCTTGATGGCAATGACTGGCAGGAAGCCAGGTTCCAAATTAGAGGTGACAGGTCCAGCTAGCACCAGCCTGAGTGCATCGGCATGTCCTTAGCCGTGCAGGGAGGAACACCAACATCTAGGTCCATTCTCTCCAGTGGAGCCCCTTGTCTCCGGCAGTTATACTGCTTGCTTCATCTCCCATACTGCCAGGCTTATGTCTCTGGACACCATGAGATCTACTTCCCTTGGCAAGCTGATGGTTGGAAGCTCCTTTTTGACTGCAGACAACCAGACGAGATGAGACCAGGAAGCCAAAATTGACAGCAGCACGTTAGATGTTCTGCAAACGGTGATCATCTTGTCCAGGCAAAGTCCATACTCACCATCGTAAGGCCTGTAGTCGTTCGTCTCTTCCCCTGTGCCAGGAGCTGTGTGTATCTCTGTGATGGCATGCATGGCTTGGGTCAGGAACAAGCTCATCCTCTCCCTAAGCAGACCTTGTTCTTCCAAAACTATTTGCAGTAGTTTTTCTTACAGTAGCTAAGCTGGTCTTTGAAAGAGGAGGCAAAACAGATGCTGGATTGTATGGGAAACAAGAGATTTACATTTATAGAAGGACTAAAAAGCTTCACTTTTGYTTGTTTTTGTTCTGTTTGTTTGCTTGCTTACTTTTCTGACTGTTTTTCACATTAAAAATTCAGGATATGCCTGTCTTCTATTTTCTCGAAGGCTCAGAGGACATCTGGAGAACTTGTTAGGCTTATGTTGCAAGAAAGATGATTTGTTTGGAGGACAGGGGAAATCTGGCTGTTTGAAACCTCACTTTTGGGGTGGATTTTGTTGTCACCTCTTTTTCTAATCAGTGATTCTGATTTCTAATCAGAAACCCTCATGAAAGAGATTTCTTTGTTAAACCCTGTACCTTAAAAAATAATGCTAGAGAAAGCCTCCAGTCCAATTTTGGGGGACCTCTAGTGAGTCTTCCCAGGAGAGAGCGATTTATATTCCTGTTTTGTCTGAGGTAATCTGAGAAAAGAAGAGCAAAAACATTTTTTAGTTAAAAATAGAGAACAGCCAACCTCACCCCCACCACYCCCTTCTATATGCATCGCTCATAAATGGGGGGAAAAAAGGCAGCGCCCCGCTTTTTTCCATTAAGCTTCTTCTATAATGTATTAATAGAGAATTATATCCTTGCTATAGGATTATTAAAAAAGAAGAGAGATAAAAATGATAGAAATGAATCCGTATTCTATTATGCGGATGACAATAGATACACTTAAGCCTTCTAGCCTTGACCTTGGCACATGTTTCATCTCAACTCTGGGCGAGTCTGAAATTGATACACTGACACTCATCATTAATATGAAGAACCATCATCTTCCCTGAGGAGAGCAAGGGGATGGGAAGGATTTTGCCGGCGCTCCAAGGGGCAGAGCAAGATCTTGTCTTTTCAGAAGAAATCTTTACGTGCTGCCTCTTCTTCKTCTTTTTTTTTTTAGTTAAACTTCCTACTGAAGTTCTTGTGTAGGAGCGCGGCTGGGTGCTGGCCTCTTCTCTCCCTGGCCGGACAGCGTGCCTGCCTCTCCGCTCGGAGGAGAAGCCTGTCCGTATCACCGTCCCCAAGGCGAGGCTGCCTCCACACTGCGAGGGGACCTCGCTCCTGCTGCCCTCAGCTTGCGGCACGCTGGCGGGAGCTAGGAAGAAGATTCTGCAGGGATGAACGGGAGGACAGCTGAGGGGTTTTGTTTGTCTGCTAGTTTAGCAACTTGAGTCTCCCATTAATTTGGTGGGATTTCACCCAAAATCTGGGGKTGACCATGAATTCTTGGTCCTGGTGTTTGACATCTCTTGCAGAAGCGCAGAGGAGGCAGCACCTGTTCCACCAGTAGCATCTCCGTCCCCCCGGACCTGCAGGGACTCCCTCGAGCTCGGAAAGGGGAGGTCACCCTCCAGGAGCCGTGCCCGGTCCGGCCCCTGGGTGAGGCAGACCAGCACGAGGCCAGGTTGCTGCTGTGGACCTGGGTCTGCTGGCGGTCAGGGCAAGGCTCCCCAAACTCACCAGATTCACGGTCGAGCTGGGCAGCACCTTTGCGGCTGGGGCTGGGTCCAAGGCAGCGCAGGAGAGCCAGGCACCGTGGCCTCCCCCGTTTCTTCCTTGCAGAGGAGAGAGGTTTCCATTCTCTCCTCCTTGCACCAAGTTTGTTTAGCCCTTGAGCTACCGTGAGTATGGAGGGGCAGAAAGAGGCACCTGATGTAGCGGCAGCTCAGCTGTGTCCCCGCTAATGCAGATATCATTTGATCAACGCAATCCTCTGCAACCTCTTGTGAGGATTAATAACGGCGGACGCTTTGCTCGCATGAAAGCCGAGGAGAGGGAGACTTTGTTATCCGAGCGCTCCAGGTGGGAGCCAGCTGGAAGGCGCCGGGAGCAGCGCTGCCGTGGAGAGGCGGTTGTAGCGGGCGGCTCCGGGAGAGCTTTGCTCCTCAGGTATTCCCGTGGACGGGGGAGATGGAGCAGCTCCAGCGCCTTTCCGGAGAGATCCCGGTGCCCCGGAGCAGGTCTGTCCCGGGCGGCCCCAGCGCTTCCGCTTCCTTCCTTGGCGCCGGTGCTTGCTCCCAGGCGTCGCAGCGGGATGCTCCCGTCTGGCTTGCACGGGGCCTCTGCTGACGACTGGCTGTGTCGAGAGAGAGCACCGGGCCGGGCTCRCAGCGGGGGCCGCGTCTGACGCGCCCACCGCAAAGGCGAGCTGCCTGCGAACGGATAAGTGCAGGATAACGCGTGCCAGGAGRGAGCACGGATGGACTTATCTCCAAAGACCTCGGTGTGGCAGCTTGGCTTGCCTGTAAACACCAAGTGTGCCTTCATTCGCTCTCTTTTTATTTATAACCTTGCTTGTTATTTTTTTTATTATTATTCTTATTCCTGCTGAGCTGTAAAGTTGTTGTTCAGAAAAAAAAAAAAAGAAGAAGAAATACTAGGGCAAATGCTTCAAGCAAATTAAACTGGCTYGTTAGAATGAGCGGCTTCTCCCTTATCCTTTGCTTTCCTTGGTCTGCGCTTTCCCGGGTCCCCACGTACATGTAGCTGCTCTCCCGCTCTCAATTTCAGTGTCAAGAACTTTATTGGCATGACAAGATATGCAGTGTTGCTGGAGTTAATACAGTCTCGAGTGTGTATGTCTGAGAGAGGTTTTCACAGTCRTAATTGGGTTTTACACAGTGTGTCCAGTTCTATATTTGGTGGCGGAGGCTCAGGTATAGCAGGAAGCTGTTTCCGCTTGAATTATGCAGATGGTTTTCTTCTTCACTTTTAAGAGAAAAACATGGACAGTCTGTACAGCTGCTTCACTCCTGACCTACCCTGCTGTACCTGGCTGCATTTCTGAGGAGAAATGTCTCGGTTGCCAGACTTCTTCGGGAAGGTAGTTTTTATTTACATGTTAATTAGCAAACTGTTCTTCCTTTGATCTCCGTTTGTCTATACCCTCTTCCCATTTCTCTTTCCGGTCATCTCGGTAAGGAGCCTGCTCGTGTCCTGGCTGTTACGTAGCAGGGAGACGAAGCCTTGCAGGAATATTCAGTGCCAGAACGCTTGTCGGGCTAACGTACTGTTGTGTGTTATCTTCCTAAGGCTGCTTCTTCTGGCCGGTATGAGAGCATGATGTCTGGGTAGGAGTGCGGTGTGGCTGAGCCTGGAGGTGCACCCGGGCTGTGCTTGCCAAAGGGCCCCGCTTTCCCGCAGGGAGGCTCCGCTCAGGCCCCGCGGCTGGGAGCCCAGGCTGCTTTTGGTGAGCTGGCAGCAGGCGGTGGCTCGTTGGGTGCCTACAGGACAAGCAGCAGGCGTTGTCCTTGTTCTGCCTGGCAGGATTCTTCCTTGGAGAAGGTTGGTTTTGGTCGTCCCTCACAGTTCTCCTACCCGGAGTCTGCCCCGGGAAGCTGGCAAAGGTGTAGCTCCTCTGGGGCCAGGAATTCTTCATACCTGCAGCCATTGGTGCTCCGTTTCGGCTCCATCCCTCGTCTGAAGTAGGTGATTTCTCTAACACTGCAGAGCTCCTGCTGGGTAGGCTTTGGACAGCATCCAAAGCCCTGCTGATTCGTCTGTTGTCCTGTCCATGCTGCGCCCCGTCTCCCGCGGTGCTAAGGGGTGGTGCAAGATGCAGCAGGGTTGGGTCAGCTGTCATGCTCACCCCTACAGTGACGTGTCTGTGGCAGGCAGAGGCATGGGTGCTAGCGCACGTTGGGCATCTGCATTTAGCCGTCGTTTTGTCTGGATGCCGTTGAGCCGGAGCAGGCTCGAGGGCAGCTCCAGCAGACTAGGCAGCTTATTGATGTCTGTATTGAGAAGGGCAGGGCTGAGGCCATGTTCCCCTCGCACTCCCCTTCCTTGCTTGAAGGCATCTGCCTGCACGTTGTTTATTTCCGTGAGGAGCTGATGGGCACAGAATTAATTGTGTCATTTGTTGTCCCTGGCGTTTCTATTCTGCTTGCTTCTTTCTTCTRTTTTCTGCATTCTCTGTCTCCTTAGCTCCTCTCCCTCCCCTGGCTTCTCCATACCTGCCTGGCATTTACCCTCTCCTTTCCGTTTGCTTCCTCTTCTCTTTCTTCACTCCTTATTTAGCCTTCCCCCTTAAAAAATCTGATGTCCCTACTCTCCTGTCCTCCCTCCCTCTGCCTTCTCTCCTCTTACTCCACAGGGACTTTTCCTCGCCCCACTTCCTCAGCATCCCCATTTCAAAGCTCCAGAGTTGCTACAAAGCAGAGAGAACGATCACATGTGGGCTGTTAACAGAGCTAAGGACCAAATGGGACTGAAGAAAGACAGTCCGCAAGACAAGGAACCTTTGCTCCAGGAGGCGATGAAAGGAGACGGAATTGGGAAAGATTTTATTTCAATTAGATTTTAATTAGCTGCTGTCTCCAAGCCCTCAGATCAGTTGCCAAATAATTGAAAAGCAACAATATTTGCATGTGGTGCTTCGAAGAATGGTTGCATCTGATATGTGGCAGGGAGAGTTTGGGGAAATAATTCCCAAGGTCAGTTGCTCCTTGCTGGTAGTTCAGCATGGGCAAATTTCTTGCAAATAACCCACTGTAGCCTCACACTAATTTTACAGTAAATTAATGCCGAGCCGGCATTTGTATGGATTTAATTAGCAGGCAACACAAACTTTTATAAACCTTTTGCAGTGGCAATTTAAACCTGATTGCAAAGTTAATAAAGGCAGCTATGGCAGGCGGGTTCTATGAGTCTGCAGGGACCAAGGCACACTAAGACACAGGGACTGCACAGACAATATTGTTTATGGGCCAAAACTGGACCGGGGTAAACTGGTGACACCCTGCTGCTCTTTTAYTGGAGCTGTGCTAACTTGGACAGTTACAAACGTAAGTCTCTAGCGTGTCATTTGGCTGTTAACGTGCAATATTTAACTAAGATCAAGGGTGGGATCAGTTGAGTGTCTGATGTGCTCTCTGCCTTGCATTTGCACRGCAATGTACTCAATAGCCTTCGTGGCGCCTTGCTGGCTGGGAGTGCTGTGATCTGTGAACTGCAGTCCTCTCTCTCCCAGCGCGATGCTGCTTGGCCGTGGCAATTACTCATGTCTTCCCTGGCTGGTTGCATCTTTCTGGAAGTTCAGAGATGTTGGCTCTCAAATTTGCCTTCAAAGTGCTCTTCTGCCAATTTCCAGACTGCTGCTGGATGYTTTTTACAGTGGCTACAAATAGTTGGGAGGCCGTGTAACACAGAAATCCCCATAAAAGCTAACGTTCTCTTCCCAGTACTTGCAGGCAGAGCGGTTTATGAGTAGGTCTGTTTTCTGAAGCAGTAATGTGCTGTGTGGTCCCTGAGCAGAGCTGCTAGAAATCACAAAATCAGGAGCTTCACAGCGCACATATATGGCTGATGTCTCACATAATTAAATAAGCAGGTTAGTAGCCTCGACTGGGCGTGTGKATTACAGCTCCTGTAATTCAGGATGGGCATGGATGTCAGCCCAGCATGGCAGAGCGCGAGGAAGCAGCAGCCCTTTACCAGCTTGTTTTTCCTGAGCRTGGATGCCGTGCTAAGGATATAAAAAATATTCATGACCTCTAGCTTGATGGGGCCCAGAACAAAGTCCCTCTTAAATGCCTGCAGAGTGGAGATGTTTCTTATTTTGCAAATAATTGTATTTAAAATATATATATGTATTATAAAAGGGAAAATGTAATTTTTGACAGAGCTGCCTTAATTGCCAACCTGCCTTTGTAAGAAATGGGAATAGCAGCCTTCAATTAAGATTAAAGGTTCTGTATGGAGATTCCCAGACACCTCTCTAATCAGTCATAGATATTCTATCCTCCATACTTTCCTCATAACACGTTATGAGGACAATGGCAAGTCATTAACCAACTATAATGGGAAAAGTCGTATCTAGCTATTACATTCTTTTTAGTGAGGCTGGGAGGGCGACTAACCCTCGGTAGGCTTTGTCTTCCCTTTTCTTTTTGCTAATAACATTCTTGCTGGAGCCAGTCAAATACAGCCCAGATGCTGGGCCACCGACTGCTCTGTTTGGCTTCTGGKGCGGTTTGATTGAGTGTCGAGCCATATTTTGCTGTCTGCTTCGCTGTGTAGATCTGGAGTTGCTCCATGGGCTAGCATTTGTCTGACATAAATGGGAGCAGAACTTGGCCGGCCTCAACCCCCCCCTTCCCTGTTAGCTGGAGGAAAGCTGCAATTAATGAATGATTAGTGGTATTATTTTGCTGTGTGTAAAAGGTGTCCAAGGACAAGTCTGCAATAGCTCCTGTGCAGCAAAGGGAGTAAGAAAGAGCTTATGGACTCAACAGGAGTTCAGTACTGGCAGACACCTTTGCTAAGGTGGCTGAGAAACCTCTCTAGAAAAGTTTTAATGTGGCTGTTATGCCTGGGTAGCTGTGGGGGCTCGTGTGTACTCATATAGAGATCTGTCCTTAGCTTGCCAGTGCCCTGTATCCATCTGAGGTCCCTAAATATATAGCCTGGTTTTCAAAGCTGCTGGGCTACATTTTTTCATGTAGGTGGCAACTGTTGGGTGTCCAGGGTCTTTAACATAGGTCTGAGATGTTCAGGAGGAATAAGGTGGACACCCAGGTGGCTCTGAAACTGCAGGAAAGCTGGCAGCCATCTCTCCAGGCTGCTGTTGAGTCCAGTGTGGGAGAYGGGCAGAATTAGCTTGAGATGCTTTAAGAAGCTCTAGTGTTCAAAAAGTGCTAAGTGCCAGGTCTCTGTAAACAAAATGGTTCTAATTCCAAACTCACCAGTTCCTTCTGAGCCCAAATTTGGAAGGAGAAGTTGGAGCAAGGTGAGCTGGGAAAGAGGAGAGGAGTGCCAAAGTAGGGAATGCAAGAGTAAAAGATTTGAGAGATATTTCCAGATGGATGTGGGTAGGAAAATGAGAGAGAACGCTATTTAGAGCGTGCAATTAAAATAAATCTGAACAGGAGAGGAGATGGCAGTGCTGAGTCTGTTGATGTGTCTGATGAAGCAAAGCTGATTCACCTAGAAGTTGACACAGCTGTGTTAATGTGCCTGCAAATAGCAGCTCCTGTCTGCCTGTGATTAAGCCGCGATGGAAGGCCGGCCTGTCACCTGCGGGTTCATAAAAGCTGATGCCTCCCCTTTGACTGGGGATCATTTCTAGCTGGGTTCCCATGCACATACTGAACTCTGACGCCCACTGCCAGGGAAAGGAGCAGTGAGTGCCGATGTGTTATTTTGGCTGCAGCTCTGCACTCTGCCAGTTGCTAGCGAGGTACATTAGCTGTGTAAACATTTCGATTGGCACCCATTACTTTGTTTTTCAGGATGCGGGCGTGCGTGCAGCGGGGAGGGAGAAAACGATGGGACACGGCTTCCTGAGTGTAATTGCAGCGATTTACCCATTTGCTGTTGTGACTGCAAGTGAGTTGTCAGGCAGGGGTCTAATACTGGGTATATGCACAAGTCATGAAGAGTGTCATTATCTAACACTGCATTTAGAGTTTTGGAAAGGGAGGGGAGGAATGAAAACCTTCTGCTGTGGGAAAGAGGACTCACACATGCCCCCCCACATGCTCAGGCACACTCTAAAAATGCCCCTCTGTAATCAAGCTCCTACTGCTCTCCATTGTGCTTTCTCTAGCTGTTGGTGCTCATCAGTCCTTTGGGGTATAAATAGCACCACTCCTGACAGAGCTGCTGGGTCTTGTTTTGACATCCCAGTCACTGCAGTGGTGCTGAACTGTGATAACACAGATACCGGGCTGTGACACAGCCCCATGAGTCAGCCTGCGCTTGGGCAGAGCTTGTCCTTGGAAGAGGCAGCGCTTGGGCAGCCTGAGAGCCCTAGATCATGGTACCCAGCTCGAAGGGCAAACGGAAATGCGATGGAAGAAATTCAAGTGTAGAAGATGCATTTATACAGGCGTACAGATGACAGGGCCCTGGATGTTGCTCTTGGAAGTCAAACAGCTTTCTGCCACCTGAGCTAGAAGTGACTTCCCTCTGGCTGATTGGCTTCCCATATCCTTCTCTRTGTCATATCCTCCAGTTCTGAGCGTTCATCCCCTAGTTGACCTCTGAGCATGACAGGGGGTGAGATTTTGGACTTGGCTGTGCCATGGCTGGGGAGGGACCAATAATACACACCAGCTTTTCTCTGTCTTTAGTGGGCTAGTCATTTTGTGCAGTGTTTTTGGATACCGGCGCAAGCAAAGCTAATGTAAAGCTTCCAAGTATAGCCTGGAGGAACTGAAGGCTAAAGAGGGAGATGTGATCTCGGTTTTCCAATATGTCAGAAGTTGTTATAAAAAAGAGGCCTATCGATTGTTCTCCACGTCTGCTGCGAGACAGAACAGGAAGGAATCGGATTAGTTTGCAGTAGGGAAGATCAAGGTTAGATATTTGGGAAAAGAAATCTCTCCCATAGGTAGCATGTGAAGGTACTAGGAGAGGTTAACAAGATAGGCCTTTGAGTCTTGCTGTTGGGGGCTTTTAAGAACTGCTTAGGCAAATACGTATCAGGAAGGGTCTAGATACAGTTGATCCAGCCTCCAAGGTGGGATACGGGGTAGGTGATTTCACAAAGTTCTTTTATCAGTCTATAAATGTCAACTTATGGCTGCGTTGTTATCACTCACTGTTACACATGCACAGAGCAAACTCGGCTGTTACGATACAATGCTTATTAAGCAATTACTGTGGAAAGTGGAGGAGGTGTCTTCAACCTGACTGCTCTGCAGATTTCCTGTGAAAACTGTCTCGCTGAAATCCAAATGTCATCAGTCATCAGCAGCTGAACAGCCTYTCCGAAATCTCCAAGTGGGACGTATGCACTGGTTCATTACAGCTGTCATCCTGCTGGCGCTTGGTTTTATTTGTGGCAGCGGTGGTGTTCACAGAGGGCCTCTGCTGTGCTTTTTGGATGGGAACGCTAGCTCCAGGGCCTTGAATCCAAAAAAGTTTCAGCTGCTCCGAAGGCAGATGCTGTGTCAGCACCCACCACAGTCTTCCAAACCTGTGCAGYGGTGGTGTGCTCCAGACAACCCAGCTCCCCTCGGCAAGCACCTGCTTCCTGGGGAAAGCAGGACTTTCCAGCACTGCTTGCAGTTGAGGCTGGTGCRTATATCTGAGCTGTTCTCCTCCTCRTTCTCTGTGGTTTATTTGAAAGGCCTTGCAAAAGATGCATGCTTTAAAGGTGCTCCTCACCAGGGTGGGTGAGGAGTGGGAGAGCATGGGTTTCCAAAGCTTCAGTCCTTCATGTGGTAGCTCTGGCTTGACTTTCTCCTGTGCCTGGTAGTGGTTTTGGTTAGATGGGCAATTCAACCTACCCCAACGGTGTCCCCTTGAGTAGGTGCCCGGCATGCAGCTGTGGCAGCAAGTTCCCCTCTTAAACAGATGCTTTTTGCTTCCAGGAAGGAATTTCCTCAGACTTCCCCAGGGACAGTGGAATACAGCACTTCCCCTGTGCTGGGATAACTGCCTAAATTCTTCCTCTATGGTCCATTGCAGGGTTAAAGCGTATTCCCCACAGTAATCAGAGAGGGGATGGAATGTGCAGCCAAGAAAGAGAAAATCTAATGGGTAGGTAATTAAAGAACATGCCAGGGGATAGATGAATGAATAGAGAGAAGGAAGGATGCGGAGGGGCAATTGAAACACATCRATACGTATATGAGGAAGGAGAGATGGAAAAGATTAATTTATGGTCATTGCTGTCTTATTATTCTGAGTCAGCAGCTCTGAGCACATCTAGAAAGTCTCCAAACTTGACATGGTGCTGTAAGGTTAACGCAAGGCCGGTTGCTCTGCCGAGATTCTCTGGGCTCTGAGCGGGATTAGAAAAATACCAGCCACAATCGGAGATGGAGAACATAGGGGAGCACGAGATAAAAGGGTGAGGAGTGGAGTTAGAGGGCTTTGTGGCTGGGATTAGCGAGTGATGATACAGGCTAGCACCGGCTCGAGGTCATCCGAGGAGCATTATTATTTGGGATGGGAGCAGCAGCGAAGAAGGAGAAGATAGCGCTTCATTCCGGATGGGATGGGCTTTTAATAAGTTGCACTGCCTGGTTTCCAAGTTGGCTAGAAAATGTGTTTTGTGTGTGTGTGTGTGTGTGTGCCTAAAATGCCTAGGGCTGTACCCAGAGGCATTTCAGCAGTCAGTGGCAAGTAGTTTTTTCAGGAGTCTTTGCTGCATAGAAATTGCTTACATCCTGCAAGCCGCAAGTGAACTAATCCTGTTGCATCCTTCAACCCCAAATCCCCTGCAGCAGCTGAACCACTGGGGGAATAGATGTCAGTCCTGCTGCCTGTAGCCACAGCGATGAAGAAGTTGGGAGCYGTGAACAAGAGCCATGCAGGAGGCAGCGGTGGCGTTTGTGGGAGAAGAGTTGTGACTGGTTGTGTGCATGGTAGATAGCCATGCGTCCCGTGGGGCTGTCAAGGCCCTCCAGATARCTAGCTTTGGCCTGAAGGCTTGATCTGATCCCCATAGCTGAGGTGACCAAGGGATTTCCTGCCCTCTTCTTTTTCCAGGTGCTGTAGTTTTCTAAGGTTGGTTTTAGTTTGCTGCCCTCTTCTCTAGGAATTGCCTGTTCCACGGGAGCCTGAGACTTCCCTGCTCTCTTCCCTGGTATGCTGTAGATTAGTGGCTTTGGATCTTTTATAGTAAAGGTCTTGATTGAATCTGAGGAGCTGTGTAAGGGCCTTGTTGTGTGTAGCTCATGACCTAAGACTGGAAGGAACAGCTATCTTTTTCTCTGTTTGCTGTAACACAGGGGAATAAGATGCAGTGATTTCTCTTTCCCAAGGTGGCTTCTTACTGCGGCTTGAGCATCTCGTAGAGGCGTGCGGAAGCCAGCAGAGTGGCAAGACAGCCCCGTTAGCAAAGCTGTGTACCTGCCCCTGCCCAGGGACTGCGGCAACGCTGAGTTGCAGGTTATGTGCTACGAAGTGGCCCCTTCTCCTCCTCTTGGTTCTGACGAGTGGCTGGTAGGCGGCTGTATGCCTTCTTGTAGTGCTGCTGATGCAGTTCGAAGGAAGTGTGTAGTCATTGGCTTAGTGGAAGGGGTCTGGCAGCTCCGGAAAGCTGAAGTAGTACTTCACAACAAGGGATGAACCATGAAACTTGTTGAAAACTGAAACTGTTCACAATGGTCCTTACTGGAAACCTTCTGCACATCTTTTCCCTTCTCCTTGCTCCTTGTTTGAAGCACACCTTTCTTGTTCCAGCTTCCCAGGCTGGTGGGCTGAGCAGAATTTCCCCTTTAAATGACATGGGGGGGGGGGAAGATGGAGCAAGATATATCTATCTAAAATGCTTCTTTGGTCCTCATTGTGAGCTGTGCATTGATGTATATCAACAGCTTTCTTCGCGCRGCTCCCTGGGGCATATCACAAATCCGCATAATGTCCCCGGAGGCTGGACTTGGCTGCTGGAGTGCCCTATTAGCCATTCAAGGCACTAGCAACAGACACCCTCCTTGYCCTGTCGGCAGACGCTTCCCTATCCGCCAAGGCTCCGGAGCGGTAATTATTCCAGCAGCGGAGGCAGATTGTACCGATCTCRGGGAATCGGCTCGGGATTGGCCTGTTCGCGGCAGCACG
This sequence comes from Rhea americana, assembly GCF_003343005.1. Classification (NCBI taxonomy): domain Eukaryota; kingdom Metazoa; phylum Chordata; class Aves; order Rheiformes; family Rheidae; genus Rhea; species Rhea americana. The sequence goes on along the minus strand of NW_028186623.1, from coordinate 1,806,836 downwards.
GCATCGTACCGCAGAGAGGGACAAAGCTCCCCGTTTCCGGTGTGGGGCCGGACCGGTTGGCTGGCTGCCGGTGGCAGCGGTGCGAATCATTGTTGCATGAATTTGCAAGGGACAACACAAGGCGAGCTATTGTGTTCCAGCCCGAAGACAGCTGCATTTACATGGTGGGGAGACTGCATGATTACCATGTAAATACAGGCCAAACATCACGCTCATGCGAAACTTTGAATAAAGTCGCGGGAGTCCTGCTGGAATACAGATTCAGCCCAAAAGTCTGATTTTTTTCCGCTCATTTGCAGTATTGTAAAACAGGAGTAAATTCCCTGGCGGCCTCGGAGCGCATACAGTTCTTGGAGCAGTGTTTCAGGAGAGTGTGGTTTTCAGGCAGAAATAAGGGTCTTGCCAGTACTACATGATTCTGGGTGACAATTTTGCATAACTTGGAAGGTGAGACCCTAAGGCATGAATCTCTCTCCAGAGGCATAATCCAGCCTGTTTTCCTTTTGGTCTGCCGATGGAAAAGCAGGCAAGCATGTGTATTAAATCCTCACGTGGTGGGGAAGACGAGTGTGCATCGCAGTTTGTTTATTCCCCGTTTTAATAATTGGCTGATTAAGTTCCATTTTTATGTGGTTTCACTGGCAATCAGATTGAGAGCTGTAATATCCCCTCACACCTTGTAATTACCATTAATTTCTTCTCCCTCCTCCACGCAAGTCAGGCCAGGCTTGGCAGCGGCAAGGGAATGGGAAGGGAGCAGGTTGCATATTCATGAGCCAAGTTAGTGCCGGCTCCGTGGACGTGGATGGGGGCTGCAGGGCGAGACGAACCAAGAGGCAGGAATCGGTGTGCAAGGAGATGGGTGAGGAGCAAGGGGKGCCAAGGGGAAATCCACCTTAAATCTGAGACAAAGGCAAGCCTGGCAAAGTGTTGAAGTCAGCACAACAGCCTGGCGAGCCTAATTACCATAACGATGTGAAATAGTCCAATCAGCAATCTGGGGCTAATCTTTCATGTATTACAGGTCTCTCTTTCGTAGCGCTCCACAGCTAAATGCATTTTTAATGAAGATATTCCTAGACGCGCAGATAATTTCCCACTCTTTACAAGGAGGGTATCAGAGCTCATTAAATGGGTCGTTCTTCTTTATATATAGCTATCTAGCCGTGGGGACTTATGGCCCCTTTCTTTAGGATGCCGACGGCGGTGCTGTCTGAGGCAAAGGGAAGCCTTGGCCCGTGCGGGGAGGGAAGGATGGTGGCCGCAGCGGTGGGRCCGGCGTTGTCGCGCTGGGAGGCGCAGGCCGGCGAGAGGATGGGTTGTGGCAGGGCCAAGGCTGGCGATGAGCAGCGGGTGCATTATTGGATCTTCAGCTAAGGCTCTTGAGGGCTTTTAATATTATTGCGATGGTGGCGAGCTCCTCTGCCACCATCTAAAGAGCTGTCAGGTGAGATCGAACTGGAAGCGCGAGGGGCAGCTGCAGCTGCCTGGCGATGATGGGGAGCCCTCTGGGAGGGAAGAGGGACACTCCACTCCCCACGGCACTCGTCTCGACAGCATCTCCGTGGAGGCTCGAGCAAGGGAGATGAAAACGTGGAGATTGCCTTTAAAGTGGCAGACTGCTGTCTGCTGGCAAGAGGAGGCTGCAGAGGGTGTGTTTCCAATTATCTCTGTAGATTGGGCCAAGTCCAGGAGGGGGTGAGGAGCCACATGTCAAAATGAGGTCTAGGAATTGCTGGGCAGAAACAGTGTGGTGGCCGGGCTAGCTGGGTGCCGTGTCGCCGTGAGATGCCCGTGCGGGTGCTGCTCATTTATAACCTGCCCAAAGGGGAAGAGGCTTTGGACTCCAGAGAAGGAGTGTTCCCCTTGTGCCTGTGAGCAGAAGGGYGCGTCAAGTAAGCGTAGCTCATGCCATGCAACAGCAGGTTTCCTTCTGGGCTCTGCATTGCCAGACCTTTGTCTAGGCCTCAGCAGTTGCTCTGRGGTCTCCTTCCATCTTGGGATTTAGCTTATAAACTTAAAGATAGAAAGACCTCTAGAACATAAAGCTCTTTGAATGCTCTGGAGATGGGCTGGAGCAGCGCTGTTGGGCCTGATTCCTCACTTTTGGATATGAGCCRTACAGGAGGTGGCCTCGGCTCAAGGCAGACACAGGCCTGAGATCTTACCTTTGAATGCTTGCACTGGATGTCCAGATTTCCTCAGAAGTTCGTCCCATCTCTTTCCCTGCTTTGCTCCTAAGCCCATCCTGAGGACCACTCCCATTGTGAAAGCAAATGAGCATTGCAGGCAGCAAGGAGTTAAAGAGGGAGATGAGTGAGACAAGGATGGCAGAAGCTTGCAGGGATGATAAACACCACGAATGATGATTTTCTCTCCATGGAGTGGGCCATTGATCTGTGATTAGAGTAGCTGAAGATTTTAAGTCAATCAGGTAGAAAATCACATCATGGAGGTTCAGAGGTCAGCAAAACTGGGAGGGTAGAAGGGAAGGGAAGCGCTGTCGGTGCCTCTCTCAGAGCAGCTTTGGTAAGGTGGAGATGCAAAGATCACTCCCAGTGATGTTTTTCTTGTATGTTATTCCCTTTCAGGATCCCAAAGGAAATGGCCAAAGGGCATTAGCTTGACCTGGCTGACCAGGTTGGGAAGACGGGTGTCCTTCTGACTGATGCTTTAAACACCAGACTGTGTTGTCTTCTGTGCTGTGAGCAACTTTCAGGCTCTGGTCACCTGGTTGGGATTCAAGCCAGTGACCTAGGGAAACAAAGCACTGCCGCTGGAGTAGACAGTGAAACCTCCAATGGATCGAAGAAAGGGTTGTGGCAGGGACGGGAATGTGAAAACATCACTTGGACGCAGTAGTGTCCCACAGTGCATTTGTTAATTAGGACATCTCACAGACTTTTAACGTGAATGAAGTAGTCCTCCGCAGACCTCCTTCTGGCCTCAGAAGCCCTAGCCCTAACCCCTCGTTCTCGTGTTGAGCCTATGCTTGGCAATGCTTCCCGGATTGAAGTGCTTCAAATGCTGGAGTTTCACTCAGATTGGGCTAAAAATACATTGGGAAGCTGGTGCTCGCAATACTGGGCTTGGATCCTGCGCGAGGAGCCAGTGTGCKTCTTTGCACTGACGAATGGATAGATCATGTGTGTGCTTTGGTTGCTACTGTAAATAACTAGCTACTGTAGCCAGGTACTGTAGCCATTATAGATTAATTCCGTAATTGGTCCATCTGGAGTGTCTACTTAAAATATCAATTCATCTATTGACTCACCTAATATGTTGAAAGGAGCTTTAGGAAGACACGTGCACAAATAGTCGGGGAAAAAACTGGCCAGAGCTCATTTAGCAGGCAGACRGGGAGGAAGGTCACAAGATGAGCAGTCAGGGAGGTTGGTAAAGGGTTACTCTTAAGCAGATAGATCACGTGTAATCTGGCCTTGCACAGGGAAAAAAGAAATAACAAAGGTATGGCAGATTAAACAGAACACAAAGGCAGAGTGTGTGATTACAGCCTCCCTGTCCTGCTTTTTCCTCGCCCCAGGACGGCAGCTGCACCTCTCATTTTCTCTCTGTTATTTTGTCTCTGTCCCCAGTCCCATGGCTTCTTAGCAGGATGTTTTTAAAATACGGTACGATTCTGTTGCCTTCTGTGTTTGGAAACCCATGGCAGGCACTGACCTTTCAAGTCTCTTCATGATTAAAGCTCTTATTAATTTCCTGTGGGGCTACAGACACTCTGAGGCAGTAAAGTGTTGGGAGTTCATTAACATGTGGGGCTTTAATTAGTCGGCAAGAAATCCGTCTCTGTCCTGGTTTGACCAAGGAAAAAAGAGCAAGAAGAAAAAAAGGAAGAGAGAAAATGATGTTGGAATAAAAATAGTGGCAGCACAAATGACTGCACAGTGGGAGTAGATTTCAAGGCTCACGATTTATTTATCAGGCATTTTAGACCTGTGTGCATGTTCGCCATACAAACCATCAGCGACGGCCCTTTGTACGGCGATGCAGATACACGCTCGTGCGGAGAATTGTCCTGCTGGCGCCACGGACGGGAACGCTTAATAAAATYGGAAAGAGAGCAGAGCAGGCATATCTGAAGGCATAGTGATAGAAAGGGGGTGACAGCACCCCGTGCTGAAAATGCACTACCTGTGCCAGTGTCAGGCCATTGCATGCTCACAGACTTGGGCAGAGCATGCACCAACCTCCCTGGGAAACCAGGTCCAAGGAACGCTGGTCCACTAAGGTTGGACTCTTCCCTCTTGTGCCTGTTTTAGAGCAGCACCGTGCACTTGGCATCACACTTAGCGCAGATGCGGACTGAACTGGGAGCAGAACTGGGCACCGAAATAGCCGAGACGATGTACTAATGGTAGATTGGGAGCAGGGCATCAACATGTGGCCCTTTTATTTATTTAAATCTCTGGTGGAATAATATATGTTTGATTGCCCAGTTGATCTATTTGTGACAAGTGTTAAAACACATGTGCATTGATTTTCTTTGAGGAGTGTATTGCTAAGAGTAATTTAATAGTGGTATTGAGCATAGCTTTTACTGGTTGAGAGAAAGGCAGAGGGAGGAGGTAGGGGGATTAGATGAAGAAGAGAGAGACGCTAATGGCGTTTTTGTAATGCAATTGCTTAGGTCAGTGAAAAGCTGACACAGTTTAATGCACTTGCTTGTTGGGGATGTTATCATATACAGGATTAAGCCATTCCAAAACATGAAAACAAGAGCAGCTTGTTAGTGAGTGAAGCCGTTAAAGAGCTGCTGTTGCAAAGTTATGATCGTTGTGCGAAGGGAGTTGGAGCTGTGCTCCTGCTATTACCCTCTGGTGCTGCAAGTCTGCGGGGATGTAGCTAACTGCAGGGCTCAGGTAGCCCCTCTTCCTGTGGGAGCAGGTTCTTGGCTTTTGCACGGAGATCGTGGATCCCAACAGCTCGTTAGATGATAGGAGCTGACTGGCTAGATCCTCAGCGTGGGGTAAATCGGTGTAAATGTCTTGGCTTCCATCTAAGACCTGATGTAAAATGCTGATGTGACTTGCTGTAATTACTGYTATTGCCAGCAACTGAATCTTGGGCTCTTTAGGCAAGTTCCCCATCTGTCTGGGAGAATGAGTCCAATAGTCACGTACCGTCTTCCTGGAGCTTTAGCAGGTTCGTATTTCAGCTCTTTATGAGGAGAAAAGATTTTCTGCAAGCCGGGGTCTGAAAGTCAAGCTGGGCGTTCTCTGGCTTATACCCCTGCTGAAATACTGTCCTCATTTATACCCGTGTAGTCTCCTCATCTCTCGCAGGATTGCAGAGCTCTTACTCGCAGCGGAATCCAGGCCCTGCCAGAGATTGCAGCTACGCTGCTCCTCGTGCATCAGGCGCAGCAGGTTCTGGCTCCCTCTTTCTCGGTTGTGTTGACTCGGCAGGGCTGACAGGAGCAGAAAGCATTACAAATGTGTCATTGTCACTGAATATCAGCAGATCCGGCTCCGAATATGTGCGAGGAGCTGCTTTGTTGAATATGACAGTAAGGTGGTGCCATTTTTCCGTTGCCACTTTTCGTAGCAGAGCTGTGTTTTAGCCTTTCCCCTGCTAGCGTAAGCTCCTGTCTACCATATATAATACTTAGTTCTCAGTCTAGTCTAGTTAGAGATGTCGAAAACAATGGAGCATCTCCTCCTTTCTCTCGGGAGAGTGTTGTACCACTTTGTAGATCTCTACATCAAAAACTTTTTCCATGTTTATATCTGACCTACCTTCTCATTCATTCTCTCTCTTTCTCCCTCCCCCCCCCCCCCCCTCTCAACTAGTCATAGTTTTATCCCTGTGGCATCTATTCCCCATTTTTACAGTTTTCACACTTGAAATCCTTACGAGGTGAAGTAACATCCTACTTGTACGTGTGTCTTAACTAGACTATAAATCTTGCTAGTTGACAAGGTTATTGTTATCCGGCTGCTGCCATGACCCACTGTTAAAATACATGACATAAATTACACAGAACATATCATACAAGCCATTTTCCCTTGTATGAATCCTGATAAATATTAATGGCCCATTGCTGTAGCTTTGTACAGTGGTAGCGTTGGAGTCAATGAGGGTGATCCGAGGCGTGATAATTGCTAGTGGACATAGGCCCTGGACAGCCACCAAATTAGCGCACTTGCTGAGTGCAGTGCTCTTCTAGAGCTCMGTTGCACTTGTTTTTGGTCTCTGCTGTTTTGAACTCTCTACCATAGGTTGGAGACCCAGCTTGTATTACACAAGATTGAACCATAAACTCTTTTTATGTCTTAAAGCACGCTCAAACCCGCTGACCTCCTCTGAGGTTCGAAACAGCTTGGTCACATGTTGTTAAAATGAGGTTTCGTGCCTGCTTCTCTGAGGTTCCAGCTGAGGAACCTCTGCTAGGTTTTAAAAAGCCTAAGGTCATCGGGTGCAGAGCCCCAAGGGCCAGGAGGTCCGTGTGTCTGACTGCCTGGGCTGTGGGGCTGGGATCAAGGGCAGCCCAGSTTAAGAGTCCTTCTTCTGGGTTTTGCACTGATTTGCTCTTTAGCTGTGGGAAAGCTGAGCTGGCTTTCTTTTCCTCAGTCAGGCCATATATAATATTTAACATAAAATGTGCATTCTTACCTCATGTGGCCAGTAATCTTTGCCAAAGCATGGTGGCGACGAGGAGAAAAGCCGTGGGGTCGTGACAAAGCGTCGGAGCCGCAGGTGATGCTTTCCCATTCCTCGGTGCCTCCTGGGGCACGCCAAGCCCTGCCACCCATCCTTTCCCGATGTGTGGGCAAGCGCTCTGGACTTGTCCCACATCAATACTCTTCACCCGTGGCCTTGGCATAAGTCGGCACCAACCTGCCCTTATCAACACCATCTAAATTCACAGCGCTTGCCTCATGTAAATGGCACTTTATCCACTGGAAATGTGAATCCAGGCGGTAGYGTCGGCGCCGTCACGCTTATCAGAAATACATTATCAGGTGGGGATTAGACAGAGCCTCRCGCTCGTGTTGCTGTCCACACCAGGCGAGTAATGAATAATGAAAATTCCAGGGACCGGAGACAAACGCACTTGACAGGCAGGGAAGCRTCCGCGCCTGCCTTTCACTCACTCTAATGTGACAAACATGGCTCCTTTAGAAATCTTTCCACTCCATTCACCGTGGCGTTAAGTTGTTTTCTTTTTTTCTCCACCCTCATYCTTCTATCCACCCGCTCTCCACCAGCCCCTCAGCCAGGTCGTCGTCGAGGCGCACAGAGGCAGGAAAGAGGGAGGTTGAATTTAGGAGGCCACGAGCACCCCAACTCTGACCCAGCCTGCCAGACGCTGCTTTGCAGTCAGCTCACGGCACGTATGGATGCTGCACGATTTGGGTCCTTATCTGCTTTGAACTTTGATGTTGCGAAGTCGTYGTTTGTTAATAAGCTTAAGGTCATAGGTTGCAGCTTTCAGAAGAAGACGAAGCATGGTAGAGATGCAGCTCCACTCTCACTTTTATGGCCGTAGTGAGTTTGGTGCAGACGAAAGGGAAGGGACAGTGTCTCCTAGGGGAAGCCTGACACAGTGCAATGGTCCTGCTTCTCGACCCCTCCTGTGTCTTTCAGTGCTGAGCTTCAGCAGCTCTTGCGGTTTTGCTCCCAGCCCCTCCAGGTGTTCCCAACCTGGTCAAGCCTGGTCCCAACCTGCAGGCTGCTAGTTGCCTGAATCTTTGCCACTTTCTCAGGGTCAGTTGATGCTTGGTTTCATTCTGTCTCGTGCCATCAGCAGGAAGTCTCWTGCCCCTCCTTCCTAGGACATGGTGAGTATGCATTCTGCATGGGRCTGACTGTCTACTCTTCCTGGTTTGCAAAATGCATAGCTCGTCAGTGTGGTCAGTAAGCTAGAGGTAGTACCAGGACCTACAACAGCTTTCCCGGGCTCGGAGTGAGCTTTCCTGCCATTGCTGTCCTCTAAGTGCCCTGCCTCATATCTGTTATGTATGATTTGCACGTACAGAAGGAGGGATGTGGGTTAGGTAGTTACATGCGGTTTTTTTGCAGGATGCTACACGTGAGCTCTGCTTGTCCTCTAAAGTATCTGGATGCTCTGTAGCTTTCACCATGCAACTCTGGCTGACCTGTGGGCTAGGGCACTTGTCGAAGAGCTAGCGTACAAGCAAAATGGGATYGTGGGGATGAAGGGGTTCATCGTGCACAGGTATGGGGATATTTAACACCGCTCAGGTTTGGCCTGCCCCTAGTCTCATGTAAATCAGCCGTGGCAATGCCATCTGTAAAGTCTGTCTACAAGAGACGAGACTCCAGCATTGAAGTTTTTTTTCTGCAGTTGTCATCTAGAAGTGTGCAATAAATTTTATGGACCAGAGTTTATCGAGCACAGAGCATGAGGAATTGAACTGCCCTGCTTGAATCTGAAGCTGATGTTCTGGAGAGAACAAGCACTTTCAAATGAGTGCTTCGATCACTCAATACCCACTTTTTGGAGGAAGCCAAACGACCGTGTCCCAAAGTGGCATTTCCCAGGGGAAGCAGAGCGTCCTGGTGCCAGCCTTGCCTCTGCCTTTGCCTTGACTATCACGCATGATATCTGTCTCTTTTCCAACCTGTCTCTTTTAAATAAATCCAGCCAGCTGTTGAGAAGACGTCTCAACTTGGCACCAGTTGTGACAATCATTCTTGACGCAGTCTTCCCGGATGTGTTATATAAACTCTCTGACTCTGACTCTGACTCTTCCTCCAATCCACCCAGCAGGGAGAGAAAGAGCTGTGAGCCCGCAACACATCTGCTTCTCAGTGTGAGCCTTTGCCAGTGAGATTCCTGCTAATTAACGTCAAACTTATTTTAGCAAATAATGCACATTATCTTGTCCTGCGGAAGGGGTTGGTGCCAGCACTGATCACTGCTGCTCCAGAGAAGCATCGCAGAAGTGTTATGTTTCAGGCACAAAGTGAGGTGGAGATGGGCAGAGCGGCCGGGAGGGGGGCGCGCTGCAGGTCAGCAGGGGCGTGCATCGGAGATTACCCCATGTGAGGCAGTGACCTCCTAATGGTCCTGGATCGTTGTGTCTTGGAGTCTTTGCCAGATGTGCAGTCTCAGCCAACCCGGATCATACGCTTTTGAAGCTGATTGATTTATGCCACTGACTTCAGCAATGGTCTGGACTGTGGAAGCCCCCTCCTGCAAGCATAGTGGCCTCCTTTCCCCCTTCGGTGTTTAGCTGTAGTGACAGTTTCATTTGCTTTTCCCTTCAAGGATATTGCCTTCCTCATGTACCAGAATCACAGGAAGAGGTGTAGCAAGCATCTATCCTTTCCTTCCCTCCCAGCCCTCCCCATTTTTCCCATTTTTTTAATTAACCCTTAGTGGGGGGATTTTCCAAAGCAGGGCGAGCTAACCGCTCCCTCGATTTCTCTGACTCTTGCAGAGCAGAGATGAGCTGGTGATTACTTATTGGGAAAAAAAAAAAAAAAAAAACAGTCTCTGATAATACCAGCAGCATAGCCTGTATAAGATGAACCAGCTAGCCTGTATTAGTATAGCTAATAGTTTAAATAACACCACCATTAACTGGCTTGCATTATGTTTTTCATAGGAGTAAATTGAGGTGCATGGAGAAAACAAGCAAGCTATACGTGGGGAGCTGGTGGCAACCTCAGATGTAATGGCCAAAAATCCTGGCACCAGGTCCTGCACCTGTACTATTTTGGCTGCGATTCCTCTTTGAAGCGAGAGCTAAAGAAACCCCTTCTCTCCTTGCTCTTTAGCAAGCTGGTAATGACGGGCTGGTTAGTGCAATCAGCAGCAGCTTTCACTCGGGGTTTTGTTGCTTCAATTTAGTCTAAACGCACTTTCATCTATAGAGTTTTACTTAAACTATATTATTCTTCTTTGAGTCTAACGTTGCACTATGTCTTTAATTGTGGAATTCTTTTACCTTTCAGGGCAGTTACAGTTGAAGTCAATGAAAGTTATTTGCTACCATTAATGGCAATTTCCATTACTGTGCCATTCTGTAGAAACCCTGCTGAAGGAAATGTTCAAGGTTGGGTGACCGTTCCAGAAAGAACGATACGCTGGGATCGCTTGGAGAAAGAGGTCTCTCTTGTGCTCTAGCTCGAGGCACAGGACGAGCCTTTCAGTCTGAGGATGCCGCGGGAATCTGAAGAATTTGGGACCTAGAGCTAGGAGTAAATTTTTGTTTGGAGCATTTTTCCCCCCAACAGAAAAAGACCTTCTTTTTCAAGAGATACACTGACGTGAGAAACATCTGTTGTTTTTGCTAAAAAGGGAAAAGGCTTGTAGAAGTAAAAAGCTCTCTAGAATCTGTTTTTCTCCCCTCCCACTTTTTAACTGGCAAAATGGAAAAAACTGTGAGCTCATAGGGCAAAATAAACACTAAACAAAAATAAAGTGAAATGATTTTTCTGACTGGGCAACTGAATTTCTTTTTGGTTTCTGAATATCAAAATTGGTGCGTGGGGGGAGTAAATAGGAATCTGATCGGTTTACTGTCATTAAAACAGACAAAGGTATGCAAATTAAAAGAAATGAGTTGCAATGCACACAATAGACTGAACAGAGAAATAACCATTGTGCTGGCCTTGTTTAAATGACAATATTTTCAAGGGATCTCTTAGAAAGTACCTGCGTGGAAAGAATGATAATGTTGCAAAGTTAAGCCCTCCAAAGTTAAGGCAAGTCAGATTGAAGGTTCTCCATGCAAGCTGAAATCAGCCCCGCTTGCAGGCGTTCAGCCTCTAATGATCAGTCATTCACTGTTTCTAATGAATGGACCCATTAAGGCCCCATCATGCCAGAGCGTCAGGATACGGAGCTGCTTCTCTTTATACGGAGACTGAGGGCACTTGGGACCTTCTCTGAAGGTTTGTGTAAGAGATTAGCATTAGATGTTGAATACTCTTAGGAGATGTCACGGCTGAACTTTCCGACTCACTTGAACGGAGCACTGATATTTCTCACCAGGGAGAGGAAAAGGAGGGAAACCAAGAGACGAAGCTCTTGGTGTGATCGCTTGTAAGCAATAGCACATCAGGCGGAAATTAAATACCTCTTGGTCTTTTATCAGGCTGCTTCCCGAATCCCGACTTGGGCTCCTTGCGTCGCTGTTGCTCTCCATTCGGGGGGTGAACTGGCTTTTCCCCAGGGCAGATGGCCTAATGCCAAGTGTGGGACAACGCTGTGTTGAGGATCCCCGAGCCTGGAGCTCCAAGGTGGTCAGTGTGCTGGGGACGGGAGCAGCAGCAAGGATCTGACGCAGAGCAAGGGCAAAACATGCCACTTGTCGGCTTTGGGGCTTGGCGACAGCGCTTTCCGCTCGCCAGCTTTCCTAACACACCTGTTTGTCCCCGTCCCTTGCCTTCCAGGCAAAGTGGCCCTGGGTTTCTGTTGGAGGATGAATCTGTCTTTGTAGCTTGAGGGAGCTTGCTGCGGTGCATGCCGGCTCCTGAGGCTGGCATTTCTCAGGCCTCCTTCCTGTGGAGGAGCAGAAGTCACCGGCTGGATTCTTTCTGCCACGGGAGACACATTTCAAGGGCAGAAAGAGCCTGTCCCTGGCAGAGCATAGACGTAGCAGCTSTCCTGATGGTAGGAGCCTGAGCAGAGAGGAGAGGAGCTGGGGCCCTTTGATGCGGCCTCTGAAAGCGAAGGAGAAGTCTCTCAGGCATCTCCTCGTGCCCTTGCCTTCTTTGCGGGTGGACACGGCTCCCCAGAGCTTCCTCCCTCGAAGGTGCACAGCAGTTTTGGTCCTTTTGGGCAAGGAGCAGGGGGAACTGGCAGGTCGCCGCAGGGCTGGCCGGAGAGGGCAGTTGGCAGCCCCGTGGGATCGCTGTCGCGGTGGTGGGCACGTCCCAGCCTCCTTCTGTCTGGGTGCCGGCACAGCGGGGGGACATTCGCCCGTCAAACCCTGCCTCCCTGGGCTTTCGGACTTGCCCCAGGCATCCTGGAGCAGTTGCCTTTGGAGCTGTGACTTCTGCTCATTAGCTCATAAATAATATGGACCAGCAATGTTCAGYGCTAATTAATTTTGTGAACTGAACCAGGGTGAATGGGGTAATTGCCCGTGGCGCGTGCGAGCCGACAGGTGAGCCCTCCCGCTTTYGCCCTCCTTGTTTACCAGTTTTGCTGTGTTTATTTTAGGAAGCATTTGGTCCCTCTCTGTGTGAAGAAGAAAAGCCATGTGATGCAACCCAGAGAGAGAGCAGCAGGCGCTGAATATTAAATTAAAACACATCCTCGCTTACACACAAAAACCCAAGCTGGAAAGGTTAAGAGCTAACAGAGATCCTTAGAACAGTCTCTGTCTGTTTGGAATGAATTAATCAGACCATTAAACAAATCTTTTAATCTAAAGTATCCCTTTCATTTCCGTACTCCATAAAACAAAGTGACTGGAGTGTTGATGGAAGAGTTTACCATCACTGCGCCTTATTTGTGTTGCAGAGGCTGGAGGGTACTACAGTTTTTTCTTCCTGTCCTCTTCCTTTTAGAAGCCAAAATGGGATTACATAAAGCACCTGCACTATGAGAAGACAGACATAGAGAAGAAAGGCGCCCCCAGTGCTAATGAGCTGCTCCTATCAGCCTACAAATTGATTTTATGGGTCACCCTAATGTTCTCCTTCAGCATGTGTAAGAGGAGCGTGGAAAGCAGGTTTGCAGGGGCAAGGCTTGTCAATARGAGGCAAGTAATATGTGGAAGCAGTGGGCAGCAGGAATCTTGGGATGGAGAGCTAAGGGAGAGCAAGTGTTGCTGAGGTCTTGTAGTCTGGAAGGAATGGGAAAGTTGGTTTCCCAAAGACTTGTGAGCCTTGGGGAGCCTTGCAGGTACAACCTGACCCGGGGCTGGGGAGGGACTGGAGCCACTGGCATGTGCTCATCCAGGGTGTCATCAATGACACAGGACAAACTCCTGCTTCAGACAGGAGACTTAGAATCCTTCTTCGTGAGGGTTGAAACAGGATAAATACATGGCAAAGTGCTCAAAAACTGCACTCGCAGGAGCAGGAGACACGTCAAAGGTGGAGGCAAGGAGCATCAYGCGTGTGGGTGCTAAGGGCCAGGCTGCATCTCTCTGGGGCGTGGTTCAGCATGTCGCTCGATTCATCCTTGAGCCTGAGAGCGCGCTTGTTCCCACGGCCTTGGTCACCTYGTGCGTTTTAAAGACTGGCACTTCCTGAAGTGTTGTGCTGAGCTGAGGCCTCTAGAGTGGCGTTTTTAAAGGTATATCTGATTCTTCTGGTGCTTCCGCCTTCCGTAGGCTCAGTTGATGAGCACAGCCTTGCTTTCTAGCTATGCATGGAAAGCAGTTTCAAAACTTTATGGAGGTGAGAACTGACCACTGATCTATACCTGTTTTACATCACATTTAGGAATGTAGAAATCCCTCTCTGGGCTCTTTCCCAGCTGACTCCTTGCAGTACTGTCTGGCGGCCAAAGGYCCCGACCCAAGGGACGCCTCTGCCACAGGCAGAGCTGGTGGTGGGGAAGTGTCACGGTGCATGACGGTGTCCCGTGGCAGCCTGCACGTGGGGCAGGCGGATGGATGGGGCTGCTGCAATATGGATCGGTTGTAGCTCTGGGGASTGGCGTAACTTGAGGGCACCTCAGTCTATGTTACCCAAGTCCTGGATTCAGCAGCCTGTTGAGCTCGAGCTGTCGCCACATCTGCTGAACGAGTTTGGCCTAACTTTGGAGGAGATCTTGGGAGCTGGTCACCTTTCACCCACCGTTCATCACCAGCTCCTGCATGTCTGTAGCAGCCAACAACCCAGTTGCGAACCTCTGGCAGGCAAACTTTTGAGCAAATATTACTATCAGATGCGGATCTGCTGTGGGGAGAGCGAAGGGGAGAGGCAGAGATAAAGGGAAGGAAAATCCAGGTAAAAGCAGGYAATCCTTCTTCAAAATCAAATGTATCCTCTTTTTTCTTTTTTTTCCTTTTTAATACACTCTTCAAAGCTTGCTAAGATTAAGTGCGTGATTTATCTTTGCAGAGTTTGAATTTTAAAAGGAACAGCCAACTGTGTGATCGTATTATTAATATTTATACCCCGTCACAGAATGTTGACAGATTAATTATGCAATATGGTTTAAAAATCAGCAGGCAGCGTGGGAGGGTGGTGGCAAAGTTCATGTATTAATAACACAGCAGGGTGGCTTGCGCGCTCCCTGTGTGGCTCAGTGTCATCGGAACTGCATCCCTGATTCGTCTGAGGCACCTTCATCTTGGGCTTGACTCCGCAGCAGGGCTGGTAGGGACAGAGGGATGGATAGAGGGAAGGAAAACAAAAGCAACGGAGACTGGGGTTTGCCAGCCCCTTTGCWCCGTCCCGGGAACTTTTGTGGGGCTGGAAAGCAGGTACGAGGAGCTTTGCAGTTGCTCCTGGCTTGTTGCAGGCATTAGGAGCGTCGGGAGGTGATGTCGTGTAGCTGCCAGTCCGGGTCYGGAGCTGGGGCTCTGCTCCGAAGCGGTGTGGGTCTGGCTCTCATTGCTCCAGGTGCCCTTTCGGCAGCAAGCACGGCAGCCCCGGCTCTCGGCGCGCTGTCCTGTTTTGCAGTCTTGGCCCTTACCAGGCGCTTCAGAGAAAAGAAGATATCCTATGTAGGAGGAGGCTTTTCCTTCCCCAAGAAGTCAGCTAATGTCGTAAGGTGTGATGCATGATAGATCTGTATACTCTGCTGTCTGGGCAAGATATTGAACTGTTACTCGGTAAGCCCTGGTCGTGGAAGCAAAGTCGTTCTGACAGGAATCTGCTCTGCTCTGCTGTCCGACCCTGATCTGGGAAAGTAAGAGTTTAGTAAACGTTTTGAGAAGCATCTTGAGAGTTTTTCCTCTGAGGACCTGCCCTGAGCCTCCTGCGTTTCTCTTCGGGATTTTGTTTATTGGCGGTTCAAAGTTACAGGACTGTTCTGCAAAGTTTTGCCGCAGCTTGGGTCAGGGGCTTGTTGCCTGGCTGTTGCTTGGTGAAACGTTTCTGCTAGGCAGGCTGCTGCAGCAAGGGAAAGCTGAGGGCGTTTGCCTCCGGTTCCTAGCAAGAGTCTGGTGGCTTCGATCAGACGAAATTCAGCATGCTCTGAACCGCCGGCCCTGTCCCGTCTTTGCTGTCGTTACCCCACGTAGGTAAAAGAAGACTAGAGCAAGTGCCTCTGCCCYCCTTCCTGCAGCGGGCGCCTGGCCGTGGGGCTGCCTGCGGCTGGAAGCGAGGAGATTGCATGCTCTGGAAATGCCGTGGACGTGCAGGCAGCGCGACCGCGTCTGCCTCAGGCTTCAGGCATCAGTTCAAGTCTGGTTCAGAGAGATGGACAGATAGAAGTTAAATTAAGATCTGGTGCATGGATGATTCATGCTAGCCAGGCTGCTGGACAGCAAAGGTCTGCAGTTAAGAATAAATCCTTCCACCTGGAAATTGTGATGTTTGTCATCGGGAGAGCTGACTCCTGCGCTCGCACGGTTGAAGTTGTGCCCTCCAGTCATTCTCCGCGGGAAGAAAACTCACTCTCCTGAAGTCCTCTCTGCTTCCTGCTTCCGTCAGGGCATTTCTGTGCCTAAGCGCAGCTCCTTATTTTGGAACGATTCTTTTCTCTTGGCGTGTCTCCGAGAGGTGTTATATATGAAACAATTTGCCTTATCCGTCTCGAATAATTTCAGGCTGTGTGTCCRGCCAGGATGTGGGCAGATTCCGAGGCCTTTTAGGGAATGCGGTGCTAGCGAAGCCCTCGCCTTCCTCGCGGCACTGCACGTGTTTGCGACGCCTTCGTAGGACGTGCGGCTCTCTTGCGCTCTTCTTTTTCTTCCCCCTCGTGTTCTACCCTGAAACAAACTCTTTGCTAACCTGTGCTGCTGTGTTATCCGCGATGGCCTTTGTAGGGATCTGTAGAGTTATTTCAGGAAAGATATCCCGGCTCCAATGAGGTGTTTAACCCATCGGAGAACCAAAAAGAAAAAAAAAAAAGCGTTTAAGGTGGGCTTTTGAAAGCCTTGCTGAGGATTTAGCTTCTCAATTTCCATTCAAATGAACTTCCTCTCTTCCCGTGAATRTGAGTGAGACTGGCGCTTCCAAATGCCTCTTTTTACAGCCTCGGCCTTTCTGTTTTAATTAAAAAATGGAAAGAACAAAGGCACACTTGAGCAAAGCACTTAAGCAAGCGGAGTAAAGTAACAGCTTTTCCTAGGCTTTCAGCATGCGCTTAGAGGTGCTTCTGCGCTTTGCTCCGTGAAACTGGGGTTCTAGGGCTCGTCCTGAAACTCCCTCGTGCCTTTTGGGCGTGGAGGTGGACCGCCACGCAGCTGCTCTGCAGCGCGCTTCGCGGGCGCACCTGCGTTTGCTCGCAGCAGCAGCACGCGTGTACATGCGTGTGCACAGGAGAGGTCCCGAAATTCATCGCTCATTAGTCCGTCCCCCTCGGAAGAGCAGGGAAGGGAAGCTRAGGAGGGTAGTTTGCCATGCAAAGCTCACCGTTTGTTTACCGACGTGAAGGTTAATTGGGAGGCGTGGAAATGCTGCCGTGGGGCCGGGCCGTTTTCCACCGCCACTCGTTTGTCCGGGCCTCCGGGAGCCCGGGAATACAGAATAGCTCCTTTGATAGCCATGCCGGCGAGCTGCGTCCCTGGCTGCGATCAGGCGGGTTAATGTATTGCTGCCTRTTCTGTAGACTGAGGCAATCAGGATCTCGGCGTGATAGAAATCAAATGAATACAGGGTGTGGGGCAGCGAAGGGAAGGGTGAAGCCTGTGGCTGCTATGGCAGCTGCAGGCAAAACCCGCCACAAATCAAGCGCAGGGTKGAAGGCTCGTGCTAGAATAACAGGGGAGGGTATTTATGTTGCACAGGCTTGCACAACCCCCACTTCGGGTTTCTTTGCTTTTCGAGGCAGCGGGATGCAGGTGGAAGCAAACTGTGTTCCCAACTCTTTAGTGTTGTGCGGGGAGGAGCAAGAAGCCAGGGTGCCCAGTTTGCACACAGGCACTGCAGCCATCGGCCCGAGAAGGGGCTGCCGCACTTCCAAGTGGAGGCTGGGGGGGATGTGACACACAGGGGAGAGCTGTGCCACCCCAGGAGGCCACGGGGCATGCCTGCCTCTCGGCTCCTCCAGTGTGCATCCGTGGGTTTGCGCTGAGCTGCTCTCCGTGAAAGTCGCCCTGGCCCTGCGTGTTGGACCCTACGTCAGGGGAAGGGTGCTGTTTCCTCCAGGTTAAACGTCCTGCACAACCTTTGCGACTGTGTGCGTGGAGGCGCGTGTCGTTCGAAGCAGGAGGAGATGTCCTCCTACGGCTGCTCTCCAGAAAGGAGAGGAACCCACTGAGGCTGTGGGCTTGACTAATCCTCTTCTTGCTTGAGAGGCAGCCCCCGGGGATTTTTGGAGGGCTGAGATGCTAACCAATCACACGTACACATTTTGAATAGAAACTGTGCCTGTCATTTGTGGACAGAGGCTTCTTGCAAGTTTTTGAGTCTGAGGTTGATTAGGGAACACGTGTTTGAGATGATGGGAGGGCGACTGTTTTGTGTGCTGCTGCTTCCCTTGTTGTTGCTAAAGAGGAAACAATTAGGCCGTGCCCCGGGGAAAATCTCAGCAGCCCTCCGGTTTCCATCGGAGAGTGCAGTTCCACTGAAGTTGGAAGACTTTGTGAATCATGTTGATTTTTGCCAGAATTTCTTTTCTGAGGAAGTCAGTGCAAACAAAAATATCCCACTGTGCTGAAGCACTGAACTCCTCTGATTTGAACAGCATTTTAGTTCTTTAAAAAACATAATTTTGTGTGGTGTCGATGTTGGGAGCTAGAAAGGCCACACTGACATGAAATGTTTTGATCAACCCAGAGCAGTTTCTTTTCTTGGAAGTGTTTTGTGTGGAAGTTTTCCATTTGTACGGGTTTCTTTCCTAATTGGGCTGAAAACAAACACAGAGATCATAGAATCTTTTGGAAAATGAGTTTCACTAACAGCAAAGTTTATCTCCCTCTGCGTGGCCCAGCCAGATTTGTCAGCAGTATCTGTCAGATGTGTGGAGAGTCCTTAACTAAGCAGTAATATGGAAATGCAAAGCCTTGCTATTAGTAAATGGAAATTGGGAGCAAGAGGTGAGGAGAAAGGAAATGAAGGTCCTAAATATCAGTGGACAGATTCATTCCCTGCAGCTCCAGATCCAAGTTCCTGGAATTTCTCTCCTTTCTGAAGGAGAAGCGTTGGATATTTGCTTCATTACAGTCGTGCCTTGCCAGGTTGTCTGTTCCCCAACTTCCCCAGAGTGACTCCATCACTTTTCTGGCCCTGGTTTTACTGCTTTCCCACCATGAGAGGACATGGTAGTTTGGCAGGGAGCAGATGGAAAACCCATTCTGTAGACGTTCAGCCTGTGTAGCTAAGTGCTGATCTCTTCAGAGGTTGAAGGCTCCCAAGACCCTAGCGCGTTCCAGAGAGCGTTCGGAAAAGGCCTGTTTCCCTGCAGGAAGGTGGCTTTTTCTGGCTGAAGGTCCTTTTCCAAGTAGCCCTCAAGGTTAAAGTTGGATGCTCCTTCCAGATGGTCTCCATCTGATGCATATCATTATGAGGTTGAACTGCTTGGCAAGCTAGGCCTCCCAGGGCCAGGAATAACAAGGAATGGAAGCCAGCAACAGTGATCGCTGCTGTTAGAAGGACAGAAGATGATTTAAGGGTCAAGATAAGACCATATGGCCCATCAAGGCCCTGTCATAACAACCCGGAGGAATATAAAACAACTTGTGTCAGCCATCATCTTTCCTGCTTCCTATCAAGTCTGTTTGCTGTAACCTTTGTGAGTTCTGTTCTCCAGCTCCTTCCTGTTCGGATGTATGTGGTGAGCTGCTTTTTACAGTACCAGTAGATGCTCAGTTTCAAACTTTCTTATGGGTTAGACTTCTCTTTGTGGGTCTGCTCCATTGGGAGTGGATCTTCTCCCCAGAGGAGAGGCGGCAGAAGTGGGAGAGTCTTGAGTTCTCCAGTTGCAGGCTCAGTTGTAGTTTCTCAGCGCATATCTTTAGGGGAAGTTGTTTGACCTAGTGTGTGTTGCTGCGAAATTGGGCATCATGCTGGAACCTTCTTGGAACCAGAGGACCACAGCTGGAGAGGGGGGAGAGGCTGAGGATTTACAGCTCCTGCCTGGATTTCTCATTCTCACATCAGTCTGAAGTGGCCTCCTGGCATTATTGATAGCTCACCCCTTAGCTCCCTCTGGCCTCTCTGCCCTCAGCGAGCCCGTTTGCTAAACTGGGTAGGTTGAATCTGGCTAGTCTTTCCCTGAAATTTATGTGCCTATGGAATATGTTCAGCCTATTTCCTTCTCCAAATAGTGTGGGTCCAAGCTGTGTTCTGGGGACTCTTCTCTGGCTCTCTTGTGGGCTTCAGGCTTTCTGTTATATCTCTCAGAATTTGAGAAGGATAGCAACTACAAAAATAAGACCCACCTTCCACAGAGCACGGAGGGTGCTCTCTTAGGGCAACGAGGGTCAATTTGGCAGATTTCTTTGTCTGGACTGGGACCAACTTCTTTTGCTGGAAGATGAGTAGGTCTGCATTTCATGCGCTTTGGGGCCAAAATGAAGTTTCTTGGCAGAGCTGCGCCTTTGATGCTGATGGCAGCTCTGGAGCGCTCTGGCCACGCAGATCAGTCCGTGTCTGAGAGCAGAGCCGTTACGTTCCCAGGGCGTGAGCTCGGCAGGCAGCGAGCTGCGCGAAGCGTGCTGCGGGTGAACACGGGAAGGGCCGGGGAGGCTGTGACAGATGATTCCTTATTAAGGAGGCATGTTTGCCTATTCGCAAGGTCTGCCCTGGCCTGCTATTTCTTCCTYGCACTGTAAACAGCCCAGTAAGTGTCATCGCTGTTGTCAGGGATGCCTGTGGGTGCCTGGCCCTTGTTGATGTGGCTGCTCGGAGACACTCGTTTTATTGTGGTGCGTGTCCCTTGACAGGGTCATTGGAAGTGCTGCTTTTTGGTACTTCACCCATCTGCAACTGTGCTCRTGAGGTCTTGCCGCCAGTGTCACAGCCTTGCTTGCTCTGAACAYTTGGATATAGAGTAGAGGATCTAGGCTTAGCGATTTTACAGTTACTGGGGATGTTCTCGGCACTGCTGAGCACATCACTCCTGATGTGGGTAGATGTGGGAGAAGCCCCAAAGGAGAGCCRGGGCCTTGTGGAGTCTCTCGGCAGCCCTGGCCACATCTGGGAGGGCCAGCTGATGGCGTCCTCTCCCTCCAGGCTGGCAGTGCTCTGTGTCATAGCTCTGCCTCACCGTCCCACCATAGGCAAGATCCTTAGAGAGCGAAGGAATGAAGGTGAGAATTGGTGGTAGACAAGGGTGGGGGAAGGAGGATGGCAGCTACAGCTTGTGGCCATGCCTCCTTGCCCCGAGCRCGGTGTCTCTGTCCTGCTTTGGTGACTGCCGCCAGCCTGCCGTGGCAGCCGGCGAAGCCGCTGTTCTCCGTCCTTTACTCTGTCCCGCAATCCATTTGCCCAAGGGAACATTTACAGCACTGACCTTAAAGCGCAATTTCGGGCAAGTGTAGAGCAGCTCAGTTGTTCATAAACCTGACATTTATGTCTCAGAGAGTCTTCCTCTGCAGGATGCACTGCTCTTTATGATTTTATCAAATAGAATGCCCCTTCGCCCCCATCCATCCTCTTTYTCCTTCCCTGATGTTTTTGCAGGGCAATCATCATGAATGGAGAGCCTGAAGGCGTCTGCGTGTCCTTAGTGGTTCRGCGTGGCGGGGGTTAGAGAAATTGTTGTGTATGCATTAGCTGGTGCGAATCGTTAGGCCKCTGCTTTGGTCCTCTAATGTAGGTAATCGCTGAGCAGGGATTTGGGGCTTGTGCTTTGTGCACACAGCGAAATGGAGTATTAAATGTAAACAGATCAGACTACTTGATGGACCCGAAAGTTTGTTCCTGTGATATTCACTATTCCATAAAGACAGTTTCCGGGCTCGCAGATCTTTTCCCCGTTCTTTATTGGGATATAGTCATGGGAAGTCAGTGGAGTTTGCAGTGCGAGCACGGGGATAGGGTTGTTTTTTTGGCAACGCTGAAGGGGAAGGGCTGCAAAGAGTTAGTGCCATGGGGCAAAGAGCAGCAGTGGAGGGTGCGAGAGCGCCGCTGGCCCAGCTCCTCGTCCCCTTCCCAGCACGCGATCCCCATGCCTGCYGCTGCCTCTCTGTGGTCTGCCCACAGGTCGTCTGGCCTCGGCGCAGCACCGGCSCCGTCTCCCAGCTCCTTTCCCCTTGCCACCTCTCCAGCGTGCCCCCTCCCTCTGAGGCCCGGCCAGTGCTGAACTTTTGCCACRCAGAGATGCCCAGCGGGTGAACAAACAGTGCTTACTCTGCTGACCAGGGCACCTTCTATCAACTCTGTTAATATCAACTCCACATGGAGAGCTTGCTGCCCTGGAAGTGTTAATTAGATTTCCCCCTCCTCCCTCCCATTATTTTTCCACCTCACTCTTTAGAAGATCTCTGAACCAGGAGATCAATGCCTCCCGCTAATCGGCTCTTCAGCAGCTTAGAGAGGCCGCACAGCATACTCATTTTAATTCTTCTCTAACGCCTTTGCTAATCATCCTTTGCAGCCCCACAGCCCCAGGCAGTCCCAGGCAAAGGAGAGGCCCTACGGGGAGCACCAGCTACGTTATTTGCACCAGGTTTCGTGATGTGTCAGGGCTGGGGCACTTTGGTAGGAAGAAAAGGGGTGGAAGGGGACAAGGCAGCATGAGAGACAGGAGGGCGTGAGACCTCAGAGAGGAGAAATCTGGTGTGAGTGGGCAACCCGGCCGAGAGAGCGCCCTGCGGCTGGAAGCAAAGGCTGGTTGGTATTGATTCATCCCGGGCGGCCCCACGCGGGGCCTCGGGGCCAGCAGCCCCAAARCTGTGTAAATAGCCCGGGCCGCTCTAGGAACCGTCCCGGGGTCCCCGGCTGGAGGAGTTCGTTTTGCTTTGGCTCGTTGGCTAGTGCTGGACCAATTTAGCATAAGCCGTGTTGAGAAGACGGTGTCCTGGATTTAGCTGTGAGGGCCTAATAAGCCGGTGCGTCTCYGACTGCTGTGATCCAGCTAAATGGCTGGGAGCAAAGGCCTGCGTGGAAATCAGAATGCATGCGAATGATTTTTGTTGCCAAAACCAGAAGGAGAAAACTCTACAGGGAGTTTGTACTTTATTTTTTTTCCGCGCTACCCAAGTTCAATAGCAGTGGATTGCATATTTCTCTGAGGCTTCTCAACAAACAATTTACAGTGTAAATATATTTGTTGGCATGCAAATCACTCTGCATTATGAGTCTTGATTAATATTATAATGTGTTGATGAAAGCCTGTAAGTGGTTCTTGGAACTAAGGTTCCTGAGAAAGATAGGCTGTTTGGGTGCCCAGTGTTTGTTGAATATTAGATTAGGGTGCTTTTTCCCGTTGTTTTTCTTTATTTTGTTTTTTTCTGGAGCGCATTATTTAATGAATTGGGTGTTTCTCCCCCCTTCTTTTTAAGATGCCAAGTTTGAAGTGGCAACGGCACACTTCAAACCACACGGTTAATTAACGCAACCAGTCTCTTCCCCGCCTCGCTYCGAAGTCATCTCTCCTCCTCGCACCCGGTGCAAGAGGGGTGCTACCGCGTGCGCCTGGCCGCCCTGCCGCCCCTGCCCCAGGCAGAGCTGCCCCTTCCCGCTTCCCTCGGTCCCGCACGCGCGGTCGCTCCTCTTGGTATGCAGAGYGCTGCGGAGCACGGCCGTTCCGTGTCCTCTCGTAATCTCACCTATCTYGCCAGGGTGGTGGGATGATTAATTAGCAAATGCTTGTCAAAGACTTGAGAGATGAAAACAAAATCTGCGTTAAGTGGGTGGAAAGATATTTGTGCGCAGGGTGTGCATAGGCCTATCGGTGTTATTTCTGTT
The DNA here is from genome assembly GCF_003343005.1 of Rhea americana. Lineage (NCBI taxonomy): Eukaryota > Metazoa > Chordata > Aves > Rheiformes > Rheidae > Rhea > Rhea americana. The sequence goes on along the minus strand of NW_028186623.1, from coordinate 1,783,916 downwards.
CTACGTAGAAATGTAGAAGGAAAGGCGACAAGGAGTGTGCAATCTTTTCTTTTTTTTCTTTTCCTTTCYGAGCTGGTGTTTGAGCTAGAYGGCKGGGCAAAGGCAGCACCRGGAGGAGTTTGCATAGCTCGCGCGGCGCCCCGAGGTAGGCAGCTAGCACTGGTGGCCGAGGTAGCAGGTAGAGAGACAGACCCAGCCAAAGGTCCTCTCCGTACACAATGGGAGCCGACAGACAGCGTGCGGGGGAAGTTGCGGAGGGACACGGCAGGAAGAGTGGGAGATGCAGGGTTATTAGCAATTCACGTGTTGGCTGGCGGCTGGTAGTCAGGCCGGGATGCGGAGCAGCAAACCACTTGGTAGAAGAAGGCAGCCTGTGAGCAGCAAAGCTAATGAGGCATGATCTCCCCGGGATTCGTCCCTTGGGGCTGCCTTCCCCCGGGGACTCTCTGGTGTGTAATAGGGGTTGAGCTACAGCCCCTCAGATAAAGCACCAAGAGGCTCTTTCGCCTCAAAAGAGATCCTTAGTGTCCTCAAGGTTTCCAGGGCTGAGCAGCTTAGAAGCAACAGCTTTCCTCGCCGGGGTGCTTTGCCCGCCGGGACCTGGCGACAGGGCAGTGCTGCCGCTCCTCGCCGGCAGCTCCGTCCTCAGCTCCTTCCTTCCTTTCACTTGAAGGTCCTGAAGCCACTAGGTGGCTCCAGGAGTGGAGCCGGTTTCTAAGCCACCTCTCCCTTCTCCCATCCTTCCTGCAGAAAGCGGGTCTCCTGGGTGCCGTCTCGCCCCTCAGAGCGGCGATGTGCAGCATTTCCTGYGCCCCTCCAGACGGGAAAAGGCGGTGGTGACAGGCCTGGGGAACTGTCGTCCCTCGCTCGGGTTCTGTGACTGCTGCTCTCRTTGCCGGTTCCCTGCTGCCCTTGGCTGCGGTGCTCCTGAAGGCGTCAGGACACGCGCCTCTCTCCTCCGCGCGGACGTGCTCGGAGACGCCGCTGCCGCAGCCGGGCGGGAGCAGCCGGGGCCGGGGGAGCGGGGAGGAAAAGCGAGGAGGGGGGAGAGATAACCCTGTTTAGCAGGCAGCGGAGCAGCGTTTAGTGACAGCCTCAAGTTTTGACCTTTGTTAACTGCTGTTTTGCTCGGAGAGTGACAGGGAGTGCTGTGAAATAGCAAGTTTTTTGCTTGTACCGTTCCCGAGAGCTGTGCCGCTCGGAGCAGGCTGTGCCAGGCTCTCGGCTTCCCCAGGCAGGGAGACGGTGCCGGGGGGTCCCTGGGCCAGCTGTCCCCTGGGGGCACAGGGCCTCTGCGTCCCCTCAGGTGCCGTTACGGATCAAGCGGGTGAAACGTTGTAGGAGCAGGCAGTCTGGGGGCCTGATGTCCCCGTTCAGCGGTGGCCTGCGCTGGAGCGGGGCTCCCGGCTGGTCGCTCCCCTCTCCAGCTCCTTGCTGCAGCCCCGAGACCTTCTGCGGAGCCGGGAGATGCAGTTTTGTGCCGCAGCCCCGACACAGCCCGCCAGCACCCCGGGGAAGCCAGTCCCCACCTCTCCCATTGCCCTGTGGCTCACAGCGGGTCTGGAGGGCCCTCGGAGCCGGGGCTGGGCAGCAGAGGGAAAACCAGAGCACCCGCAAATGAGAGAGGAGAGGGCAGGAAAAAAGAGAGAGAGCAAGCACATACACGCCTTAAAAGAACATATTGCCTTTTCTTCCCCCCCCCCCCTTTTTTTTTCTTCCTGAAAGCAGCTGTGCCTTTTTCCAGCACTTTTAAATGGTTGCCAGGGAAACAGAGCAAGGGAGAGTGGAAAGGTTAGATGGCTATTGGAGGAGGCTAATGCACTTGTTTCAACCAAGAATTGACAGGTGCTTGGGACACGGAGGGTTCTGATAACTCCTCGTTTGCACGGCTCCTTACCGGAACCGCAAGTGCCTCCCTACCACCCTTAATTGTGTTTTAATCATTTGCAAATTATAATCCATCTCCATCAAGGGGACTCTAATGGTGGGTTTATGGAGCGCGTCCTCATGTTCTTTAGCCCTTACGGGACACAGGGATGAAATACTTGGTACGTTGGGCCCCACTGGTACGCTTGGGCTGACTTTAAGGGAGTTTGACRCCAGAGGAGGTCCCAAAGGAAAATGTGGAAATTGCAGCTCGGCAGCCCAGAATTGTTCTGACAGCGTTTGGGAGGGTAGAGGGYGCTTTGGAGCAATGCATGGAGGAAGCTGCAAGCAGGTCCCTGGCCCTTCCTTCCAGCTGGGAAGGAGCCACGCGAGATGGAGTGCAGTGCAAACTTGCCCCGGAGAACAGCTGGGGGCAGTTTGGGGACTGAGGTGAGTGGGTGCTGGGCCTCTCCAGGGGAGGCTGAGCGTTCCCCATGCCGCTCCCTGCTCTATCATGAGCTACCTGGAAACCTTAGGTGAAATCTTGGCCTGCTGGAAAGCGATGGGAATTTTGTCCTGGACGTGTGTGCAGRCAGAACTTCAGTGCCCTGCTCTTCCCTTCAGCCCTCCATGCATTCCCAGGCCAATAAGCATAGCAGGAGCAAATGCACCTTGCAGTACCGATGGTAACAGCTGGAGCCGTGAGCACATCCGTAGTCTGATGGGTGGTCCGTATGTTTTCTTCTGCATGCATGCACAGAAAGACCAGCAGGAGGAGGAGAGGGGCGGGATTTGGAGAGTGTGCCATCACCCCACAGCTCCTCAARTGCAGCGGGATTGGGGTGCCTAGCACTACAGGTCTCTGAGGAAAAGCTCTCTTGATCCGTCACAGCTCCATGGGAGGCAAGACATGGGCGATAAGGCGTCCGGCACTGCCGCGCAGAACAGCAGAAAGCAGCATCACCARCAGCCAAAACAGGCCAGGGAGAGCTGGTGTTATTGAAGCCCTGCCTGTGCRTCGGCAGAGGCCCAGCGGAGCTGCTCTGCAGATAATCAGCAGGTCCACGCGTGGTGCCGGTGGTGGCCTTGGCGGGGCCGGCAGCGCCCAGCCCGCCAGCCGTTCACTTGTGAGCAGTGGTCCCTGGGCGCTCCCAGCCCTTCCCGGCATGTTCACCTTCCTCCGCGCTGAAAAGCAAGGCTGGATGCCTCGCTGTAGATGCTGTCAGCGTTGCTGCGGTTGGAGGGCTTTTGTTCCGTCCCCTCCCTTTTGTTTTTGTTTTCGTTTTGTGTCTGTCTTTTCTAAAATAGCTGTTCTGTCTACAGAATAACCAAGGGGCCTTAAACTAGGCTGTTCGGGATGAGCGTCCCAGCTGGTATTTGCAAAACAGCAAACGATAAATAGCTACAGTGCCGGAAAGCTCAGGCAAGCTCTGCCGAGACAAGGGTGGCTGGTGATGGTTCAATGCTGCTTTGTTTTTCCTGAGGAGGGAGAAAAGTTACTGTCTTAAAAAAAAGAAAAAGGGAGAAAACYCAATGTCCCAAAGCCGTTTGTGCATGCAGAAGTGGAAAGTAGAGAGCGTGGGATTCGCTGAGCTGAGGGCGGGGAGACCCAAGCTCTTCCACGTGTCCCTTCGGTCCCACGAACGCGCTGCTGCTGCGCGCAGTGGCTGCGCCCATCGATCGCATTAGCGCACTGACWTCCCGACCCGGTTCCCTCTGGCGCTGCCTCCCGCTGGTGCATGCGGTGCCTCCGTGGCTGCTAGGAGAGCGAAGCGCCGTGGTCGGAGGGCAAGCAGGCTTGCGAAGTGACAGGCAGAGATGCCTTTTGCAAGGGGACGGGTCGCCCAGGCCCTTGTGTTTAGGGAATGCAGGCCAGGTGACTGCGAGGGACAAATGGTTCAGGGACCTTCCTCTTCCTCACCTCCCCCACGCGTGGGGTGAAGGCTGGCAGGAGGCTTGGTGCAGAGGTGGCATACCATCTGCGATGGCTGAGATGCGCTGGCCCAGCCAGGCTGGCTGGTCGTGGCTTCCAGCCTGGTGGCTGAAATGCAGCAATCACCTTTTTTCTGAGCAATTCTGAGGAGCAGAGAATTGGTTTACTCTTTGCCCAGAGCCACAACTACAGCTGCTTGCTGATCCTCCTCGTCGACGGCTTCCTACGTCTGCAATCTATCCATCGCCCCTGAGTGATGGGTACCAGGCCAGAACAGAGATGTGCGGTGCTCATATCCCCATTAGGACATTGTCGGTGTCGGCGCTGAGCGTGAGGGCCTCGGGAAACGTCACTTAAGGTAGTAGAAAATGACTGTGCCTCAGCCGTGCTCTGGTTCCTGAACCGAAGTGCTCTTACCCCCAGGCAGCCCTGACTAGAGGGTTCTCTGTCTTTTAATATGCATTTTGGTTTTGTATTTCTTATTGTAAAGAGGTGTTGTAGTTGCAGTGAAAGGAGCTAGACTGAGAGCCCTGGGACACGAAATCCGTTGACTATGAAGCAAATGCAGGATGAACACAACTTCTCCTCTATGCATAGCTTTCTTCTCCCTATCCCTCTCTCCTTGCTCTGCAGCAGAGCACTGGTRGCACTCTCTGGTCTCCAGAGCATCTCCCACCTGGTTTGGAGGGAGCCYATACTAGCTAGAAGAGGGCAAACTCGGGCAACTCAGTCCTTGGGACCTGCTCTGTCAGGAAGGCTATTTGAGCACCCAGCAGCTGGATTCAGCTGCAGCTCCCATCCTGCTCTTGTGCAAGCACACGAATGGAACAGCTTTCTTCAGCGAAAACCCTTTGCTCTTAGAGCGAGTGTCACAGCTGGTCAGGCTCATGTTGACTCCAGAGCTGGTCAAAAACAGGTTGTCACAGGCACATGCTTGATGTTAGCATGGCTCTTCTGGAAGCCATTTACAAACCTTAATTCGTGAGGACGTGTTGTACTCATCTGGAAGGACTCCAGAGGAGGGCAAGCAGARAAGCCAGCGGTGACCTGCCCACTTGGCTGTTCAGCAGGGGGTCGTGAGCTGGAGCGGTGCCCCCAGGCCCGGCTCCGACGCCGTCTGACCTGTGCAAGGCAGCTGCATTGCAGACGAGCTGCTCCTGGATGAGCTGGCCTGTCTGCGTTGCACCGTGTCAGGGAGAAATGCCRGCGCGGGCTTGGGAGGTGGCATGGCTGCCTTGCCCAGAGCTGCACCTGGAGCTAGTAAAACTGGCCGTCAGGAGTACCAGTGTTGCTTGGAGCCCTGCTTGCTCCTCCTTCTGTCCCATTCATCACTCCAAATCTCCCCAGTCCCTTCTCCCTCGCTGTTCTCCCTTCCATTCTCCCTTCTGCAGCAGCTCTGGCTTTTGTTTGCTTGTCTCAGCAATGCACACCCTAAACATGTGCATTTAAGTGCCTGGGAAATCGGCTCCCAAGCGAGCTGACATTATTCTACTTGAAAGAGAGATCAAGAATCGGAAGTGGGGGTGGAGCAAGAAGAATGATTTATGAGGTTTTGGTTGGCCAAGCAGGGCATTCTCAGCATATTCCAAAATAATTTAACATCATCTATTCTGCCTGCAGTGRGAGTTTTGTTAAGGAAAGAGAGAAAAAAAAGAAAAATAAGAAAACAGAGAACCACRTGACGATACAGTTAGAGCTTGAAGTTCCTCTTTCCTAAGGGTGAATGTCTCCTCTCACTAGCTCACTCTGTAAATCACACRGCGATTGCTGGTCTTGGATTGGTGGCTCCGTATTTCCTGAAGTAGAGGTGGTTGCTCCCTCGGTTTCCTAAGCTCCCCCCGTCCAACTAGGGGACATAATCACAACTGAGAACGGCATGAAGGACACAAGCACGGGAGCCGRGAGGGTGGTTTGTAGGGAATAAGTTCGTGGATAAATTTAAAGCTTTTGTTCTCTTTGCAAATTACTGCGCACAGTATGGGGAGGCTTTGATCATACAGATTCATTTTATATCCTCTGTCTGCCGACATACCACCTACCCACTTTGCCTTTTTTTGCACAAAGCGCTTTCTATGTTTTTCAGCCCCCAGCTCTGTCTCGGGGTTTGAGGATGGACTTGACCCAGATCCGGGCAGGCAGGAGAGGGTGATGGTAGGTGTGTGGYGTGCCGTGACGGGGTGCGTTGTGCTGCTCTCTGCGAGCCGGGCTGAGGGGGGCACYGGGCTGAAGGCGTCCTTGGCCCTCCCTGGAAACCTTCCCCATGGGAAGAACCCGAGGCGCCGGCGGGCAGGGTCCCGGCGAAGTCCTCGCCCGCGCCGCCGGCTCTGAGCCTCGCYGGGGGGATGGCGGGCGCCTTCCTGAATTATCGGCATGGCGTGGGTCGGCTGGGTGGCACTGCGATGTGATGGTGCCTGTTTCCAAAGAGCAATGACTTCCCRGCGGGAAGCTGCGAGTACCCCGTGTGCCTTGCACGGAAAGGCACACCGGGTTGGGGGGGGTTTTGCTTTGCTATGAGAACATGCGTGAGCTTTCTGCGTGGGTTCGGAGAGAGCCGGGAGGGCTCGGCGGGAGCAGCGTGGCACGCGCTCTTTGCTGAGCTATCATCCTCTAATGGTGTTCAGGGAGCATGAGCTCTTCGCAGCCACTGAGCGTTCGTCTCACCAAGTTTTTATCCAAACAGGTTTATGGAAATACTCTTTCTCTGAAGGGTTCTCCCTTCTGAAGCAGGCGACAAAGAGAAGCAGCGAATTTCCGTAGCAAAGAGCAGTAACATGACACGGAGTAGGGGGATTCAGTCCTCAAAGCATTTTGCTGTCTCTCCTGGCGTTGCGTGAACGGGAGGCAGATGGGCATCGGGCTTTTCCCCACGTCCTAGCCTCTTCATACCTTTTCTGTTCTTGTGGTGGATCAGCTCTCGGGGCATGCGCCCTCCGCGGTTGCAGGGGTGCAGGGCTGAGTTTGTTTGGGGCCAGGGAGCGTAGTAAAGCACGCACGAAGGCGGCTGCAGCCTGCCCGACCCGAGCCACGTGCAACGATGTCGTATCGCGTTCCAAGATCAAATTATCCTTCTCGGCTGTGTGCRAGAGGAGTCGCCGAAGCCCCGGGTGAGGGCTCGCCGCCTCCCCTCGCCTCGGTTTATATCCCTGGTCCCCTGGCAGAGGCGGCAAGCGCTCGCTCGTCAGGGCTTGCTCTCTGCGCTAATGGCCCTCTATAAATAAGCCCCAGGAACGGTGATAGAGAACAATCATAAAAGGCAGGCGCATAAATTAAAGCCGATGTTATAATAAACCAGACGAGCCCTTCATCGAGGATTTTATGTTTCTCCTTGAGTCTGCAGCTTTGTCAGGAGAAAATGATTTCTGCCTTCTTTTGCCCACTCCTCCTCCTTCCTGCTCTCTACGTGCTTGTGCCCCCCCTTGCGTATGGGTGCACGCGGGTGGGTGTGCGTTTGGAGGGCCGTCACCGTCCCYGCTGCTCGGCGCCATGGGTAGAAACGGCTGCCGGAGTTTCCCAGAACAACTCACGACTTCCCTTGCTAAGGTACTTGGGGAGGTGACAGGGCCACCAATTAACCATCCCAAGTGCCGTTGGCCGCTCTTTCTTGGCTTTTGGATGCCTATAAAAGAAATTTAAGGCCTCTGACTGGCTGAGATTGCAAAGAGCTTAGGCCAGAGTCTGGAGGAAGAGCTAGAAATGGCTCYGCTGGCACTGCCAAGCCTGGGACACTCAGAGGGAGACGCCCGGGGCTAAAGCAGCCTCTTCTGGGTGAGGCTGCAGAAGGCCGAGCGGCGCGGCAGGCGCGGGCGGGCGGGCGGCGAGCCCGGATGCCTCCGGAGCGCGGCGTGAGCCCGCGGCAGAGCGGCTGCTGTTCGCGGTGAGCCCGGAGCCGTCTCTCCACCTCGCGCCCTGGGCGCCCGAAGCCCGGCAGCGCCGGCGGGAGCAGCCTGCGGATCTGGCGGGAGCAGCCTGCGGATCTGGTAGAAGTCAGCCGGGAGCATTAGCGCCTCGTGCCGCGGGGTGTCGCGGTTCGGGCGAAGAGCAGCAGCTGCCGTCGGTGCTGGCATTGCCTGCTGGTCATGGTCATCCGTCGGGGCATCGGGAGGCAGAGCAGGGGCTGAGGCTGTGCACAGAGCCGTGCGTGCCGGCGGGCAGCGCCAGCTCGTCCTCCCGGTGCTCCCGCCGCTTCTCCCCCCCCTCTGCTTTTACGACCATGCAGCAGAGGCTGTGGCAGGGCGGGGGGAGAGCTGGAGGGAAGGAGACAGATGGAGGGAGAGAGGGAGGCACAGGGAGAGGGGACGGGCGGGCAGCCTCCGCTTTCTGGTCCCGGCACCCCTGGATTCCCTGGCCCGAGCTCCCYCTCGCGTTCAGCAGCAGGTATTTCTCCCCCGCGCTCCTCAAGGTCCTCGCTGAGCTAATGCAGCGATTTGCAACCTTTTCTGCCTACAACATCTGTGCTGCAGCAGCTGCCCCTTGTGCAATGGCTCGCGCTTCTCGGGGACCGCTCAGGGACCCCCAGAGCCCCCAGTTTTCCCCCACCCGCAATTTTCCCAGGTGGGCGTTGCRGGGTCGGAGAAGCCTCGGGGGATTGGCAAGTCTCCGTCCAGAACCAAACGCTCAAAGAGGCTGCAGGGAGAGGCAGAAATACCRAGTTTGGGCTCTGCGAGGGAAGGCAGGTGCCGCAGCAGCGCCCGGGCGAGTTGCTCGGGCGGCTGCAGGCTGCCTCGAGGCYGGGGGCTGCGAGTGCGTGGCCGGACGCTTAGGCACGGGGTCGGGGCAGGGCGACCTGCCAGGCCGGGCGCTGCAGCCCAGGGGGGCTTTTCCTTCCCTTGCCACCGGCCCCAAGCGGAGCAGAGCCCGAGCAGCTGCCGTGGAGGCCTTTTTGTGCCGTCGGTTGCTTCGTGCGCTCTTCTCCCTCCGGAGGCTGCCTGGCTGCTCCGTTTCTCAGCCACCTTCGTTCATCAGCGTCTCTCTGGTCTCACGCGGGGTCGTTTTCTGCTCCATTTCCTCCCCCAGCCTTTGGTCGTCGTCCCCCCCCCCGCCCCCGAGCTCTCCGCTATCTTTGTCATCGTCCTGGCTGGAATAAAAGATGACTGCAACCGAGAAGCGCTGAAATCGCAGCTCCCCTCGGGGACTGTTTGCCCACATCACCTGTCGGATCGAGAGCCTGCATGTCCTTGGAAAAATATGTATTTCAGGCCGCCGGGGTGCTAATTTGCAAGGCCCATTACTCAAACGAAACATTAAAATGGCCGTCCATAAACCCGCGCCTTTATTCCTGCCTCCCCCTCCGTCCAAACTCCCCTCGCCAGGTATAGGCTTCCTGTCAAGCCTAAGAGCCAAAAGCAAAGATTTATCGATAGGTACCTTGACTCCAGCTTGCATTTTAATTATGTCGCCGTCAGCCTGCGCTGAGAATAAACTCGGTGSCTATTGCATTATCCTCGCTCCATCTCTCCAGATAAATGCGCGAGGAGCACCGCGGTTTTATGGAGTCCCTTGCCCGGACCCGTTTGCTTTCCTGYGTCGCTGCCTGCCCGCTCGCCTGCGCGGATCGGCGGGCTGGCTGCCCTAGGAGCCTCCGGCCGAAACGCCGGAGAAAGGATGAGGGAAGGACGGGCTCTGCGCCCGGGGGCACTTCGTTTCCCTTTGCACGGGATGAGGCATGCCTGGCACCCGYGGGTGTTTCTCCTGCCTGTAACTGCAGCGGTGGGGGACAGGACTGCTGGGTCTCGCAGCACCCGGAGCAGATCGGAAATCTGGGCTTGGCAACACGCTGCGCCTTCGGCGGTGTGCTGGCGAGACCGCTGGGGAGTTTCCCGCATCTTCCGTCGCAGCGAACGGGGATATCTCCGGAAGGGAATTCCTATAATTAAACACCGCAGGGGTCTCCTGCACCACGTYGTAATACGCTCATAAAATGTTTCGGATGCTGTTTACAGGGAACTGTTTCTCTCGCGCGTCCGCGAGCGAGCCCGTGACCGCTCCGGCGTGCTGCGGAGCCGCGGCGAGCCGATGGTGCTGCAAGGCGCCGGGGCYGAGGTTGCTCTGCCGTGGGCCGGAGCTCGCGCTGGGAGGGCGGCGGTGGCTCGACAGGCACGCTTGTCGGCGAGGAGGCCAGCTTCGGAGCGCGGCTCTTCATTTTCCTTCTGCGTGCGTGCCTGTTTGCGCGCGTCTGTATAAATATTATTCGCACGCGACAGACAACATTGGCGTCTCTCTGAATGCGGGTGCGAAGTTTGACCTGGCACTTTCTGGTGGAAGCGATGCATATTTATCAGGAAGGCGATGGGTGGGAATTAATACCTCGCGCAGCGTGTCAGACGCTCTCTCAGCAAAACGCTGCGRTTATTAAAATAAACAGCGGCAAAAGCAGCTTTGCCGTGACAGCGTCTCCGAGGATAACTTGGTTAGGGAGCGACCTTCCTCGCTGGCGGGACGCCTGGGTCCCGGCCGGCGGYGGCCCTGGAAGGCGCTCGCGGCTCTGCAGCTTTACGTACGGGGCCGGGCTTGGGAGGCCGCAGCCCGCGGCTGCTGGCCCCTGCTCGGATGCCCTCGGAAATCAGCRGGAGTTTGGCCCGCAGAGCAGCCGTTTCGGGCAGCGGGGGCAGAGCGGCTCCCGGGGCGGCTCGCTGCTGCAGACCTCTGCGCTTTTGGACCGCTGCGGAGATGGGACCGGGAAGGTGTCGGGACCCGGAGAGCGTAACGAGTCGTGCGACCCCGCAGTTCTGTCCGACAGACTCCCTGCCGGAGCAGCGCRGCCGGGTCGCCTGCCTCAGTTTCCCTGCTTGTAAAGATTTTGTAACTCTTCACGAACACCACGGCAGGGGAGTGCCAAAGGCGYCATTCACTAATAAGCATAAAGTGCTCTGATAGTCTTGGATGGAAGTGGCACATATTGATATAATGTTACGGTACCTCATTTGACTTCGTTTTCTATTGCAAGCCCCCTCTTGATCCCGTTACCTGCAGTAACAGTTATCTGGCTATATTTTATCGTCTGAATATTTCAATTAAATTACTTTTTTTAAAAAAAGCCTACACTGAAGTTGGAAATGATCACTGTATCACTCCAACTTTCCTCCATTCCCAGAAGGTTAATTGAAAGGCAGCCATCTTGGTGACGTTTAGACAAATGAGGATAATTATGTGTTCTCCAGCTCTTTGAGAGGTTAATTGCTTAGATGTACGAAGACTTGAAGAACAAAGAAGGAATAAATCAGAAGCAGGACTATGATCTGATAATGTAATTTGGTATATTCATGTACAACTCAAACAAATAAACCCCCTAATTGCATGAACTCGTTGGGCTGCGCGGACGCACTGCGGGGTCGCCGGGATCGACGCCCGGAGTCGACTCATCGCAGTCAGACCGGCGCGAGCGGGCACGGGGCGTCCGCTGGAGACGGAGCGGTCTCCGACCAGGAGGGCGGGCTGAGTGGCCAAGCGGATCACAGCAGGCTAGATGACTCTGGAGTGTCTCCCAAGTAGATGTAGGCATTCTCCAACTGCTTCTCAAACCAGCGCCAGCGGCCAGGCTCATTTTGGGGGCCRGGCTCGAGACAGAGCTATTGCAATAGGTTCATCTGCAGGAACCTGTCTTACGGGTCTCATGGGGYAGTGGGAAGCACGAGGCTCCGTGGGACCTCCTGCCCTTCATAGGGCTTGGACGAAGCGTCCGGGCTTTTGTGTGTGGTCTGGTCAGCGCGGTCTCCCCTTCTGAGCAGTTTGGCCACGCCAGGCTCTCGCGACACAGATGAGGTCTCTCGAAGATGCACGGGCTCCGTGGTGATAAAAGATGCAAAGAACAAACCCTCCRATTCAGCTTGTCGCCTGCTCCTTTCACTGCAGTGGAAATATCAAACTCTTCACGGAAGAACACTTCACTGCCGTAGCTGTTTTATTCGAGTCCTCTGTCCACGTTAGCATTGTATTCATTAGACACACTTATTTGAAGCACGTGTCATTTATCGTCCTCTCTGTGGTCTTGCAGGATGGCAAACTTGGGAGGCAAGAAACGTCACGTTCCAGAGAGCAGAGACATTAGTAACATTTCCCATTTATGTATATAAGTAGCAAGAGAGAGCGAGCACTGAGACATCTGCTTACTGCCTGCCAAGTAATGGAGCTGACCCGAATTTCAGCACCAGAAAGGAGATAGTAGGTGGCAAGTAGACAAGACAAAGGAGGTGCTGGAATGCCAAGCGTAAAATTGCCTCTGGTGGGTTATTTTATTTTGCTTAATTGTTGGTAAAATCTTTGCAAATTGGCAATTATATTCTTGGGCTGATTGCTTACCCAGGTAATTTACAGACTTCTCATTTGGCAGGAGCGCTTCCTAGCATTTTCCATGAAATATGGTTTCGTCCTCCATCGGTAGCATTTCCCTCTCTTTATCAGTTCTGCYTGCAGGAATCTCACACGCTAATTCTTGTCCTAAATGAAGCAGAGGTGTCGTTTGATTTTTGTTTTTGTATTTTGTCCATTCATTGGGTTCAGGATGCTTTTGTTTGGGCCTGTGGCTTGTGAAGAGGTTTGTCTGTCTTTGGGTCCCTCTGTCCTGCTAGGACGAGGTGAAATGATGTATAGGGACTGACRATCCGCATCGCTCTGGGAACAGCGGGAATCAATCGGCACGACCATCTTCAGGTGCCGCTCTGAAGGTCGCAGCTCAGGCTGGTTTTAGGTAAGTGCCTGGAAAGCGTGGGCTCTTATCGAAGCCTCCAGGCTGTGCAGAATGGCAAGCCCATCAGCCGGGCAAGCTTCAAACCAAACCTCACTTTCTGGCCGAGAGGGTCAGGAAAACAGCGCTTTTCCCAGTGAGCACTTTGGGGTGAAAAATCTTCACCTGGCATCTTTTTTTTTTTCTTTTCTCCTTCCTTGCTTGGAAAGTTTTGAATCGATTTCAGCTGAGGAATGCCTCGCCACACCTAACCTTCGCGGAGCCCTGGACTGCAGCCTCTGAAACACTGGCCAGCATTTTTTTCTGCCTATCCATCAGGCCAGTCTGAAAGTGCAGTTTAATTCTCTGTATTTGCTCTTGTATTGTGTATTAAGATACAGCGAGTTTATCCAGCAGTCCAGCTGTTTTGGAGATAATTACTACAGAACTCAACCTGATGTAAAATAATCCTTCCGGGCAAGCAGCCAAGAACCGGAGACTTATCCTCCAAAGACTGAAACCTCTCCATTACCCTGAGGAGTCACCGAGCTAGGAGCGGCTGTCTCGCGACAAATGCAGGTGTTGCAGTAGTGACAGGTGGGTCCAAAGCAAGTTTTGCCTGGTGGCCTCCGCTGCGTGTTCCCCGGGGGAACTGGCCTGGCCTCTGCAGAGGGTGGTGGAGCTGGCCTGACCATCGCGTGGCACAGATCGCAGGAGAACCACTGAGCTGCCCAGTCCAGATGATAGAAATCTCTGGAGAGCTGATGTTTYGGTTTGCAACGTTTGGACACCAAGCCGGCCAAGAAGAGCTCATGGGAGCGGGAGGACCCAGGCTGTGAAGGAGGCCTGAGCTGGTTTCCATCCAAAGTGTCCCACRGGCTTTGGCTTCACTTGGGGCACCGGTTCACAAGTATCGCCCGTCTACCCCTCTGCGGACTTGCCACCACGTGTCACTGCCCAGGTGCGTGAGCTCCTGCTAATCTGCCTGCTGCGCATCTTCCTTAGAAGTTAAGCGTTATCCGTAGACTTGGTTTCTCCCTCCCTTTTCCACGTCATTTAGCCCAGTTTTCTAGGGTAGGTCACTGCGTTGCCATTGACTGTGCTTATGGATCCCAGGGCTACTTCGAACCTGACTTGAGTGGACATAGCCATCCGAAGGCAACTGCGTCTTCAGGTCGGGTTGCCGGAGCGTACGAAGGTCTGTGCTTTTGCTYTGCCCTGACGTCTGCGCGGAGCCTTTCCCGGGGGCCGCCCGCGGGCGCCTGGCACGCCGCGTCGAGAGGAGCGCTGCTGGGAGGCGGCGGTCTTGCCGTACCGCTCAAATTTTCCCTCCTTACGAGTCAGTGACAGCTGTGAGATCGCTCTGCTCAGACAGTGCAGACGATCCTTTTATCTCAGACGCGCTCTGGGCGTCTCCTGGCCCGTGTTTTAATCAGTTTGCAGACATCCTTTCTTCTTCTGCAACCGCAGTAAACCACTGAAGTCGGGAGCGGTGCGCCTGCTTTTGGCCCGTTGAAGGCGGCCCAGTTTCCCTGTAGAGAGGGAGCCGGCTGCCCGTCCCATCAGGACGGCTGGATCGTGGCGGTTGGCGCCTGCTATTACCGCGTGCTAATTACCGGTACTTAACTATGTGGCTAACTGAGACTGCGAAGCAGTTATTTCTGTCTCTGCCTGCCTGCGAAGGTGGAAGAAGAAAAATAGAAAGGAAAAAAAGCGGTGGA
>NW_028186623.1:1742358-1769682 GCF_003343005.1 Rhea americana | reverse complement strand
AAAAAAAAAAAAAAAAAAAAGAGAGAAAAGAAAAAACCCACGCAGAGGGCTCCAGGTTCTTAAATGTTCAGGTCTGCTAACACTGCTAGCAATAAACTCTGCTTTTCTTCTCCTCCTTTTGATTGAAGAACACTCGAAATCAGCCGGGGAGCAGGTGCCGCATTGTGTTAGATTAGCGCTGATTGAATTCTTACACAGGCAGCTGATTGAGGCGAGCGCGCGGCTAGCGCGCGGCTCTGCAAGCGCCGGGGCTGCGACGAGGAGGGTCTTTTGCCGGAGCGTGTCCCTTAATCAGCCCCCTTGAACGTGTCGGTGCTGCGAGCGGGTCTCTCGCGGCGCTCTGCCGCTGCCTTGCCGCCCGCGCCGCGCTGCGGAGCAGGACCCCGGGCCAGCTGTGGCAGTGCTCTCGTGGCGGGTGGGAGGAGAATCCGGCGCCTGTGGCAAGAAGACGTCTCTTTACCGTCGTGTCTGGCCGTCTGTCCCATCCTGGCTGCCTCGTAGCTCTTTGGGGGCCAGACCACAGAGGCGGGGTGCTTGTGAGCTGCCTACTCTTGCCTGCACGCTTCCTCTTGCAAAGTAGCCCCGGTGGGAAGCTCCAGCTGCTGCTTCCCAGGACGGTTAGTGACGGCGTGCCGCTGAGTGCCCGYGGCTTTCGGTAGTCTCTCTGGGGAGGAACTGTGAAGATGACCTGCTTGCTTCGGCCTCCCGCAGAGAGCACAAGCCTCAGGAGGGCCCGGTGGCCGAGAGCAAGCCGGGACTTGGCTCCCGGCRTTGTCGGGGACACGCCGCACGACCTTGAAGAGAGGCTGCCAATCCATAGCTACCTTTTAGAGCCTCAAGAGATGCCTCACTGGATTTCTTCCAAAGTCAGCAGCTCCCRTGTAGGCAAGCGCAGCTGGGAATTTCTCCAGAAGCAGTTTTCCTGGAATAGCTGCCCCTGCTCGGTGCCTTCATTTCCATTTCCATTCAGGAGATCAGGTGTGGATGCAAGCATTGACTTATTCTGATGTTAGCATTTAAGTGCCATCTGCTCTATAAACATCCCCATTGATTTGCTCTATCAAAAGGCCTCCTGCTTTATCCCTTTTGCTGCTGCCTCATATTTTCTTATGAAAATGTCTATTAAGCTAATAACAGCTGTCTGCCATTGGGGGCTTAGGCTGATGGCTTCTGATCTTCCCCGCTGCGAAAGGGCAGCGTRTTTGGGCGCAGACGGAGCTGGCCCGCGGCACGAGGGCAAGGGAAGCGCTTTGGCAGTGCGTGTGCCCAGAGTCCGCAGCCGGGCACGGAGGGCGGTCTGGGGCCACCGGGGCTCCCTTCTCCACCCGTTATTAGCCGGTTTGGCTGCAGAAAGTTACTGGACTGGTGAGAAGGTGCTGCCCAYGCTGCAAGGCTGCAGTCAGAGCCTGCTTGCACACACGGTACGGTCCCGGGGGCCGAAATGCCTGCTGTTACTTTCTGAGCAGCAATGTGGTTCGGAGCAGACTGTAATGCCTGCGACTTGAGCGAGGAGGAGCTGGAGCAGAGGGAGCAAACGGCAGCCAGAGGCACAGGCAGCAAGCGGTGGTGCCCTGGGCTTCTGGGAGCACGTGAGAGGCTCGTGCATCAAAGCAACAAGCTGAGGGTGCAGGAAAGATGATTTGGAGGGAGGGTTTTGGTGGCAAGGAGGTGCCAGGCCTCCGCAGGCTTGGACCTCGAGCGGCTGTGCCTCACGGGCCTTCACCCCTCTGGCTGGGTCACCCAAAAGGCGAGTTTGCCTGGCACGGTTTGCCATTTAAACGGAAGGGCGTAGAGCTGTGGGGCCTTGCACATGCTGGATGCACGGAGAGCATCTTGTTCTCCCGCGGCCCTGGAAAGGTAGCAGGGGGCATGTTTGCTAAYTAACGATGCGCGCGTCGCCTTGCGACAGGAGCCCAGCTTCTGCCGCGGTGGGTGGTTTCTCACTGCCGTAGCGGTGTCCAGATTTGCGGAGAAATGTATCCTATAGACATCAGTGAAGAGAAAACCTAGGGGCGCTGGGCCCGAACGTGCCTGTGTTGTCTGGTGGCGGTCTGCCCCCGGGGGCTGCACGGCTAGAGTTCAGCTCTGGCTGTTTCGCCAAGACGGCTCTCGCCTGCCTCGTCATCTTATTATCACTAGGATGTCTGGGAGCTGCCGTCATGGACCGAAACACCATTAGATGATCTAGAATGGAGCTAACAAGGCAGCCCCTGCCCTCACGGGCTTATTGTCGTGGCAGATGGATATTTTATATTTAGCAACCTCTAATGTATCAATCGAGGCTTTGATTTTTCACAGGGAGCAGCTTCTGTTCTGGCGCTCAGTGGCGGAAGGCAGGAGGCCACAGGAGGAGAACGGGCGGAGAGAAACCCCCCCGATTACGCTCATGGTGCGCTGTCCGTGCCGTGGGCGGGCRAGGGAGGGTCCCGAAACCTTCAGCGGGCTTTTGGGGCAGGGAGAAGGAAAGGATGAGAGGAGGACTCTGGTGTCGGGGACGGGCTCTGGTGGTGGTCTGTAGGTTGCTCGCACGGCACTGATTTTGTGCAGTCCAAGCGGTAAAGTCGCGGTGGCCAGCCGCTTAATTAAAGTTGCAGGCGGCGCGAGCCAGCAGCGCGTGGCTCTGGGAGYCGTTTGGCTCTGATCACGTGCGGGGCAAAGTCAGGAGGGTGGCAGCTAGCAGGGAGAAGCAGAACAAGCAGAAAGCGAGGCTTGCCATGGGGACGGCTGGGGCATCTTTGCGGTGGCGTGGACTGTTCAAATTGCTAGTGCTGCGCTGTCGTGCAAGATGGAGCCGTGCCCTGAAGATGYCGTCCCGAGGCAGAATCGTGTTGCCACTGCAGCAGGAGGTTGGTACAGGAGAAAGCAGCCAGCAGCAAAGTCGGGACTGCTGCACTAGAGCAGACCGCGGGGCCAACGTGTGCGGCGTCGTGCTAAGGCTCCCAGGGTGACGTTTCCTTCCAGCACTGCTGCTGCTCTGGGTGATTCCTGTGTGTTCGGTTTCAGCACAAGGATGCTGAAAATCCCTGCCCCGGCCACCACTCAAAGAGGAAAGGAGCAGAGGAGCGGGAGCAGGGGAAAGGCGGGTGGCTCAGCACCCCACAGCAGCCGGAGCCACGGCGAGACGGGAGCGAGGGTGCCCGGCGCAGGGACCAGGAATGCACACCAGGCACCCGCCGCCCTCGGCGCCGCGGGCGGCTGTCGCGGCTGGCAGCGATGGAAACGCCGCAGACGCCGTCCTGCCCTCCRGGATCTGTTGTACGAGCCCCGCCGCCGCGGGCCGCAGATGCCGTTGTGCCGCCGGCTAATTTGATGGTTTACATTGCCGAGAGAGAGGATTAGAGGAGCCTCGTGTTTTGGTGGCCTGCTTCTCATTTGCATATTTAACGAGGCGGGACCCCAGCCAGGTTCTGTTCTTTTGTGTTTACTTCTGAGGAGCTGTGTTTATTTCCGATGATTACAAATAAATCTCCTCTTCCTTTGCTCCAGCCGCCCGGAATAAAAGGCGTTTGGAGTCTGTTAGCTCTGTAGCTGGAGCAGCTCCGCAAAGAGAGGGAAGAATCCAATTAGGAGACCCCTGAAAATGTAATTAGCATTTGCGTCTCAAAGAAGTTTGTGCAGCCCCTTTCAGAGGTGCTTTCAGCTGGAAACTTCCCCGGCCAGAGCACCGAGCAGTCGCCGTCGAGCRGCCTCGGCAGCCAGACGAGCGGCTGGCGGGTGCCGGCGCGCGCGGGCCGGCGCGGCGAGCCGAGTGCAGCGCGGTGGCCCCATGGCAGCGGGGCTGAGCGAGCCGCCCAGGCCGCTTCTCGGGACCGGCCGGCGGGCCYTCTTGCCCGGCACGGCTCTGAGGCAGAGCTCGCCCTCGCTGCCGATCTGGGTCAGGTATTTTTGTCGCTGAAAACTGGGTCAGCCGAGGAGTTTGCGGCTCAGTTTTGGCATTTCCATTTGTCATTTTGAAAAGAGAGTTTGCCTCGAGGAGTGAAAAACGGTTTGGGGTTGCAAGGCTGCAGAAGTGTTTAAAGATATAGATCTGTTTGTTTGCATAAGCAAGTGGGGACGTTTCCGGTTGGTCTGGAGGGGGGGGTTCTTCCCAGAAGCTGGCGGCTTTGCCGAGGACCCGCAGCCTCGGTTCTCTGCAGAGCCCACCACCGTTGATGGGCTCTGTGGGAAGCGATTGCCCAAGCTGTCTGCGGCGTGCGTCAGCGTTGTGGTGGTCCTAGGCGTCCCATCTCTTGAGAGATGTGCCTGCGGAGACCGGTGTGGAAGGCTTGCTTTATTTCTCCAGCTCTTTATGGGTTGTTTGTCTCTCRGAGCCTCTGCAGCAGAGAAAAAACAGCGCTTTCATGGGGACATTTCGAAATCCAGAGTGGGAAGCACTGGAAACGAAGGGGGCTGGTGTTATTTCACATCCCGGGCATAGGAACGGCGTTGTCAGGGTCAGTAATGAGGCCGGGCATGAGCCTGCCGCTGGGATCGACGCGGGAGCCTCTCTTAATAGGCCTGRGAGGAAGGAGACGGTCACTGCCTGCCCCTCGAACACAACGAGTGTCGGAGGAGTTATCCGTATTGTTGACACTAAGTGAAATAATTCCTTGGAAAACTTCAAAATTAGCATGTAAGGATGAAGAATGGGTACAATTAGAGCAGAAGCAGCAGAGTGCCGCGGCCCCCGGGTCCCTCCCTCATGCATCTTCCCACGCTGCTGCTTTCGGGTTCACTGCCCTCGTYGCCTGCAGAGCGCCGTGATCTGTAAGGGAGCTCTCGTTCCTCCRCAGAGCCGAGGGATAAATATGGGTCTCCCGAGATCTCGGCTCACAGAGCCTGCGTTTATCAGCGTGAGCGCGGCGAGGGCTGGAGCTCGGGCCAGGTGCGGCCTCTGGTTCGCTCCYGGGGGCCTTTGCTCCCGGGGAAGCGGTGCTGATGGTGAGCGGCTGTGGTGGGAGAGGTGGGGGCAGCTGGCCGGGCTGGCAGGAGCRTGTGCGCTGCACAGGGCGAACATCTCTGCTCGAAGGAAGCGCTGATCTAACAGGGCAGGCGCACGGAAGAGGAGAGGCGTTGCGCTTCAGCGAGGAGCGCAGCGGAGCAAGGGCGATGTGTGTCCTCCCTCCCGGCGCGTTTGCTGTAGGCAGCCGTGTGATGCGAGCCAGAGATTTGGGAGAAGGGGAGACGTAACGACCAGGAGAAAAGCTCTTTACAGGCGTCACAGCTCATGATTGTGCCCTCCTCTGAACTGGGGCCATCGTGCCGCCAGGTTGGTCAAGTCACCCGTGCTGGGCATGGCTGTCCCCCATTGCATGAGAGCTGTGCTCTTTGTGCTTTCGCCCTCTATTTTCTCCGACTCGGGCTGTCCTGTGCCCTGGCGCAGCCTGCGCTCCCTGTCTAGTCTCGTCCTTGTTCGTACGCCTGGGAAGGGGCTCTGCTTCTGACCGATGGGAAGCCCCTTCCCAGCCTTTTTCTCCTAGACACAGAGAAGCGAGGGCTTCTGAATGTGTTACCCCCGTGAATGGAAACCCAGAAAGATGTAATCTCTGATTTATAAACATTAAAGCCCCCAAACTCAGCCTGGGCATTGCAACCCTGTAACCCTAGTTTTCTGAGGGTTACAGCGAGCGTGAGTCCAGYTCAGCTTTTGCCCTGAGGATGGTTCTCTGCAGAGCTGTCCTTGGGCAGTGGGGCTGCAGTGGAGTTGAGCGATGAGATTTGGGGGCTGTGGTGGGCAGGCTGCTGGCTAGGGYGAACTGGGTTAGCTACAAAGTGAATTTCAGAGACTCGGGGCTTTGCATAGCCTCTCTCTGCAAATGTGGGAGCCTGGGCTTGGAGTTCAGCTTGGGCTTCCCTCCTGAGATAGTGCCTCACCTCGCTTATTGGTTTTATGCAGATGAAATGAGAAGACAGGAAGGGGTTATTTCCCTCCTGTCTGACACACTCTTCATTTTCTTTAGTTCCTTCCGGATTTGTAGCAGAGCGGCTCTTTTGGAGATGGATACGGCGCCTTCAGGAGAATGTTAATGTGGGTTTGTCTTTGTTCTTAATTAGATCCCTTCAAGGGAAAACCTCCTGGCCCGTTTTATTATCCAGCTTTGTCAGAGCTTGTCTGCTTTATCTCAACACTTTGAAGAAGTCTCTTTACCTGTTTGCTTACTGGAGACATTATCATAATCCCGGTCAATTGGAAATAGGTAGCAAAGACTACGCAGCAGATGAGGCAGTGCCAGAGGCTTAGCAGCTAATGGATACTGCTCTCCGAGCACGCTAAAGACCTTCGCGGGGCGCTAGTTGTGTCGGGGTATTTATYGGCGTTTGCCTTTGAAACCTTGATTTCCAGCACAAGGGAAAAGTAGTAATATGAAGGAGAGGATCTGCAAGAAGATGTGTCTGGAAATAGTGAGCTCTCTAGAGAAGCTTTGAGGCCGTGACTTTTCTGCTGGTGGTTGCTCTGAGGCGTTACTGTCGCTGAGAGGTAAAGGAGGACTTGCTAACGGCGGCTCTTCGGGTCTTTGTTTGGCAAGCCAGTTACTGTAGGGTTTTGTTCTTCTCAAATTCTACCCATGGCCCAGCCCAGGGCAGGTCTCCATGGATCCTTTCTTGAGCCGCTGGTCTCCAGGAGTGAGTTGGCCACCCTCAGAGCCTGGGCAGTGGCTCCTTGGCTGCTCTGCACGGAGTCAGGCACGCCGGCATAAGACGAGCCCRAGCCTTGGCCGTTCGGATTAGGTCTCTCTCGACCTCCGTGGAGACTCGTGTTTTACAGCTGCAAAGGCCGCCCCGAGCCCCAGGTGAGAGGGAGCAGAGAGCCAGGCCCCAGCTGCACTAAGTGGTGCTCAGCCAGCAGAGCAGAAGGGACTGGATGCCAAAAAAGGTGTTGAACGCTAGCGGGAACTGAAGAGCGAGCACTAGGGATGGGGAGCGGGAGCCTTTGTCTCTTTGCTCTCAGCGGGAGTTTATTAGAGCAAGGAGTTTCCAAGCCCGATGCCTTCTTGTGCATCCACGGCAGCGATGGTTCAGAGGAGCGTTCTGCAGCATGCAAAGCGTGCACTTTCTCTGCTGTTCCCTTTGTATGTGCCACCACATCCCTCGAGTGCTCTTGCGCTCCAGACCTTTTAGAGATGGGTGCATCCGTGCTGTTGGATGCAATCCTGCTCGCTTTCCTTGGGTGCTTGCTCGTGCTGTGCWTGGAGAGAATCCCCGATAGCCTCCGTGGCAGCAAGGCTGTGCGGTCTGTGGTCTGTGCGGGGGCTCCCGCGCGTGCCCTCCGGGCGGTCTCCGTCTCCCCCGGTGCGTTGCAGGCTGCAAACGCCCCTTGGTGTCCTCCGGAACGGAGCGAATGGACCCGGGCAGCGCTCTGCCTTTGCTGAAGCGCGGCAGTTTCTCGCGGGCTCTGGGGTTTTTCAGGGCGCTGCCATCCATACGGTCCTACGTACCGGTCATACACTGGTGCCGGGTGCCTGACAGCGAAGCCTCACTCGCGCTCTCTCTAGACAAGTTGAAACCCCACCATCACCAGTTAAGTGCAAGCTGCATTTGGGCAGCGGTGCTTGAATTTGCCCAAAGAGAGCGCGAGCGAGGCTTGGCGGCCGTTTCGAGCCCGGGGCCTTGTACTTYGCCCTAATGAGGGGACCAGCTAGTACCTCCGAGGGCTTTCGTCTGGATATTTATATGAGTGCCGACATGCAAGTTGTCTGTTTTACATATTACTGCCCTGATTTTCCAGTGCATGCAATGAATAATTTACGGAAAACGTRTGTAAGTATCTCTTTATTATTCATTATAATGAAGTGAGACAGCAGTAATAGTCCACTAGACTGGAATCCCCGAGGGCCGAACTTAACTAGGCTGCGCTTAGTTCTCCCCCGGTTAATTTGAATAAAGGCAGGGCTCGCTTTGCCGACGCGAGGAGACGCGGTGCGGCATGTTTCTTCCACGGGGGCGGMGCGGGGCTCCTCCGTTACGGTGCCCGGAGAGCACGCCCGGCTCCCGCCGTCCTTGCTTGACCGCCGGGCTCCCTCCCGCCCTGCGCGGGCTCGGCGCGGGCGCTGCGGGGGAAGAGAGCGCCGCAGCCTGCTTAAAATCCAGGCAGCCGCCCGGCGTGCCGGCAGGAACGTGGCAGGCCCGGAGGACCATCCGTCTTTGCAGGAGRCCGCTCGCGCTGTGGCTGGCGGAGACGTTACAGCTACAGCACGGGGAAAATTACTTGCTTGTGGGCGAATATGTTGCTTGCTCCTCCACATCGAGTGCCCCGGGGGACCCTGAAACGCGCCCATATTGCCCCTCCTGCCCACCCCAGTCACGATTTCGGTGGAGCGATGCTCGGTGCACATCATAACACCGCGGGAGCCTCCGCACGGGGCCCCTGGCCAGCATGCAGCCTCACTGCTCCCCTTCCAAGACTCAGTTTCCCTCTCGGCCAGACTTAATTTAGCCAAACGCGCGATGCTTTTGTGGGGGGTGGTGCCGAGCCAAAGAAGCCCAGAAGTAAATAGATGCAGAAAATCTGGATCAAATGGAATGAGAAACCCATGTTCTCCAGGAGCGTTTGCATTTCTTTTTCCCCCACTCTGTTCTTTGCCAAGTGTAAGTCAGCGCTTCGAATCGGAGCTCTTGAGCCTTGCGGTGTCTYGTGGCGGGAACGGGGAGGGCGAGAGCCAGGCAGGAAATAAATAATTGAAATGACTGTGTTGTGTTTTCAAGGCACTCGTAGGATTTACAGCTGCTTATCCAAATGTTCTCTTCTGTTCCTTCGCGCTCGCTCACTCGCGCTCCTCCTCCTCCTCTCTCCCCCGTGCTTCCCGTGTTTGCGCCGAGGCCGTCGTCCCCCGGCGCCGGGCGCGTATATCATGCTGGGGAGGGCTCGAGGGCCGGGCTGGCGAGCCAAACTAGTAGGGAATTTTACAGCTTCCTCGGAAGCRCTCTGCAGGCAGCAAGGGCAGGGCGCAGAGGTGGGCCAGCGCGGGGCTTTGCAAAGTCGCCCTGGCTCCCAGAAGTCTGACCCRACACGACTTGCCTTTGCCCCGTCTCTCCCCGGCAGCTCCAAAATAAAACCAGGCAGCTCTGTTTTCGGGGGAACCCATCGTTGCTCTGGAAATGCCCGTGCTAGGGAGGGGGGCGGGTGCACGTCGGCAAGGCTGCGGTGCCGGCTGCGAGCGACGGGGGGTGAGGGATGCTGCTCAGGAGGCCCCTCTGCCCCGGGGGGGCCCTCTTGCTCTGCACCTTCGGAGCGTGCCACGGCCGCCAGCACGTCTGCGACCGCCCTCTGCCTTGTCTTGCAGGTGTACCGTGGACGACAGGGTGACACGGGTCGCGTGGTTGAACCGCAGCACCATCCTCTATGCTGGCAATGACAAGTGGTCTATAGACAACCGCGTGGTCATCCTCTCCAACACCAAAACCCAGTACAGCATCAAGATCCATAACGTGGACGTGTACGACGAAGGCCCCTACACCTGCTCCGTGCAGACAGACAATCACCCCAAGACGTCGCGCGTCCATCTCATCGTGCAAGGTGAGCCTCCGCGCGCGCCGGCGCCTCGCCTCGSCTCGGCGGCAGAGCGGTTTGCGGCCGGCGGGCGCCCGGGCCCTCCAGGGCTCGAGCGGCCCTCGCGGCGATGCCGACGTGGGGATCGGAGCCCCGTCTGCTGCTTTGCGTGGGGAGGGAGCTGGGGGCTCGCGCCGGCTCTCCAAGGAACCGCGTGGGGAGGGTTTGGATTTGCACCATCTCCCCGTTCGCTGTGCCCTTCCCGTGGGGAAAAGGAGGCCTGGCGGTGGCACGAGGCCCGGCGTCCTCCTCCGTTTGCCTGTCCCAGCAGAGACTGGTTGCGTGGAGTCGGGTGCCTGCGCAGCCGCCTCCGGTCGGACATGCCTCTGGATCCCTGCTCCTTTGCAACAGCTATCAGCTTTTGTCCAGTCTATAGATTAATTTTTCAGAGTTAGTGTTAGTTCAGGTTAGATAAAGATAATGAAAGTTTCCTAATCCTCTTAAAGAAGATTTATCTGGCTGAGTAGAAAGCTCTCAGAATACAATAAAGCGTGTATAAAACCAGGGCCTAATCTTTCCTTTAATTTCAAACAGCTGATGGGTATTGATTTTGCAGTGAGCAAATCTGAAAAATTTCTAGGCCTCAACGCGTCTCGGAAAACAACCCAATGCAGATATATATATATTTCTTTATCCTGTGCATTGAGAAATAGCAGGGCTTGATGACAGCCACGGATCGAGGAAGGGAGGGAGGTCTCTGCCCTCTCCCGTGAGTGGCGCAGGTGTTGGGCAGRCGCAGCGGGTTGCCGCCGTCCCCGTCCCGGTGGCTGTGTGCGGCTCCTCCTGTCGAGTCTCCGCGCGGCCCTGCGGTCTGCGCAGGCTCTCGAGGGCCCGCACGGGAGGATGCTTTTAGGAAAGGAGGTTTCCCTGCCGCGGCTTGACGTGCGCGGAGGCATGCCTCCCTCCGGGGACGTCCCGCTGYGGCAGGCTGCGGCCGGGGAGAGGCGCCCCGCCGGGCGTACGGGAGCCCCTCGCCGCCGTTCCCCTGCGCTGACCCGCTTTCCCCATCTCCCGGCGGCGCGGCGTTTGCCCCRGGGCTTTGGGGACTGCAGGCCCGGTTACTCCGGTGGCCGCCCCTCCGCAGGGGTCGGTGGGACTAGCGCTGGGGACCGGCCGGGCGCCGCTGCGCAGGAAGGGGGAGCGGGCGCCGCGCGCGGTTGTAGGGCGGGCTGCGTCCGGAAAGCGAAGGCTTTTCGGTTTGCTGCGAGGGCGCGTGTGCCTGGAGTGAGCGTGTTTGCATGAGAGCGAGCGAGATTACATCTCCTCCTCTTCTCTCCCCCTTTTTGTGCGCCAGCTCGTAATAAATCTTCTGCACGTAACACCCGATATCTTGCCTCCTAAAATCCCCGTGCGATTATCTTATCTCATTAAAGCAAGGCCAAAAATCCTTTCTGTTCCGCAGAAACGCTCGTGCCAAGCGCAGGGGTGAGGATGTGTCGCAGCGGCGAGGCGCGCCAAGGGTTGAAGGCAGCGTAGGCTGCAATGCAGACATCTCCTCCAGAGCYGGCATCCGGCTGGGGAAGGCGAGGGACAGTCGGTGTCCAGATTAATCGCCTTGTAGCAGCGCTTCCCTACGTGTGCCAGAATAACTTTTCCCCCGGCATGAGCAAGCAGCATTTAATTGCTTGTGAGGGCATTCTGCTCATTCCTGTAAGTGGTGAATTAGCCCTTCCTTGTACAGGTGACCAGGTCTTCCTGTCGTCTTCAGTGTTGGTGTGTGACCTCTGGTGTCCAGGTGGCCGGTGGGAGGCCATGCCAGCGATGTGTCTGCTAGCATGGGCGAGGCCAAACCGAAGGCCACCGAGCCGTGTTGAAAACTGTTCCGTCATGTGTACCAGCTTTTAGATGCTTTCTAAAGCAGCCGTGGTCAGGGTGAGGGACAGAGGGTGGTATGTCTGCAGAATAAATCTCCTGTAGCACTGAACTCGTTGCTCAGGCATGTTGCATCGCCTTAGCTGACGGGAGGTTTGAGTGAAATTCGGGATGCACAGTGATGAGGATGCGGGTCAGTTGTATCCTGCTGAGAAGTGTCCYTGTCTCATTCTTTTTATGCCCTGAGGCCAAGCCACAGGAGTCACCTAACTTTGTCCTGCCAAGAACGTCCACCCTTAGATGCCACCTTGGTGCCCTACCAACAGCGGTGGCAAGTGACGTGAGACCGGCCCCACTTGCTTTGGGCTGTTGCGCGATGTGCAGGGCTGGGAGCCAGCCCCTCGCTGAGTCTGAGCTCTGGTGCTGTGAAATAAGGGCTACGAGGGAGCGTCTTCCCCGAGGAGCCGGCTGTGCCAGTGGAAGCATGCCGAGATGACGGCGGGCCGTCACCGTGCGCGTCCTGCCGGCAGTCCTTCCACGCACCGGTTGGCCACTGAGCAGGCATCGATGACCGGCTAGCAACCGTGTTCARGTCGATTAATTTATATTTGCATTTTGCACAACTAAAAGTTGCCCGGATAGATTATGGATTCTTCGTCCCTGTATTCAATTTGGTTTTAATTGCGCTACTGCGGGGCCAGACCTTCCCTCCTAGCAACCCTGCGATAAATCTGCCGGTGACTCACAATCAACAGTAAATGTGCCTCTCCGTGTCGTTATTAATATGTCGCTCGGATTGGTTCATTACAGCAGTTAACAACGGCTTGTAAGAGCGTGGATGGCAGGAAGCCAGAGGACCTTTTTGTCTTCCCTTTTTTTTTTTTTCCTTTTTTTTTTTTTTTTGCGGCAGCTCCCCTGTCACTGTAGGACGGGTGCTTTCAGGCAGGGACGCCTGCATTTTGGCATGCCGGTGTGTTGCCGAGAGAGCCGTTAAGTGCAGAGACACCTGGGATGTGATTTTATATACATCGAATGTGAGCCGCCTAATCCTCTTCTTATCATAAACAGCCTTAAAGGCGAACGCTGTCRGCGCAGGTCTTGCATGTCCCTCCTCCCTGCAGAGGCAAAGCCAGGGCAGAGCTCAGAAGCCCAGTAGAGGTGAGCGGGAGAGGGTCCAAGTGGCAGAGCGACTCTCCTGGGACTAATGACACCGAACGAGCTGTAATTTCTCTTTTGGAGCAATTAGCGGAAAGCAAAGCCTTTGGCGTGCCAAGAGCTTGTGGTGAGCGCCGGCAGGAACCACGGCGCTCTGGAGAGAGGTGTGCGGGCGAGGGTGCTCAGGCCCTCGGGGAAGCCCTCCCGCCCCCAGATCCGCCCTGTGCCCAGCCCCGCTCTCCCTGTTCTGGGATGCCCGAGTCCGCAGAGGAGAGCTGGGGTCCCTTTCGCCGGCGCGCAGTACTCTGCGGGGCGGAAGCGTTGGGAAGAAAAAGCACAGTAGACTGTAGCCCTTTGCAGGCAGCAACGCACAGCCGCAGCCTCCCCTACCCAGGCCGTTTTGGGAGCCACAGGATATTTCTGCCTTGATTTTGGAGTTTGCATTTAACGTACTGGAGAAAAAGATCCCTTCGTTCCTGCTCGTAGCACAGGCAGTACCGAGAGCACTGGCTCCCCACAGCCTCTCGCCCATGCTTGCGAGGTTTGTGTTCAAGATCCTTAGAGCGAGCAGAGGGCTGAGGGCTTTTTCAGTCTGCCTCAGGAAAAGAGGCTTATGAGGAAAAGAGATGACGTGCGATAAAACCCCGTGGAGCATGGCTCCAGCAGATGGGACCGGGACTGCGGTGGAGGACGGTTCACGGCACCAAGATGCTTCTCAGTGCTTGGTACAGTCGGGGACCTTCAGCCGCTTTGGGGTGCAGCTGGGGTTTGAGTTCCTTTGGCTGCTGGTGGAGCCGGCTTCTGGAAGCAGACYGAGACCCTCGCGGAAGCCCCCGCGTGCGGCCTTCGGGGTGCTCCCGTTGACCTCAGCCTCACTGGCCAGTGGGCAAGCACCGTGCCRGGGGAGCAGTGAGTAGCCTGTGCCGGCAGAGGTGGGTGAGGTCCGGTGGCTGCGGGCGGACGAGACTCCCTCGTGGCACTTCTCGCCCCTTGGTGTTCCCACCACTCATCATGTGGGGCCTTCAATGGGCTGGTGAGGTTTGGAGGCGTCCCGTATCCGAGCACCCCTTCTCCGGCACCCCACCTCTGTGTCTGGTGGAGCACGGTGGCGATGACTCTGTGCCGAGTACTGGCTCTGGCTGATCCTCCTTGTGAGAGGTTAATCATACTGGTAAGGAAAAGCCAAGTGGTTATTTTAAGAAGAAACCTCTCCCAGAGCTTGGCTTCGTCACGATGGGGATGGAGTGCAGGAAAATCAAAAGGAAATCGTAAGGCTTTTAAGAGGAGATGGGGAAAAAAAAGACTTGGGCCAGAAAAAGTCTTTGCAGCAGGAGTTGCGGTCTATAACACATGATGTCTGTGGCATTTAAACTCAGGTTTCAGACGTCCTTCTCCTGGGGTATTGGTGCAGGTGGAATGGCAACAGGAAGGGGTCCAACCAGCTGCGAGGTGGCTTATTTATCTGGATGCCGGGTGCCCCAAGAGGGGGAAAAACCCAAACGCAAGCATTCCCAAGGGATAAAGCAATGAGCACAGGCACCGTTAGAAAGCATCAGAGGGGAAAGCCTGTGCTGAAGGCCCTAGGATCCTGGGGACGCGTGCAGGTCCCTGCCATGCGTCTAGTCGTAGGAGCCTCCTCGATGGGCGTCTTGGGAACCGATGAGATTTTAGAGGCTGTAGGTCAGGGAGCAGATGCTCAACCACGCTGGCGGAGATGTGCGAGGTGGCAGCATTCCAGCAGCAGCTTGGGGAGTGATGCTGTCTCTTCCCCCAAGGAGGCAGCAGCGGGGGACGGGGCATGTGGGGCTYGGTTGTGCATTAGGGATCAGGGCTGAGCTCTAAGCTCCGGCCTAGGGTGAATAGGAGGTCTTGGGAGCGGGGAGGCATCATCTGTAAAGGCACTGAGCTGTTCTGCCCTCAAGGATGGCCCTGAAGGCTTGCCCAAGGGCTTTGATTAATTCTCGTCAGGATTTACGCCTGTTTACATACATYGAGCCTGTGGATGCAATCAGCGACCGCTCTCCTGGAAAGCGTGGTGCTAGAAACGGTGGGCTTGGTCACAGCCAGCACAGAGCGGTGCCTGCCGGGCAGTGCGTTGCCATAAGCTCGCATGCAGATGTGGGAGGTTGATGCTGATGCTGTCAGCAGGACGGGTGGCACGGGCTTCTCCCTAGAGACCTGCCGCCGCCTGGTATGGTGCACAGCAAGCCGAGGGGATTTGTCTGCTGCCGTATGAGGTGTTGCGGCAGGCTGCCCGCGTGCGGGGGGTCAGGCGAGCGCTCCGCGTGTTGCGTCRCTGCCGCTCTGCTTTCGCCCAGGGCGGCTGGGCTGACGCCGACTCCCCGTCCGCACGGGTGAAAGGTGCGAGGTAGTCCTCGTGGAAGCGGCCGCGCATCATCCCATTTAACGGATTTCCAGCCGCCCGGGTCCGCAGGAGCACTGCCGGGATCTGCTAGTCCCGCGGGCCGACCCCACGGCCATTCAACCGCAAACCGAGGAGGCCGCGGCTCACGGGGGTCGTGTTYGGAGCGGGCCGGCGGCGTGTGACGGGCCGCAGCAGGAAGATCCCCCACCACCCGAGCGGGGCTGGCAGCTCCTTGAAGAGAGGGCATGGTTTTGGAGAGTAGCGGCAGGGCAGCCGGAGGGGACAGCTGGTGTCCTTGGACTACTGTGTAGTGTCAAAAGCCAGTTTTCCGTGGAGGACAAGAAACCGCTAGCTCCAAGCGGTGAAGACCTGTAACCCGTGCAAGAAGAAGACAAGGCACAAAAGCAGTGACAACAGTAGCGACTCGCCCGCTGTCACTCGCTGAAGAACCTGAGAATGGGAAATRGAGAGAGGGTGACAAAACACGGGAGGCACAATAGCACTTGGAATTCAAAGCCCAGGAGAGGCCCGAGAAAATCCGTGAAGGAATAACAATGAATGAAGAATAAAGGAACTGAAGGGAAAAAAAGACGTGAAGAAAAGCCCGGAGACCTTGGACAGTAAAGAGAAGGAAGAATGAAGCGCGTGCACGCCAGAAAGCGCCGAGCATCAAAAGAGGAKATGGCAGCCAAGGAAAAAATAAAAGAATCATGAAGGAGTGAGGGCACGAAGAGGAGGAAGGTCTTGCCAGCTCCAAGGAAAGGAAGGAAACAGGCCCCTCCACCAAGGCAGCAACAGCCCACTTTGTGGATGAAGAGGGGCTCGCCAAGAGCTCCCATGTGACGATGGGTCCCCTGCAGCCGGCTGGTAGCGGCACTCCTGCAAAGACACCAGCATCTACCTTCTGACCTGCACCAACGGGTGCCCTGGGCACTGCACCGCCATGGGTGTCCTCGAGTGCGGGCTCTTGCGTGCCGCTCGCCCACGGGATGGAAACGGGCTCACCCTGGGGAGAGCGCAAGGGGCAGCGCTGCCTGTGCTCCTCTTGGCCAGGAGCTGGGGCAGCCGGGCGGGACAGCCAGCAGTGTCGCCTTCAGAAGTATTCAGTAGCCGCAGGTCCTTCCAAAATGCTGAACGGCAACGTGGCGGGCGTCCAGGCTGGCCTGAGTCTTCGGTGAGGCTCGACGAGCCCTGCCCAGCAGTGCTGCAGCTCGGGCAGAAGCAAGAGGATACAGGTTAATGCAGAATTTTTGCAAGGACCTCGTCCCTCGAGGGAGAGGGTCACGCTGACTCAGGCATCTGGGTGCTGTCTCCACAGGAGACCGCCTCCTCACTGCGTGGCCTCGAGTCCGTGGTGGTCCATAGCAGGTCCGAAACTGCGGCCCCTTCCTGTATAGCCACGAGGAGAATAGTGGGGCCCYGTTTCCCTGGAGGAAACTCGAGCACTCGAGCAGTGATGTGGCACTCGAGCAGTGGCACTCGAGCAGCGACGTGCTTCCCCCAAAGCAGCTGCTGTTGACGATTGCGCTTGCTGACYGAGGTGTTGCGAGAAGGGGGGCACACACCTCTCCAGTGAAGGTGGGGAGAAGGATGCTTTGATGGCTGGGTGCCTGTCSGAGAGAGCTTTGCGAAGCTGCAGGGCGTTCCCGTGGCCGAAGGAAGGATGAGAGAAAGCATCTAGAAGCGGAGCGAAGGCCCGTAGGTGGTTCTGGGGTTGTCTGCGGGCAGAGATGCGCGTGCCAAGCAGGACGGGGCCCTCGGCACGGCCACGCACCGGAGCTATGGGAACACGCCGGCGCGGCGCGACTCGTGTCCGCCGTTGGCGTTGCGGCGCGGCCCGAGTGGCAGCTGCACGAGGCTGGGTTGTACCGCGTGGCTACTCGCTCCAGAAGAGCTCCCTCCTCCCCCGGGGTGGGCRCTCGGCTCGGCGGTTGTCTAAGCGGCGCGCGGCCCGTGCCCGCGTGCGCCGAACCGGCCGTGCGGGGAGCTGTGAACGAGTGCTGAGATGGCGCGTGGAGCTGTGAATTTCCGAGCAGCTGAGCTGGAGTTTTCCTCCGGCCTGAGGAAATTGCGAGGCACCAAAGCATGAAAGCAGCTTGAGAATCAAAGGCGTGTAGAAGCCGTACGCTTTGGATCTCTTTTTAAGCGGAGTTACGGGCGTTGAGACCTGCGGTTTCCCTGCGCGAGGGTTGCCGCTCGAGCTCGAAAGCTGCTTTGTGCGTGTGCACCCGTCTGCGGAAGACGAYGGGTAAAACCGTCGGTCAGGACAGGCGCCGAAGGCTTAGGAGGAAGCGCCGAATCCTGGGGAATCGGAGACAGGGCGGCGTGCGTGGGCAGCCCGGGGCGTCGGAGAGGGTCTCCTCGTGTAGGGGGCGAGGGGAGAGCCAACCGCCCTTATGTCGGCTGGCGCCGAGCGCCGACCTGAAATCCGGACGCGAGGGCGAAGGCCGGACGGCAGCAGCGGGAGCGGCTCYGGGCTCGCTGCCGGGCCGTGAGCTTAAAGAGCAAAGGGACCGCGCGAGCGGATTAATTACTGCCAGAAGCAAAATTAAGGTGGGTGTTGGGGGGGGGTGGAGACATGGGGAAGTTGTTTCCCCATTATATTTCCGAGCAGAAAGAACGTTTCAGAGCGCATGCAAATCGCTCCCTGGAAAGCACTTTGGCTTCCTAATTGTTCCTGAATTTACTGACAGGTGGTTACGCAGTAGGTGTAACACCGCGATTTGGGGTTTTATTGCGCTCGCCGTCTTCGCTGGAGACCCTGGAGGGAACGGGTGTGCGGCGCGCTTGCTGAGCTTTCAGCGGGAAGAGAGGGTCTTCCCTGGCGCCCTCGGCACTGCACCGGGCGGGAGACGGTCTCGTGGCCCGACGGCGTTACCTCTTGGCCCTGCGCGCGGAGCTGCGTTCGGTGTGTTTTCAGCAGGCGAGACGGGCCGGGGAAGAGCYGGCGGCGCCGGGGGGACGGATATTAGCCGGGCTGGCAGCCCTCGTCTCCGTCGCCGAGATGCGCGGGTTGCGGTTATTTGCCCCAACGTGTGCTCTCCTGGCGGGAGGCAGCCGCTGGGCCGGGCGGCAGGGAAACGACGGGCTTCGCCGAGACGAAGCGCTTTTAGAGCGTGCGGGAGGGCGCTGCACCGGCCCGTGGCCAGGCGGAGAAGTTTGACGGAAATCGCTCCGTTGACCAAACTCTAGCTGTCAGATGTACTTAATCTATTATTTCAGCAAAATCAGCTCTGACGAGTCCCTCAGATTGTGCTGTCATCAAAATTGATTTTATCAAAGGAGATAATCTTCACTGTCAACGAGCGACGCTCTATTAAAACCTCGTGTTCCCCCCGCGTGCCGGACGGGGGTCCGGGGCTGCACCGCGGCATGCTTCGTGCCCTCCTCCTTGCCCGGGCGGCCCGGGACGAAGTGGCGGGGGTCGGGCTCGTTCGTGAGCAGGGCCGGGGCACAGCTGGGCTTGCGGCACGAAACCGGCCCGTTTTCCCGGGCGGCAGGACCCGACACCGGCGGGGGGCATGCCGTGAGCGGAGTTGCCCTGTCGCATCCCAAGCTGCTTGGCAGAGAGGATGAGGGGGGCAGCGGGGCTCGTGAGCTGCAAAGCACTCGGCTGCCCGCAGGGTGCTTGGGGACCGGAGCCGGCCGGGAGGTTTCCTCCCGCACGCGTAGAGGCGACGCGCGGGAGCAGCCCGCGGCGGGGGCGGGCCGAGCCGGAGGGCGCCTGGGAACCCGTCCAGGCGCATCCRTCTTGCCGAAGCAGATAAACCGTCCGTCCTCGCCCATCTGGCATTAATGAGAGGGAGATATGTGAATAGCAACGGGAGGAGATGAGAGGTCCATAAATACTGAGGAATAAATAAGAGCATTCGCATTTAGTGGAAGAGGGCCGGGGCTCTCCCCGCGGGCTCTTCTCCCGGGGCGGCCGCCCGGAGACGCGCGCGGCCCCTGGCTCGGGGCCAGAGTCGCGCCTGCCGCTTCCGCCCCGCTCTAATGTAAAGAATTAACGGGAACATCAGGCGTTTTGGGTCTGCAGCTGTAACGCRCGGAGATGCATCACGGGCTTATTGTTATTGAATTTAGCGGCATCGCTTTCACATTCAATTTCTCTCGTCGGCTTTTGGAACAAACCAGGAATTACAGCGCAAATGTAGGTTTTGGCCTGCCAAACATTACGCATTAACGTCTCCGTGATTAATATTACGCCATGTCGATGAAATCCTCCGAAGGCTGCTTGCCGCTCGGCTAAGGCCGGGAAAGCCCGCRCCGCTGCTCGCTGCCTCGGGATTTGTTCTGCGTCCCGTTAGGTTTGAGCACTGGTCTTCCAAATGGAAACCGAGACTATTCATAGGGGCAGTTCGGGTTTGGCAGCCCACCGGGCCCGACGGCGGCTCTTCTGCTGCGGCGCCGGCCTCCCGGTGYGCTCGGGCAGGCCCCCCGCAAGCCGCTTCCGTAACAGCCCTCTTCGCCTCTGACGCCGGCAGGGCGCGGGGCCCTTTTTCCTTAAATGTTGCATTTTCAGGCGTGTTATGAAGTGCGTCCATAATAGCTGCTCCTGCTCCGATGAGGCTCTGACAAGCTGTTCCAAAGCGTATTTTGTCCGAGCGGGAACGCGAACGCGGTGGAAAGGAGAGCAGGTAATCGCTGTGTATCTTCCTGCTGGAGCGGCGGTCCTRTTCTCGCCGCTTCCTCGAGCTTTCTGAACGTGAACGTGTCGAACTGGCGATCGTTTCTTATGGTCTATACTTAGGGATGAACTAGCGTCCTAAAKACAAAATACTATCTGCAGCGCGGGATGTAGGGCGCGAGCAGGGCTCCCCCCTCCAAACGTGAGAGGGGCAAGGGTCATGCCAGAAGAGATTCCTCCGTGTTGCTTTGGTGCAGGATGCCCGAAGGCGGCTGCTCGGCATCGCCCGAAATTGTGCCGAAAGCGTYGGGAGGGGCGGGGAGGGCTGGTGCGGTGTCCCGTCCGGCAGCGGTGCTCCGTCAGGCACGCGCCGGTTCACAGTCGCTTTTTTCCTTCCTCGGGACGCGAGTGCTGTGGAAAGTTCCCGGGGAAGCGTGCGACGGCCCCGCGGCCCGCAGTGCCGGGAAGCGGCCTTTTTTAACGGGCTTTAATTGCTTTTTGCCGGGGCCGTGGATATTTATGGGTTCGGAGATTGCCAAGTTATTTATTAGATGGAGTATCTGGGGCTAGACGACTATAAATCACTTAGGCCGGTATTGAATATGCCAGACACTCAGTAATTTAAAAAGCTTTAATAAAAATGCTAAAATATGAGACTTGTCTTTGGCCGTAATGAGACTCGGTTATCACGGTTTTATCAGCGATTTGGGGGACTTTTATTGAATCATGTTTTGGTTTTCAGCCTAGGGCAGGGCAGCGGAGACCCCCCCCCCCCCGTGCCATGCCGCACGGTGCACCCCAGGGCTGTTGCAAGCCCTGCGCTGGGCGGCGGGTGCACAGTCCGCCCGAGGCCTCGGAGGAGCATCCTTGTACCTTGCAGAGAGATTGCATCTCTCTCTCCCCCCCTGCAAGATGCTCGGGCACGTGGGGAGCTCACGCACAGGCTGCTCGTGGTCTTGCACGAGCAAAGCTGGTTTGACCGTGTTGCCCAGCACTCTGTGCTCAGGTCGGGCTGGCAGTGACGCTGGCCACCCGTGGCCCCCGCGCCCAGGGCTCACCCAGGCCATGCCACGGTTGGGTGCTGGACCGTGGGCACCCTTTGGGTGCATTCCTCAGGTTGGGGCAGGAGCACCCCACTCCT
Organism: Rhea americana; assembly: GCF_003343005.1. NCBI lineage: Eukaryota > Metazoa > Chordata > Aves > Rheiformes > Rheidae > Rhea > Rhea americana. The sequence continues at coordinate 1,749,056 of NW_028186623.1, read as the reverse complement.
GGCGTCAGCAGCCCCACGTGCTGTTTGCTGGGACCAGTTTTGTTCATGGGGTGCCGCAGGGGCTGGTCTGAGCCTTCTGCATGACTCTGCCCAAACCGTGGCTCGTTGGCTATCAGGAGTGTAGCCCCTCGGGCTCTATCCAGGAGCCTGGGGCAGGGTGGAGGGAGGTTTCCACCAGCTGAGGGGCTTTGGAAGGCGTGCACATTGGAGCGGCTCTGTTTTGCCCAGCTGCTTGGGGAGCAGCACGTGGGCCTCACTGCTGGGGAGAAACGGGCCAGGGGTGTTTGCACCAGGTCCCCAAGGGCGTCCTGCACTGGGCTAAGCCATTTTTGGCCGGGCCATGGCATCAGCGGAGCACCGTGATTCCCAGGAAGTGGCTCCAGGTGCTCCACTGGCGAGCTCAGCGGCTCTCTCTCTCTCTCTCTCTCTCTGCATTTTGTTGCAGTTCCTCCCCAGATCGTCAACATCTCATCAGACATCACGGTGAACGAAGGCAGCAGTGTGACCCTCATGTGCCTGGCCTTCGGGAGGCCGGAGCCCACCGTGACCTGGCGGCATCTCTCCGGCAAAGGTAAGAGCACGGTGGTGGAGAGGCTTGGCTCAGGTTTTGGGTGTAGCCCRGCATCCTTGGCATGCTTTCCCAATRGGGAAAGCATCCCGGGGGAGCTTCGCTTGCCACTCTGCTGTCCCCCTGCCCCGGCTCCAGAGGTGAGAGGGACACTGAGGGTCTTGTCAAGCATAGCTTGCATGTTGCCACGTGTGATAGGCGTGTCCCATCCCCAGGCAGACCTCAAGGGAGGTTTCGTGGTGGCCTCCAAAGTCTCCTGGTGCCCACGTCCCTGGGCCGGGGGAGCGGTGGCAGAAGGGATGGTGGAGAGGGCAGAGCCCCTGCTCTTGGCCCAGGTGTTTCTGCTCGGTGCCGTGCAGGGGGGCTCTAGGGTTCCTCTCGCAATGCTGCAGTTGGCCAGAGGTGGGGGACCTGGTGGGGGAACCTGGGAAAGGGAGTGCAGGAGGGTTCTGCCYGTGGCCGTGTAGAGGTGCGTGCGGTTAGCGCCCGTCAGCAGCCCGCGGGCCCAGGGCCCCGGGCGCGTGTGGCGTGATGATGGAAGTGCTGGGCACAGAGCGCTCCGCGGGGGCCGGGAAGGGAGCAGTGCTCGGGCGCGAGGCCCGGGACGTGCACGCGTGGTTCTGAGGAGGGGGAAGACGGGCTYGCAGGTGGCATCCCACTTTCCACCCAATGCTGGCAGCTGCTCTCGCGAGGGCCCATGTTCTTTCGATGAGTGTTTGTAATCAGGGAGCCCGCAGCGGGCTTCCCGGGGCGCCACGGCAGGGCGGGAGAGCCCTCGAGCCCGAGGGGTCATTACTGTAGTGCTGCAGAGAGCTGGTCCTAAGTGTGGGTGGCGTCCAAAGCGCCTGTACGTGAGGAGGTACATATCCATATATATGCATGTATAACTGTGTGCACATATAGATATATAYGCAGCTGTGTAAACAGAAGGCATGCACGCAGCAGTGAGGGTTTTAGTGCGGTTTGGGCAGCTCAGATGCTGGCGGCTGGACTGCAAAAGGGTGCGTGGAGAAGGTGACTTCGGGAGGCGGGGACGGCGGGGCCGTGGGCGCCGAGCCGAGGCACGCCTGTCGGGATGTCTCGGAGGGGGGTGTCACGCTGTTCGTGTGTTGCAGGGCCCGGCTTCGTCAGCGAGGACGAGTACCTGGAGATCACGGGCATCACGCGGGAGCAGTCCGGGGAGTACGAGTGCAGCGCCGTCAACGACGTGGCCGTCCCCGACGTGCGGAAAGTGAAAGTCACCGTGAACTGTAAGCGGAGGGCGACAGCGTGTGCTGGCTCAGGGGTGGGGGGGAGCCTGTGGCACCTGCCCATGTGCATCCCGTGGGATGCCAACCGGGGGGGGGGCAGGCGAAGGACTGGGAGCAGGAGCATTCAAGCGGGGATCCCAGCGCGCAGGCCCAGCTCGCTCGCACTAGGTGCTGGTGGCAGGCGGGCTCCTCCTTTTGGGAGAGCGGAGTGGGGTATGCCGTGCATAGGAGCTGTGTGGATGGGCACTCGAAGCAGGGCCGGGTCCGTGTCGTGCCGGGCTTGCCACGGCAGTGTTTGTCAGGTGGGACTGGGGCTCTGGGTGGTACCCCAAGGGGCGCRGGACCTTCAGGACTGCCTCGGGTCCTGACGGGGTCGAGGGGCTCCGCAGACCCGCCGTTCATCTCCAACGCCAAGAACACGGGCGCCTCGGTGGGCCAGAAGGGCATCCTGCAGTGTGAAGCCTCGGCCGTGCCCGTGGCGGACTTTCAGTGGTTCAAGGAGGACACCAGGTGAGGTGCGCCAGCGGGGCCACTGGCCACGTGCGAGTCCTTGGAGCGGGGTGCCCGGGGCATTCGGGAGGTCCAACAATGAGCTCTGGAGAGGGTTTGGGAGGATGGTCATGGAAGGGTAGCACCGCTYGGGGCAGCCAACAGTGCCATCATGCTTGGGCATCAGGGCCATGGTGAGAGGTCAGGGCTATTTCCATGGGAGGTGGGAGGATGTTCCAGAGAGCAGTGTGTGTGGCGGAGTTGGGGTGGGGGGGCTGTAATCTGGAGCTGTTTGTTGCAGGGTGCATGAGGTGGGTGCCAGAGTGGGGGTCCAGGCGGGGGGTGGGTCATGTCGGGGGAGCGGGTGAGTCTTCGGGCCCTTCTGAGGGTTTTCTCTCCTGGCGGGGGGCAGATTAGCGAACGGCCTGGACGGCGTGCGAATCGAGAACAAGGGGCGCATGTCGACGCTGACCTTCTTCAATGTGTCTGAGAAGGACTATGGCAACTACACGTGTGTGGCCACGAACAAGCTGGGCAACACCAATGCCAGCATCATCTTGTACGGTAGGTGCCCCAGCGCGCCATGAGCAGGACGGCAGCGGCAGCGCGTGTGGGTGCCCGAGCAGGCGAGGCGCGTGACCCTTTCCGGCGTGGCGGCGTGATGATGGCGGCGGCGGCAGAGCCAAGGGGACAATCTTCTTTTTGGCGGTGGCTGCTCAGTCCCTGAGGCGGAGCTGGCTGTGAAGAGGTCCATGGGGGACATATCATCTGGAGGGATCTGAGGAGCTCAGGTTCGGACCACGTCGCTTCGAGGAGGCCGGCTGAAGGGGCCGTGCYGGCAACCCTTTCGGTTTGCAGGGCTGCGGTGACCGGATGGACCTTGGCGTTGTCGGTGGCGGTATTGGTGGCGGTGGTGGTAGCGGTGGCGGTTGGCTTTCTGGGTGGCCCTCCGCCTTTGAGGGCACGGACTGGCGGCTCCCAGAGAGGCTCGGCGCGAGAGCTGCGCCGCGGGCCGGGAGCAGCGACAGGCGGAGCGCCCGGCCGGGGCCCTTTAGGCAGGCGAGCTACGCGTGCGGCATGGTGCCGTGTGCCTAAGCAGATGGGTCCTGCGGAGGGGGTAGCTTTGTGCTAAAGGGGCTTCCTAGGTGTCATGGGGTGGTACACTGGGAACGGGACCCGTGGCCGTGCTTCGACCAGCGGGCTGGTGCTTGTCTGGGCGGCGTGTGGCACCGTGGCGAGGCCTGACACGTGATGGTGGGCAGGCTGGCGGGGCCGGCGCAGCGTGCTTGTTGGAGGTAGGAGGGGGTAGTGCTGGTGTTGGGGGCCCTGCTGTCAGCGTGGGGCTTGCTGCAGGAGCGTGGCGTCGGCGGGTTCCTGATGCGGGTGCACGAGAGGTGGGCGCAGGGCTGCTAAGACGTGTCCTGCAGCAGGCTGGCTCGGGATTGGGAGGATGAGCAGAGGTTGTGATCGGCGGGCTCTGTCCCCGGCGGTGCTGCTGTGGCAGTGCAGTTGTGTGACAGCTGGAGTTGGGGGCATGGGGCTGACAGCATGGTTGATGCCATGACCGTGGCTTTGCTGGGGCGGGAGCACACAGCTTGCCGTGATCGGTAGGGAGCCTGGTGTGCGCAGCAGTGGCGCTTGGGGCACGGGCCAGACGCTGGCTCCTGGAGCACATTCCTGGTGCTGTGTGGCTGTTTGTCTGTCCGCTCGCTGGTGGCTTGCACCATGGTGGGGGGGTGTCAATGGGGGAGATGTGGTTGGGGAGAGTGGGCGATCTGTTTGGAGGCACCCGGGAGGGCCGGCGGGAGCGGAAGGTGGMGGGGGTGTGGAAAGATGATGCTGGCCCATGGCCCAGCGGGGAGTTGGGGGAGTGGACTTGAGGGGGGGGGCTGAAGGCAGTATAGTGCTGAGCCTTTGGGTGGTAGGTGTGGGTGCCTGTGTGGTGGGGGAAGGGGCAGGAGGAGGTCTGCAGGGCATTGGGCAGGGGGGAGAGTGAGTGTCCTGTGTAGGTGCTGAAGAGCATGTGTTGTTGGGGAGTGAGGGGTGGGGCAGTTGCCCTGCCAGTGAGGGAGTTTTTTTKGGGGGGAGGCAATGTCATTTGTGGGTGAAGTGGGGAGATGATGGCTGAGGACTGGGGTTGCAGGGGCACGAGCCTGGGGATGGAGGGAGTCAGCAGGGGAGATTTAGCATGCAGCAGTGTGGAGGGCACCACGTGGTGAGGACCTGCATGGGMAGTCTGGTTACACGGGCCAACTCGGTGTGCGGCGATAGGAGCGAGCGGGTRGGTGGGCGGCACTTGGGGGGTTTTGTGTCTGTGAGTCTCAGCAGGGTGGCCCGTGTGCTGGGTCAGATATCATCTGGGCTCTGCCTGTCAGGAGCAGGGAGGAGATGGACTTTGACCGTGGTGGTAGAGTGTTGGGGATGGTGGCCAGCATTAGCAAGGAGGTATGCATGAGTGAGTGCTGCATGCCAATACGTGTGTGTTGAGTTGAGGGGGTCTGGGGGCACTCTTGGATCAGTAGAGGTGTTGTTGGGGAGGCCCGGTGTTGAGGTGGGGACGGGGCAGTCCCCGGCCCTTTGGCAGAGGAGAGGAGACCGATTATGCAGCACTGGAGGCTGAGGGCTCATAGTGGCGTCGTGGCTGGGCAAGGGGGGTGGAGATGGAGACTGAGACCTCCTCCTCATCAATCTTGGGCCTCGTGGGAAATTCTGGGACCTTGTGTGGCCAGGGGCAGGCGAGCGTTTTATCTCGGCAGGACCAGCCTAGTCAGGGGAGGCAGTTGAGAGCTGAGGGAGTTGGTGGGACTAAGTGGGATGCTGGCATACCCCTCAGGTCTGCAGCTCTCAGGTGACCTGGGCGGGGAGGGGGAATTGTGTGTGAGGGTGCCTTGCGGCTTTGGAAGCCTCTGGTGGCAGGCTGTAGTGTGCCCCCCGTTTGCAGGATGAGGAAAGTAGTTGTAGGTGTCTCTTAGTTCTGGGGATGTCTGGGAGCACTCTGGAGGTTTCTGAAGCCAAGGGTGATGTGTGCAGCCCCTTTACTCTGGGAGGTATCATCAGGGCTGCTGGGAGGACTCTGAGGCTAATGCTCRCATCCCCCATAACCTCACAGCCCTCTGGGGAGTCTCCCATGATGGCTGCAAGCCTAAGAGCAATGCTCGTGTCCTTCTTTGTCTTGCAGCCCTCCTGCAAGTTCCCAAAGGGCTGTGAGGGTAGGGTGGGGGGCTCCTTCCATGCCCCATAGCYTTGCAGACCTCAGGGGTGCCTCAGAGGGACCTCTGCATTGCAGGAATCCTGCAAGGGGAGGACTCTGGCTGAGAGCTCCCTTGCAGGACTCCTATCACAGGGGCCAGGTGAATGAGAGGAGCTCACCCGGTCTCCCTGATAGGAGTCCTGCAAGGGGGGCTCTCAGCCAGAATCCTCCCCTTGCAGGACTCCTATCAGGGAGGCTAGGTGAGAGGAGCTCCTCATGCTCACCCAGTCTCCCTGGTCAAGAAGCTTGCCAAGACCTGGACGGGTTTCTCCCCTCCAGGAGGCTGGGTAGCCCTCTCGGCTGGAGAGGGTTGCTCCCCCTTACCTCGGAGGAGCTGCTGGAGCTCTGCCCCAGGAAGGGCCCTCTCCTGCTGGGTGCTTCCACAAAGTGCCACGGTCACTCCTGGCCCTGAGGACTTATGGGAGAGGGGTCCCCTGGGGCGAGAGCGACCTGCTCTTCCCTGGGCCTTCCGACAAACCCGCCCTGCCCCTCTGCCTCAGCCGTCCCTAAGAAACACCCACAGGCAGCGACTTGCCTCCCTTCGCCACCCGCTTACTGACTGACTGACCGACCAATCTTCCACCTTGAGCTCTGCATTGACGGGGACCCCCAAGTCACGTCCCCCCCAGCCGCTGACACAGCACACTTATTCCGATCACCTCTCCAGCCTCGCAACCCTTCCTGGCAAGCCTACTGGGCCACGTGCCTGGTCTATTGCCACCATCCCCACCTGCGAGTCACCTACCCACAACCAACTGTAGCACCTTGTCCCATGCTGCACAGGCCTTGAACCACACAACAAAGTAAGTAAGTCCAGCAGCCCTCCTACACCTCACTCCTCCTCTCAGCCCAACGTACTCCAGAACACCTGCCAGCCCCTGCTCAATTCCTCCTCCTCCTCCCCCCCCCCAACAGACAGCCCCTGGGTACCTGTGACACAAAGGAGCTCCAGATGACACGATCTCACTGGACAAAAAGCATTTATTATCATCAAGCTGCACGCTGTCACACRTCCCACTCCAAGCCCACCCAAACGCCGGACAACGTGTCTCTGGACCAGGCCTCCTCCTCCTCCTCCTCTTCTTCTTGGTGATGGACTGCCCACACAAATACTGACATGGTCCTCCAGAACTCATCACCA
>NW_028186623.1:1733813-1742033 GCF_003343005.1 Rhea americana | reverse complement strand
AGAGAAGAGAAGAGAAGAGAAGAGAAGAGAAGAGAAGAGAAGAGAAGAGAAGAGAAGAGAAGAGAAGAGAAGAGAAGAGAAGAGAAGAGAAGAGAGAAAAGAAAAACATATGTGCATGTGGGATCTGCCTCAAGCCTCCTGCTAAAGCCCGCCCCCGACAAAGCACCTTCTTTGCCACCTCCAAACCCACCCAGTCCCCTAGAGCCCTTCCTCCCCCTTGGCCACTGCCACCCCCGACAGTCCCCATGTGATGTTCTCTCCTCTGCTCTTCCCCCCCCCACCAGCAGCTCTTCCTATCTGACCTCCCCGGTGAAGCCCACACTTCCATCCTGGTGCGCGGCTGCTCTTATTCTCCCTGGCAGCCTGCTCGGCCCTCCGCTCCCACCATGCGATCTTCTCTCACTTACCGTGCTCTCTGCCTCCTTGCTTACAGCAAAAATGCACAGGCTCTCGCTCAGACACCACTCACCCGGAGCAAACACTGCACTTAGGTACTTCACACTCTCTTACAAAGTACCTTACTAACTAACCAGCCTAACTAACTTCTGCATTGCACCACTAACCCGGTTGCACCCAGGCCCTGCAAGGCAAACGCTACCCTTTCGGAGGGTGCGCAGCAGTGCCTGGACTACGTACTGTGCCACCACCCACCCACCCACCTCTGCCACCTCCTGCACAGCTCCCCCAAAACACCCGGGCTCCCCACAGCCCTGCCTCGGTCCCTTGCCACCTCGCCCCCGGGCCTGAGGCCATAATGCAACGCACGTCATCTGCCCTCGCAGAACACCAAGGACAGCTCTGCTGATGCAGCACGCCACGTGCAGGCCACCGCTCCCTTATGGCTCAAGTCCACTGCAAGACTCTGCACCCACCTTCTTTTCCCATTCCCCTCCGAGCTCCTCCACCCTCATACCACCCCCTGCCACCCTCTACATGCCATCCCAACCCATCCCTCTTGGAGCGCGGCTCCTCCTCCAGCTGCACTGTGACACTCCCCGCTTCTCCTCCTCTGCACGGCTGCCCTGCGCTCCCCCTGCTTTCCTGCCCCCGAATCCCTCCCTTATCGAGCACGCCAGACGCTCTCCAGGTGGCCTCCTCGGAGCTCGTGGGAAAACCCTCAGCGCTTCAGCACGCTCCGACCGCGCTCGCCACGTCCTGCCCTTGGGCACATCATTGACAAGAACCGCCACAGCCTCTCCTCCTCTCCACACCGACCCCCTCAGCTTCTCCTCCTGCTGGGCGGGCTCCGCTCCAGCCGTCGCGTACCAGCTCCTTGCCGGGACACCCACAGGGAATCCCGCGGTGCGCTTCTCGCGTCCCTCCGAGCACGACGGGGCCACCTACCCGCTCGGCTTCCAACAGCAAAGCTCTTTGCGTGCACGTCCAAACCGCTGCTCTCCGAGCTGGCCCAGCTCCGTAGCGCCGCTCTTGTCCTGGCCGCCTTGCCCTCTGGCCGTGCCTCCTGTGAACAGCGGGGTTTCTCGGGCATGCCGAGGTGCATCATTGCCGGCCCGTCCCGACTCTGGCGAGATGCCGCAGCTCCTGCTGCGTGACATCTCCCCAGTGCCAAAGATGAGTGGACGGGCGTTACCGCACGCCGTGACTCTTCTGAAACGCRCCCCTGCCCTCTCCCACAACAAGCCGGGCTTGAGGCCCTGTGCTCCAGCAACACCAGAAAAGTCTTCTGCTCTCCCTTCCCTTTCTGAGATGAGACTACCCGTCCCTCCCGCTGTTGCATGCCCTCCCCCTGCCCCAACCATCCTAACACCCATCTTTACCCACAAGGAGGAAAAAACCCACCCTCACCTACCCCCCCTACCACACACACCTTACCTGACCTCCAGGTGCAGGGTGCAATACAAGTGCGAAGTACGTGCACGGATCGCTCCTTGCCGTGGAGCCGTCTTCCTCCGGCCGCCTCCCATTTCTCACGTGCCCACAACTCCACGACAGCGATGCCACACTGAGTCCTGCACCTTCCGGACGGGGATGGCTCCCCTGCCCTCCTGCCATTACCGCCGCTCCCTGCCCGCTCRGCCCGCTCCAGTGTCCGCTCGCCCAGAGCGGGAGCTCTCCTCTGTGCCTGCGGAGCCTCCGTCCTCCCGTGCGGGAGCACCGTCCACCTTGCACCCGCAGACAGGAGCTCCCGGCCTCATCGGCTCACGGGAGAGACCTCCTCCGGCCAGAAAAGCCTAAGAACCGTACAACGCGCCACCTGATGCYGAGCCTCACCCGGCCCTGGTGCAAAGCACCCTGCCTCTGCTGGCACCCCAGATGCGCGAGCCTCTCTGCCCGCCACCGGCTCCCGCGGCCCCAGCCCCGCTCCACCCTGCACGGACGGCTCGGAGGCCCTGCGGACGGTCCTTCCACACCCTTTCCCTCCCTCTTAGCATCGCTTGCCCCACCGCTGCCGCTGTGCTCCGAACCACGTGCCCCTGACCAGCAACAACCACCCACCCAGCAAAGACCCCGCACCACAACGCTCGTCTGAAGCGCGGCGAGCTTGATGAACCTAGAGAGCTCAAACCAGTCTCCYCGCAGCGTGCGACTGCTCCGGACACGGCCCTGCCCGCTTTCGCTCCCTAAGGGCAATGCCTCCCTGCAGAAGGCCATGTGCACCCGGCCTCTACGCAGTACCCGGCGAACATGTGCCGACCCCGGGAGCTCCGGGACCCTCGCCGGCCACGAGCTCTGTGCACCCTAGGCCTGCCTGGCCTCACCCGAAAYGCTGGCTGCCCGAGGCAGCGCTGACACCGGTGGGACACGCACGGAGGGAGCACACCTGGCTCCGACACCTGCTGCTCCGACCCRGCCAGGCTCCCCCCGCTACGTGCTCAGCTCCTCTCCCCCAGCCGTGCACCTATCTGTCACCTCCCACCCTGAACGCCCCACGCTCCAGGCCTTTCTGCAGCTGCACACAGCCCACACCRCCACCACCGCTCTGCTACCTCGCTCACCCTCCCCTGTGCCCCCGAGCCAGCCCCATGCCCCGGGGTGCCATTCCCCACCCCTCTGGCTTCCAAACCCAGGCCCTCCTCCTCCTCCCACCCGGCCCTGTCCTCCACCACGGCCCGCACCGCAAAGCCTTCCCCGGGCGGCCCTGGACCCTGTCCCTGCCGCGCTCCCCTGGTATGTGGCACACCGCAACGCTCAGGGCAAACGCGCCGCTCTCGACCTTCCTCGCTCGCCCTCGGGACACTCGCAGCYGTCCCACACTCCCCGGACCCCCCGGCAGCGACTCCCTCGCCCGCTGCCCAAAGCTGTCCGCTCCCCGACGGACTCGGCCTCCAGGCTCACCGAAACCTTACAACGGCGCTTCTTGGGAAGCCCCTCTGGTGCGATTCTCCGGGGGGATCTGCAAGAATCCCCTCCCGAGCCCTCTCCGGCAGGCCCCAAGCAGCCCGTCCCAGCCTCGCGGCCGTGGCCCTCCCGCGCCCGCCCCAGYGGGGAGAAAGGGACGGGGATCTCGCCAGACGCCCCTGCTCACCTCGGCCCGTTCCCTTCYCCCCTGCCTGCTCTTCACCTTCTTCTCTCCTCCTCGCAGGGCCCGGAGCGGTGCACGACGGCGGCAAYGCGGCGTCCCGGGCAGCGGCCTGCCTCTGGCTCTGGGGAGCCCTCCTCGCTYGCCTCCTGCTCAACTTTTGATAAGAAAGCGGAGGGGCCTCGGAGGCGATGCCGCGCCTCCCCTCCGCCGCGGACTCGGCCCCCCGCGCCGCCGGCCGCCCCGCCGGCCGCCGACCCCGCGGACTTCCGGGAGGGGGCCGCCCGGACCGGCACGGCAGCCCGCGCGCTCCGGGGACGCGGCGCCGCGTCCGCTGCCGCCCGCCTTGCCCGGCCCCGCAGGAGACGACTCCTCTCCGTCGGACACATGACACGCGATGCAATCGGCAGTGACTCCAAGTGTCCTCTTCTCTCGCCGCTCGTCACGCTGTACAGACCCCACCGCGCACCGGCGGACCGCCGCTCGCCTCGGCCGCCTCCCCGCCCGCCGACGTCCCCGGGAATCGCCCGCCTTCTCCCGGGCCCGTCGCCCTTCGCCTCCCAGCGCCGCAGCAGCCGCTGACGGCGCCGGCCGAGGGGATTCAGCACCGCCCGAGCGGTCGCCCGTCCCTCGCCGGCCCCAGGTCTCCGCGCTGGACRCCGGCACGTGCAGCTGCCGGCTCTTCCTGCCCTCGGGCCGATCTCGGTTGTCCGGACGGCTGCGGAGTCGTCCATCGCGCGGTCCTGTTGAGCCGAGCCCTCGAATCCCCCAAGCCCCCGAAAAGACCGCAGCTTCCATCACAACTTCTCCTCCACGCTCCCGGTCGACTGCCCGCGGCGCTTGGCTCCACCGAGCTGCCTCTCAAACTGCCCCGCGCCCTCCGCGACGGCGCTTCGCCCGCCCRGTCCCCCCGCCTCGCTCCCACCATCCCGAGTTGTGGGACGGCGCAGTGGCCCCAAAAGGGCACCACGGACCCCGGTTCGGCTCCCTCGCCCGTGCCGTCCATCCGTCTGTTCCCCCACACACACACTTTTCGCCGTCTCGGGGCCCCTTGGGGTGTGCAGCTCCGGCACCACGCTGTCCCGTCCCCTTCGGCCGCCCTCTCCCAACTGTCTCAGCCRCGCTGCGACCGGAACCCAAAGGAAGCACAAAACTCGACGGGAAAAGCCCGCGCAACCCCTACGCCGCTTCCCGGCCTCCGACGGGCCCCCCTTCCCAAWGGGCCCGAGAGGCTCGCCGGCCCACCGAAGCCGCCTTTCCCGACGGCACAGCTCCTTTTGGCCGCGCCCCGCGGATGCCGAAGGGGACGGACCCAAAGCCAGCACCGTCCTCTGCCGAGGCTCCTCGGGAGCCCTTGCCCTCCCCCTGGCACCGACCCGGACGTATGGCTTCGAGCCCCGGACGTGCGGCACCCAGGCYGCCGAAACGGGATCCGTGCCGTCCCTTCCCACCGCTCTGCAGTCGGACGGGAAACCGTCCGGCGCGAGGGCTGGGCCGCGGCGAGCCCTCTTCCCTCTCCGGGAACGCCGGCGGCAACCCGCGGCCCAGGACGCACGGACCYGGCGGTGCCGTGACGCGGACCCGAAGCGCGTGGAGGCTCGCCGCAGCGACCCGACGCCTCTGCCTTTCCTTGCTCCGGCCGCCTCTCGAACGGAAAGGGCTCGGGAACGACGGCCGCGTGCAAGCGTTCCTCCCGGACCCAACCGCTCCTCTTGCAAACCGTCGTGCCCGGCACCGCGCCAGAGACCCGAGCTGCAGCCCGAGCACCCTCGTGGCACGCAGGCGAACCGGAGCTGGGATGGACCCCGCGGGCCCACGCCGGAGGAGGACGGGGAYGCCGACAGCATGCTCCTGCTGCCGTCCCGCCTCCGAAACGGAGGCATCGCCAAAACGTACGACGGAGCTCCCCGAGCAGGCGGGCTTTGCCGCGGTGACAACTGCGATGCTGACCCCGAGGAAAGCGAGAGCGTCGCCCACCGGCCTCACCCTCCGCCTTGCAAACGCTGCCCAGCCACCTCGTCTCCCACCGCGCGGGAGCCCTGCGGGACACCGTGGCCCCGGCTCGCCCCTCGGCTCCGAACGCTGCTCGAGCGCGGCATTTTCTTCGGCCCCGAGGAAGGAGCGCTGCCTCAGCCACAGGCAGCGTCTAAATCAGAAGCGGTCGTGTGACTGGCGAGGCCCGCGCTGCCGTCCCGCACCCGCAGGAACGGGACCGCCGCCGGTCCGCCCCCTCTTCCGCGCCGAGCCCCGGGCACGCGTCTCGCCGGCCGGGCTCCCGTCCGCGTCGGAGCGCTCCGACNTCTTCGGCCCCGAGGAAGGAGCGCTGCCTCAGCCACAGGCAGCGTCTAAATCAGAAGCGGTCGTGTGACTGGCGAGGCCCGCGCTGCCGTCCCGCGCCCGCAGGAACGGGACCACCGCCGGTCCGCCCCCTCTTCCGCACCGAGCCCCGGGCGCGCGTCTCGCCAGCCGGGCTCCCGTCCGCATCGGAGCGCTCCGACGGCGAGCGCGCCGGGAGGGCCACGCGCGGGCCGGCGACGGCTCCCCGCAGCCTCTCCCCTCTCGCGCCGGCCCCCCGGGGACGGGGCGGCGTCGGAGTTGTTCTTTCGTACGGCGACGCGGTCCGCTCCTGAGTTTCCGTCGATAATTGTATTAAAAAGGTGAATATACTACCTGAGATTTGTGCATGTTACATTGTAGTTGTAACCTTTTCTAATTCGGCAAGAATAAGAGATGGTTGTGATTGTGCAGTGTATCAATAAAGTTTGACAAACTTTGTACCTTCGGGGCTTTCCTTCGGACGGCGCGCTCCCCTCGGGTCCGGATGCGGCTCCTCTTCGTGGGACGCCCTCGGGGCCCCTTGGCGCCCCAGCCATCCCTCCGCCGCCCCGCCGGCGCGCGCGGGCACCGACCTGCTTGCAGAGCCTCCTCGGCATSCTGAACAGCCTCCTCCTGTGCTCTCGCCCATGCTCTGCCCCTTCCTCTTTCCTCCCTTGGGCTTTCTTGATCGTCTTCAAAAAGCCACGCTCAGCCAAAAAAAAATAAGCCTCTCCGCTGCCCCAACATGGGCACGTGTGCGCCTTCAGAGAGGAGCCTTCACCAAAGCCCAGTTCCCTACGCACAAGATCTACCTGCGCCGCACAAAACCAGGAAAAATCCAYCGCGGACTCGGAGAGCCGCCGCGCTGTGCCGCTTTCCTGTGGACGCCGGACAAGCGGACCCTCGCCCCGCTCCCGAGAGAGGAAGGCGAGCYGTCCCGGCTCCCGCGCTCTCCCACCCGCGAAGGACCTGCCCTCGGGAAGGCCTCTTTCCGCAGAAGTCCCTGTCTGGAGTTGCACACAACGCTCCCCGTCTCACCCCGTGCTCTCTGCCCGGCTCACGTCGATCCSCCCCCCGCCCCGAGACCTCGAGCACCAAATGAGAAGCCAGGCGAGAGAGAGCGGCGGCCCCAGGAGGGTGCTCTGGGGAGAGCGAGGCCCAGGGGAGCGCTCGGGGCRCTCTCGCCGAAACGGCCGGTCGCTCCGAAGGCAGGGAGGGCGCGGTGGGACGGAGCGGGGCGCTACCTGCCACGGGCTTCTCGGCGGGGCGCCGCGGGACCCGTGCGGTTATAAGCCGCCGGCCCGGATGCRCAGTTTGATTTGCCGCTAGGAGCCTTCACCGAGGCTCCCCAGGGTGGGGTGGGGGGAAACGCCTGGCAGAAACCAGGCAGACCAGCGCTGCCGGGACATCGATGCCCCTTGCGCATAGGGGCCTCCTTGCCCCTGTCTGCAATCCCACCTGAACTAGGACCGACAACTGCAGAAAGAGGGTAGGACGCCTTTCCGCGGGACCGCGCGCAGCTCTGGTCGGCAAGGGCTGTGTCGCTCGGCCCTGCCTCCGCCCTACGAGCAAAGCCCAGAGCGCAACACCGAGGTGGCGAGGGTCTTTGTGGGCCCTCGTGTCCCTTTCGCCACCCCAGCGCCTCTTAAATAAAGAAATACATCAATGCATCCACACGCCAGCCTCTTCCTTCGTGTTCCTCACTACTTCTCCAGCTTTGGCACCYGAGACCCCCTTGCTCCCTTCATCTCAGAGGGGAGGTTCATGGGGCCGAGCTTTCCTCTGCTGCCTCTGTCACCTCCTCCTTTCCCCTCCTGAGTATCGACACACATGCAAAAAGGTCTCCTGCCCCCGGAAACTCCCACKCCCCAGGGAGGCGCGTCTGGTGGCAAAACCGGCCGCAGGAGTCGAGAAACCGAGCGCTGCCAGGTGTTTCAGCCTGTCCCRGGGGCAGCACGCGGCCCCCCACCTGCTGCCCAGCGTAAAGCCCTTCCSCACATCGCGGCCCCCGGCACGCGCAGCCCCCCAGCCGCAGAGCAGGCGTGGGGAGGAGAGGGGCGAGCCTCGAGGGCCGCTGGGGCTCGGACGGGACCGGCGCCGCAGCCTCCTACCTTGGGAGCTAGTCTGCAGGGAACGGCAGCGTCGGGAAGCTTGTGGGCGCCCTAGCCGTCTCTGTGCGCCGTCGCATCTCGGCACGCTCCCGGGTGTCTCTTGGCGCCGCCCAGCACGCCTGCGCTCGGTCCGGCATCCCCGAGCCCCTGCCGCTGCGATCGGCTCGCTCCGGGCACCGCCGCGAGGGAAGGGTCGGGGTCCCTCGAGCCCCTCCAATCCGGGGAGCATGGGTCTCCTCACTCACCGCCGGGGCAGGCGCCGCTCCTGCAGAGCATCCCCCCGACGGGCCTGCCCGAAAGCTCCCGCCGCCG
>NW_028186623.1:1729210-1731950 GCF_003343005.1 Rhea americana | reverse complement strand
TTTTTTGTTTTTTTTTGCATTTTCGTTTTTTATGAACTAACAGTTCTAGGCTCGTATCAGAAAATATAATTAATAAAATCAAGAATGACTCAGAATCCCTTATTATTCACGATGTCCGCGTGTTGTACAATGAACGCATGGTTAACAACTGCTTCGCTTTCTTCCTTTGCCTTCACATCCTCGCTGCAACATTTAAAGATCTATATATATATATATGTATAGCAGGGTATGTGTGTATATATATATATATATATATGTATATACGTGTGCGTGTATATATATATACACGCACATGTACATATATATATATATATATATGTATGTATGTTTTGGAACACAAATGGTGGCATGGTCCACGAAAAGACGGGGAAATCTCATCAAGAAGGAGACCTGCGCATTGGGACGGAGAGGTCGCGCGCCGCGGCTGCTGCCGTCCTCCGCCGGGGGGGGACCGAGCGGGACGAGCCGCCCGCCCCGACGGACCGACCGCTCCTCGGGACTGGCAGGCTCGCCCGTGGCGGGGCCAAAAAGAAATGGGGAGGGGAGGAGGGAGGGGGCGAAAACAGGAACGAAAAAGACTCAGTCATGGTGCATCTTCAGCAGGAAGCCTCGGATTTTGGTTCTTTCCAAATTCCCTTCTCTTCTCGGTGTGGTGTGTTTTCTCCTCTCTCCCCCTGCCCCGGATTGCCTGGCCGGATACTCTCTCAATTCTCATGATTATTTTCGGAAACAGTGAATACTTCTTCTTCTGTCTTCGGGTGCTCGCTCGCCGGCGCTGCGGGTGCCGCCGCCGCGGGTGCGCGGGCCGGCGCTCGGGTCAAAACTTGAGCAGCAGGTGGGCGAGCGAGAGGGGCAGCAGCCAGGCGCCGCCGGCTCGCCGCCACGCGCCGTTGTTGCCGTCGTGCACTGCCCCGGGGCCTGCGGGAGCGAGCAGAGAGCGCGCTGCGTTAGCCACGAGGCGGCACCCCGGACACCCCCCCTGCCCGCCGCCGCCGCGAGCCCGCCCCGTCCGCGCGGCGCCGACGGCGGCCCGGCGTTCATCCGGGCAGCCGAACGCCGCGCCACGGCTGCCCTGGCACCGGGAGCGATGCAGAACGCCCCGCACGCCTACCCGCTGCTACAGCACTCGGGGCCCCCCGCGCCGCTCCGCTCGGCACGAGAGGAGAAGCGGCCCCGGAGGCCTAGAAAGACGGCAAGAACGGAACTACGCTCACCCGCCCGAGGGAGGGTCGCACCACGGATGCGAGGGACCCCCGAGCTCCTCCGGGCCGGTGCTCTGCCCGAGCATGGCCAGCGAGGAGGTCGGATCGACCGAGGCCTTCGAAACCCGGGCACGGCTCCCCTCGCTCCGCGGCCCTGTCGGCGCGGTGAGGGCCGTCGGGCGTTAATTGCTGCACCGGATCAGGCGGACGGCGTGCTGACGCAACCATAAAGATTCTCCCCTCCAAGCCTCCGAGCAAGCAGCGCCCGAGGTCAGACGTGGAGACAGCAAAGATGGGGAGACAGTAACGGCTTTTGCTCCACGCTATCTCCAAACCTCGCCCCGAGCCCAGAGCTCGTCCYGACATCTCCCTGCTGAGTGCATTAAAACCCCAGCCAGATGCCTACAGATGCCCCGATCAAGATGACATTGGTCCGCTCYGGGCCTGACCGATCGATCCAGAGATCGGATCGCACGGCTGAYGTGCCGAGTGCCGGCCAAGAGGGCTGCCCGCCCCACCGCGTCCCAGAACACGAGGACGGAGGCCGCACAAAAACCGTCCCGGAGAAGGAAGCGCCTCCCAGAAGACGCAGCTACTCAGCGCCGCGGGGAAGGGGACCGCAAAGCCCTCCCGGTTCGCTTCCCCGCGACAGGGAGCGGAGCAGGGACGGAGAAGCGCACGCACGAGCGGGGCGCACGGAGGCGGGGGGGCCGCGGCATGCGGAGGGCGAAGCCCGCAAAGAGACGGCGGCGGCGGCGCGCTGCCCGAAAGCAGACCGGGCTGCCGATGCGCGGGCACGAGGGCGGCTAATCCCRYGGGCAGCTAGGAACGGAGGCGACCYGTGCCAAGAGCTGCAGCCAAGCTGCGGGGAACCTCGCGGAGCGGCGCGGCGCGGCCTGGGGGACGCGGGGAGAGGCTGCGGGGCAAGAGACGGCCCTCGCTGCTCGGCGGATCCCTCGGCTCGAGCCGCGGCGGGGTTGCGGGTGGGGGGCGGCGGGGGAAACGGAGCCGGGGGAGCGCTCGCGTTGCGGGGGCCACGTATTACTGACCTTTCCAGGGTGTCAGAGCGGTAGTTGTCTCTTCTAAAAATTAAAGAACAAGTCACGGTTAAGGCAAAAGAGCAATGCAAAGCTCCAGCTCAAGACACTTCTGCTCCAGACGCGGCCAGCTGCCGGCCGCRTGCGAGGGGTGCACGCGCCAGCGTGGAGGGCGAAGGGGGGAGCGCGGAGGCCGGCAGCTCGAATCCCACCCGGGATGCCCGCGGCGCTCACCCTGCCACTAAACACCACGGAGACAGAGGCTTTTCTACAAAATGCAGTTTGGCTCCCAAGCCCTCCATCCAGCTAAAGAGAGGCTCAAAGTAGCCACTGGATTTGCAGAAAGCCTTAGAATTAGAATGACTGCACCTGCAAATTCCACGCCAAATGGCTGGAAATGATGTGAAGATGAAAAGAAAGAAAAGAAAAAAGGAAAGGAAAGGAAAGGAAAAGGAAAAGGAAAAGGAAAAGGGGAAGGGGAAGGGAAGGAAACAGAGAAGA
>NW_028186623.1:1696282-1728922 GCF_003343005.1 Rhea americana | reverse complement strand
CAGAAGGCAGGCTCGCTCCGCATGCCCAGACAGCCAGGCAAATGCACCACCACGGGCAGAAACAGAGCGTGAGATTTAGGATGACCTTCAGCAAAGCACGAACCAGAAAATCGAGATGCATCGGTACGCAAAGCCTCACGCATCCGGAGCAGAGCACACGGCTGACCCGCTGCCGGGCGCTACACGAGCCAGATGAAGACCCAAAGGACAGGGAGATCATGAGGCCAACTAGGCTCGATGGAAATTACGTGCAGTCGTGAGACCCGGGTTTCATTCCCGGGTGACATTACAGGTCAGAACGGTAAAGATAAGGGCGTACAAATAATGTACTTAGACTCGCAYGCGACATTTCGCTTCGTATCACCTAGTGTTTCCACTACAGCATTAGCCATGCAGAACATCTTGAATAGATTGGAGAYGGGGTAGCTGACAGCTCTCACAGAGCCGTCATCCGCGAGAAGTTGTCTTGAACTGGGGACTTTTCTTCAGGTGGGACGCTACTGAAGATTTTAATCCCACGAGCTGAGACAGACCCTAGGACATCAAAGATAGGGATGGAGGCTTGGGCACCCGCGCGTCCAGGCCTTGCCAGTCACGCAGTGTGGCGAGGTCGAGGGGAGGCCAGGCAAGGAGGCCAGCCCGAGGAGACCGGTGGGTTCACCGAGGCTCACGGCGCGCCCGTGAAGCTGGCGGGTCTCGCCGCCTGGCGTCCGCGAGGYGACGGAGGTGCCCGTCTCCCTGAAAAATGGGGTCGTTTGTGAGGATGATCACCTGAGAGCCCGGTGGCAAAGAGAGGATGTGGCGATAGTTTCCAGGCAACCCTAATGATGGCTTAACCGACAGGTAAAAAACGCTAGTGTTTGTTGCTTAAAGAGCTACCTCTTTTTTGTGGCTTCAACCAGCAAAGCAAAAAGGATCTTTCTGCTAGCGCTAGGTGTACGCTGGGGACGCTGCGACCTTGGGGCTCCTCGTCGAGGAGCCTCGGTGGCACAGCTGCCTTGCGTGGACGAAGGAAGAGATCCTGGGCTCCAAGGAAGTGCATACCACTCCGCGTCGCCACGCTGAGCCCCTACTCACCCCACGAGGAGATGGCAACAAGCACCAAAACACGTTCCCTGGTGTGTCCCGCCTGCACGAGCCCCAGGCACTTCCACAACTCCCAGGAAAGCCGAGCAGCCTCGGCTCTGCGCACCGGAATAGTTTCCCAGCTTGGTGCTCCTCTAAACTGCAGAACTCCCCCCCAGAGAGACCCAGGCCATCTCCTCCYGGCAAGATGCTTTCCAGACTGCCAGTGTGCCAAGCCCCACATGCTGGGCTCACCAATGAACCTGACACGYGGTCCTCAACCAACCGCGATCCCAGCAGCCGAAGCCTGCCTGACTGCACACAGACCGCTGCGTAGATGAGGAAAGGTCACCTCCTTCCAAACGTGCCGTACCAAGAGGAGAAGAAAAGAAAAGCCCAAACAGCTGAGGAAGCTACGATTTACAGCATAAACCCGCACAACTTCTCTGGCACATGCTACRCCTACGAACGGTTCAAACAGGAAGCCCTGCAGATAGCTGAGACCCTTAATCTTCACAGGACGCAGCGCCTGCTTTTGATAGCTACATCTCTTTGCGGTGGCTCTTGAGTGATGGTAGGCATCTACTACACAGGGCAGTGTTTGCTAATAAATTGGCTAGATGATTGCCACGAGCTTCGCAGGCATGAATCACTCAATGCTTTTTTCCTACACACCGGTGCAATCAAAAGCGAGCTCCGGGCCGCCCGGGAGATGAAAGACAAAGGAGAAACTCCACAAGGGCCGAGCGGCCGCGGCCAGGCGTTCCCGCGGAGAACGCCGCCCGAGGCTCCGCAGAGAGATGGGATAGCTGGAGCGAGCGCCCGAGCGGTGCTCTACAGCGTGCTTCCAACTCGACCCACTCCGGCACGCAGGGGAGCTGAGGGCCTGCAGGTATCGCGAGGACCATTCGCATCGCCTTCTTTCTCAGCATCCGCCTTGCAGATAACCAGGCAGGCGACAAATGCACATGCCACTCGGGCAAAGAGCTGCGCATCCTTCGAGAAGGAGCAGTCGGAGGGGAATATCTGCCTCTGAGAGAATCCGGGCCCCCGTCKCCTCTTAAAGACACTCTGGGCGCAGCTGCAACAGTGATGAAGTCGAGAAGAGCCCTCGCCCTGCTAATGGCAGCCTTTCGCGGGCCCTCTCCTCTCACTCACCCCGACTGGTCTTCCTGGGTCACCTGCCCCGATGTCAGACCAGGCGGGTGGTGGATGGTGGGATCGCGGGGAGATTAGAGGCAGGGTAGGGGACGGCGGATGTCGCCTACAGTGAGAGCAATACTGACTGTGGACCAAGGCTGAGCTCGTGGGCTCGCTTATTCGTAAAGCCAGGTGAGGAACAACGCAAAAGGAAAATGACATAAATACAAGGTTTTTTACGACTTCACGAAGACACCGTCACACGCATGGGAAGTGGCCTGGGAGGCGGRGACGTGGGATTCCCAGGAGGAGGGTGGTGGCCTCCTGCGAATACACCGGACACCTCCGGGGGGAACAACACAAACCACGAGGAAATACAGGCGCAGTGCTGGGGACGGGGTGTACCACGTGACGCTACCCTTGCAAAGAGCACACGAACGCCGGAGAAGTGCCTACCGAGCCTTCTCGGGCCGGGCACCGTACAAACGCGCACCAAACACCATCCCTTGCGCTGGAAAAACTTCCCGTGTACGTCCGCAAAGACAGAAGGAGGAAGCGAGACGGGCAGCACAGGAGACCCGCAGCACAGCAAGAAGAGACACGAGATCTCCAGCGGCTGGCCCGGCACCTTCCCGGCGGGACCACGTCGCTTGCTTTGACGTTCGCTCGCCGCCGCACGGCATCTCTTCGCCTGCCCTAACACCACGGTGAAAAAGCCTGCTAATGCGCTCCTGACGCATCCGAACGAGCTGCCCACCCACCGGTTGGCCGAGCCTGCGTGTGCGGGTTGATCGGGGGCTGCTGCGCCGCGCTACGGCCTCAGCTCTCCTCCGGAAAGGGCTGTCTTCCGTAGACTCTCACAGCTTACTTAGACAGTACGCGCACCCTATGAAAGTGTTGGCGATAGCGAGAGAGTTTAAGGCTCTAGGAAGTGGGCGCTTTTCATCAAATGCTCTTAGCTAAGATTAATTCCAACCTCCGCACCACTTCACAGTTCGTTTAACGCAGCCTGCTATTAATGTCACCCATGGCCATCGCTCGTGATGGGGTGCGACGGCCGAGTCAGCGCTTTCCCCGTGCTTTCCTCTCCAGGGCGCGAGCGCCCCGTGACGCGGCAGAGGCAAAACCGATGGGCTTTGCCCACACTTCCGCCCTCAGACCAGCTCGCTGCAGCTCCCCGACGGGATATGAAAGGAGCAGTCGTGACGGGTGGGTCAGGAGGCTGAAGACCACCACGTCTTCGTCAAAGTTGGGGAAGCAGTGGGACAGCAGTCTCCCGGCCCTGCTTCTCCTAGACAATTTGGGTGCCAACGTATGTGGGTCCGGCACCCCCCAATCCGAGGGCGAAGCGGCCCCGTGACAACGGCTGGGGACGAGGTCTGCCGCCGCCTGTCTGCCTGCCATCGCGCAAAGAGGCTTGACAAATGTGTCAAGCAATTACAGCCCTTCCTGGCTGTGAGTGGTGTCAGATGGATGCATCATTCTAATCACAGCTCYGGCATGCAGAGAAAATAGCTCCCAGATAAGGGTACAAAGCCTGTCTCCCTTCGCACCCTTGGCACCTTCCCACGTCCCTCTGGCAAAGTCATTAAAAATATATATATTTTGCAGCAGCAGAAAAAACAACCTGGAAGCTGACAGAGCCAAGGGGAACGCTTACTCTCTGGCATGAGCGTGGCAGACTGCATGTCAAGGAAGTCATCAAAGGAAGGAGGAGTCTGCTCTTCCAAAGGCCCATTTCTGGCCACCATCTCCCACCTTCTACCCTGTGCTGCTGTCGCAGAGCTCGGGAGGGGACTTCAGCTCGTGTCAGGATGACAGCATGCGAGCTGCAGGTCTTGGCTCTAAGGTCAACTTAGATCCGGACAGGATGAGAGCTCTGTCGTGGGCCCTGCATCTCGTTCAGGCGGGGCCACCTCTCTTCCCCTCCCTGAGCTTGAATACAAATTCAGGTCTTCTCCCTAAAATTAGGTTTCTGACCCAGTCCGAGACTGGAAACAAACTCAGCCAAATCGAGAGAGTTTTGCACTTTGGTCCTAGACAATCCCCCAGAGGGATGTTGCCCAGAAAAGTGTCAACTCTGTACCTCGGGCCCATCTCCTATCAGACCGAGACAAGAGAAAACTGTCGCCAGATCCAAATTTATTTGTGACAGACCCCAAAACAAAGTCACGGTGCCAAACACCTTCCTACCACAAGTACAGCTTTTGAGGGCTGCACACTGCTCTGAGGATCAGGCTCCATGCCCAACAGATATTTTAGGGTAGCACGGACAGAAAGGGAGCTCAAAGAGAGGAGACAGATCTGCTGGGAGCAGTCAGATCCTACCAGGCAGCAAAGTGGAGAAGATACTCAACGGAGCAGGCTAGGAGGTCCTTACAGATAGCAGGTAATTCCAGGGCAACAACATGGGAAACCTCAGGGATAAATAAAGTCGACAGACACCATGGGAAAAAAAACAAGTTGGGCCGTAAGCAGCTCCCCGTCATCCCCATCGCATGCTGCCCAGCTAGCCCGGCTCATTCTCGATGCCACGGCGTGTGCAATGACCCCCGAGTTTGGCTTGCCACGCACAGCCAACCCACGTGCTGGGGCAGAAATAATCAGTAGAAAAAACACATCTCCCAYACTTCAAAACACGGTTTTCTACTGCTGGTCTCTTGCACATCTACAGCCTCCCTAATAGATGTCTCTCCTCCTCGGCCCCCCTCGCGGCGCTCGGCACCTCGGGAAGAGCGCCCTCGGCCCCGCTCACCGTAGAGGATCATGCTGGCATTGGTGTTTCCTAGCTGGTTGGAGGCTACGCAGGTGTAGTTGCCGTAGTCCTGCTCGGAGACGTTGAAGAAAGTCAGCCTGGAGAAGAAGGCTTTGTTTTCCACTTTCAATCCTTTCTGTCCTTCAGCCAGCCTGGCGGGGGGGGGGAGAAGGGGAGAGAGTGATGAGGACAGCGTCAGAGGGAAAGCACCACGACCCCTCGGCACCCGCTTGCCTCTCCCACCTCGGTGACTGCCCGTTTCCCAGTAGCACCCGGTCCTGCCTGAGAGCAGGGAYGTGGGTTACGGATCCCCCCAAAGGAGAGATGAGCAGAACAAGGCAGGAAGAGGGCAAAGCTGTTGGGGGAAGTAGGGGGGATGCACACTGCTCTTCAGGGTCTCATCCCAGGGCCTTAGCCGCTAGCCCACGCTGTCCCGGGATGTCTGTAGGCATCCTCAGAGACGTACAGCAGCTGCTGCAGTGCAAAGGCTTGGGGTTGGCCAAATACCTTGCAGAGGGAGGGATGCTCCTAACCATAGCRAGGGACTAACTGCTCAAGACTCACTCCCGTGCAACAGCGAGCCCAGCTTCCCCCCGCACGGGCGTCAAGGGCTCCGCGGTCCTCCCATCTCCGCTGGACACCCTCTTGGACCCTCCCTTCCCTGACCCGCACCACCTCCCTCCACGCCCCCCGTGCTTCTCGCTTCGCAGGCRGATGAGGGCTCAGAGCTGGAGGCACTAGAGCAGGGCGCATGCGCGAGGGGGGAAAAACGCTGCAGCAAAACCTATCGGCGGGCCCAAACGGTGCCCGTGAGAGCTGCCAGCACTGTAAACTGCGAATCCTTCCCACGTGGGAAGGCAAGTCCCGGCTTGCCAGYGCCGCGGGCCCTCGGGCAGGGCACGGTGGGGGGACCTGCCGGCACGCAGTGCCGCTTGGCAGCTCCGGCAGTCATTTACTCAGTGCTTTGACATTCCTGAACTCATTTCCTGCTCTACTCTTTCGACTGCTTGCATCTCTTTGACTAGCTAATTCCTCCCAGGAGGTGCCAGATCTCCATTATCACCCCCTCACCCGCGTCGGGCTCCGACTGACGAGCCGGTCGGTCTGAGCGCGTTCCTGTTGCTGCTTCGAAGGCCCTCGTGATCTGACCTACTTCTTAGAAAASCCTTTCATCTGCCAGGGAAACATCCGCCAATTTGTATATTAAGCCTACTTCTTTCTTCCCAAAATATGCTAAGCAAGCAACCACAACCACCGCCGGGGCTGCCGAACAGCCAGGGCAAAAGCACCTCTCCTTATTCCTAGACACCAACACGGCCRGGAAACCCCTCCCCGAACGCGTCCCTCAAATATTCTCGGCCGTGCAGACAGCGCCGAGCTGTTTACAAGGGCCTGGCCTAACCGCCCGCGGAGACGTGCAGATTAGCCCCAAGGATCAAAACCCGCTCGTGCTGGAGGGGATCTCCCTCTGCACCCCAATGCGGTTCGCCTCGCAGAGCAGCGTGCTCCGAGGTTTATCCGTGATCGAGCCGGCTCTCGGAGCCCGCCAGCGTCATCTAGCCAGCGCTGCTTTGCTAAGGCTGAAGCTGCCGGCTCTGGGCACGTAGGACCGGGTTGCTGGCCGTGGAGACATCCTCCTGCCCCGGCAGCTTTGCACCCCGAGCTGGGCACTTACCGCTTGTCRTCTTTGAACCACTGGAACTCGGCGGAGGGGACGGCGGAGGCCTCGCACTGCAGGATGCCCTTCTGCCCCACCGGCACCCCGGTGCTCTTCGCGTCCGAGATGTACGGCGGGTCTGCGGGGAGACAGGAGCCCGCCGTGAGCAGCCTCGGGACCCCCCTCCTCCCCTCGCTGCCTTTGCTTAYGGGTGCTTTTCCCTCGGCCCCTGAGTAGGAGCTGTCCTGCTCTCTTCCTCTCTTTTTTTTAAGGGAAAAAAATCCCTATCTACTGCTCACTTCTTTCCTCTCCCCAGAGGTTATCAGCACAGCATCGTGCAGCAGGCTGAAAAGCCAGGTTGATGAGAGAGCAGAGGAGGAGGTGTAAAGCAATGGAGCTCAAAAAAAGGCTGGGAAACAAAAAAAAAAAGGACCAAACACCACCTGCTTAGAAAACAGCCGCTGCCAGCCTTGGCTCTGGGGCCCGAGGACAAGGGTCACCTGCCTTCATCCCTGCCTGCCGCCCAGGCTCCGTCCCGGGGGCTCGGTGGGGACAAGCCGGCCCCAGCCCGTGCCCCTTCCCATGTGGCCACGCACGACTCGGCCCCGGGGYTACTCACAGTTGACGGTGACTTTGACTCGCTGGACGACCGGGGCTGCGACGTCGTTGGAGGCGCTGCACTCGTACTCCCCGGACTGCTCCCGCGTGATGCCCGTGATCTCCAGGTACTCGTCCTCGCTGACGAAGCCCACGGCTGCAGGGAGGAGAGAGAGCACTCGGTGAGCAACCTCGTGCACCCGCAGCCCTCCGGCTCCCCTGCTCCCCTCCGCCACGGACTACGCGGAGCGGTTTGCAAGGCCCCTCGGCCACCCTTGAGCAGCCCAGCTGGGAATATTCCCCTCTCCATCATCGCCTAGGCGCTCGCCAACTCTCTCTCGGGACACCAGATCCTGAAGAGCCCRAGTTCTCCCAGGCACTGGACATACAAAACTCCTTACGCTGGCTCAGCAGCGGGCCAGTGGCCACTGCGAGCCTCCACCGTGTGCCTCTGCACACAGACCGCCTCGCTTTCTTGCACAGCACACGCGTTCCTACTCAGCTCTCACTYTAGGGTAGTTTCCAAGCATGATGCCCTGCTCCACAGGCAGACATCGGCGTGGAAGAAACCCACACCAGCAATCTCCCCYGTGCAAGGGCCCTGGGCAGCCCCCTCTCGCCAGCTGTGCAGCAGCACGACGGCTCCGCTGCGAAGCAGCTTTCCCTTCCCAAGGCTCTCGACAYGTTTTGCGAGCTGCACTCGCCAATACAGCCAGCGCGGAAATGCCATCCCGTCCCGCAGCAGGTGCAGCGGCTCTCCAGAGCCAACACCCTGCACCCTAGGTGAGGAAGGAGGAAAAAAACAGGGCAACCTCAACACGGAGGAGAGCCGGGGGACGGCGACCACATCACCCCATGCCAGCTTTTGTGCCGGGGGCTGAGTCCATCAGTGCTGAACCCCTCTGGCCTCCTGGCATTCCCATTCCCTAAAGCTCAGGTCCTYGGTGCGCACGGGATGGGCAGGCTTCTCCTTCCTCCAACCGTTCACCTTACGTTAATACATGGCCAGTTTATTCCCACGCATCCTCCTCTTTTCCACCTGTATTTCTCCAAATTTTGCTGAAGTCCAGGCAGACTCAACCCACGGCTTTCCTGCCACTCGGTTCCTGACGGACCCCGATATTCCCCGTGAGAACACGATCCCCTTGAAGCGGTCCGGTAGAAACACACCTCTCCCAGCTGGTGGAGGCGATCGGTTAACCGAGAGCTCTGCTTAACGGCGACGAGCGCAGAGTTGAAAAGGGAAAGGCAGCGATTAGGACACGGCGGCCGAACCGCCCCCGCRCGCCGCGTCTCGGCCCTGTCCCAAAGCCAGAAGGCTGCTTGCCCTCGAGAGAGCGGAAGGAGCCGTTTGGAAATACCCCCGAACAGGGAGGCAGGCAACTTTCCCCTTCCTTTCTTTCACATCTCTCTGTCGCCGTGATCAGATCTCCTGCAGCTGAGATGCTATAATTACTGTGCAAAGCATCTCCGAGACCAGTGTCACACTTAATATTCCTATAAATTTTAAACGGTAGTCCTTGGTACATATGTGTGGCAATTGGTGTCATATTTTAATTAGGCTTGCCCTACACCATCTGAAATTAATAATAGCTCGAATTACCAGTGTAATTTATAAATTAACACTGCTGCAGCATTAGGAAATAAATTAGCTCTGGACAGCTGTTTCTGGGATTGAGTGCCAACGGCAGGGAGACTGATGGCGGGTCCCGGGTCCCCGGGGGACGTGGCAYGCTTGGCCAGCGGAGCCGGGCGGCCGAGAGGCCGCGCAGTCCGACGCTCCKCCTCGCCTTCGGCCCGGGCGCCGTGCCACGGAGGAATGCCTTGCCCGGACAGCGACCGTACCCAGCGCGACCTGATGGGCCACGGCTCCACCGGCTTCACCGCTCGACCTTATGCCTCCCGGCCCCGGCACGGTGCTCGCCGCTGCCCACGCTCGCACACCCATCACTTTATCAGCTTTCAGGTTCCCTCYGCATGCAGCGGAGAAACAGAGGGATGGCCAGAGCCTCCGGCGCTTACTGCATCGGCCAGCCACCCTCTTGGGGGTCCCGCTCTCTCCCGCGACCCCCGTGAGACRAGCGGGTCTGATTTACGGCCCTGCTGAGTGCCGAAAGCTGGATGCCTCAAATCTGGGTCATCCCACCTTTTCCTCAAAGGCGTCCCTCGGCTCGCTCATGCCCCCTCTCTTCCACGCTCTCCACGTGCAAAGCAAAGCCCCCTTTTGCTGGCCGTCCCGCAAATCCACGCACGCCTCTGCCGTCGTCCCGCGCCGACCCYGCTGCGCGCTCCGCTCCGGCCTGAGCCCGTCCACTTTGGGCAGGGGCAAAGCGAGTCGCCTTATGCAACCCGCAGCTCGGTGATGAATTGCTAACATCGGCACGACTCCTCAGCCTGGGGCTGAAATTCCCACCGGAATGGCTCACGGTGAAAACCGCTGAGCTCATCAGTACTTAGCACAACTGAAGGGCAAGATATGAAGGCGTTACCCCAAAATCAATATCCTTTGGAGACACAAAAATTGCAGTTTTAGATTCCACGGGTCCTGCAGCAACGTGTGGTGCAAAAAAAAGGAGGGAGAGGGAAAAAAAAAATCCCTTTTATGGCTGACCTAGAATTGGCTTCTCAGGAGCACAGCGCTGCCTGCTGATAAAATAAGGGCACAGCCGGTGGCCTTCAGACGCTCCGTGCGCAAACCTGGCTCCGGCTGATGCAAAGGCACCGGTAATACCCTGCTTCCTCACCTTTCCCTGAGCGCGGGGAGGCCGCTGAGCCAGCCGGCCCCCGGCTGCCTCGCCCGCTGCAAGAACGAGCCCTTGCTGTAGCCGAGCGCTGCTTTGCGGTTTGACCTGGCGGGTTTCATTCGCTCGCAAAAGACTTTGCTAAAGACATGACAACGGTCAGCTTTCCACATGCGAAAGCTCGGGAAACTCAGAGAAAAGCACCCGCTGCTTCTTTTGGGGCGCCGAGCACAGAGCGCCCAAGTCGGACGTAAGCGCGCGGTCAGCAGCCGGCAGGCAGGCGAAGCCCGGGCAGCGCAGCGCTCCGCGTCGGCGCCCGCCGCATCTCCCACCCTCCCGCCGGCTCCAGCACCAGGCTGGCGAGGGCAGGCGGCCGGCGAGCCCGCGCCCTGCCGAAACACAGCGCTCGCCTCGGGGCGTCAGGAGCGGGGGGAGACCCTCGACTTCGCGGCTTTTGTATCCAGAGCTTGTTCCGACAGGGAAGTGGCAGTAAAYGAAGAGCGAAGCCGCGCGGCTTGTTACCCGCTCCTCCAGCTGAGGACGCGGGAAGGGAACAGGCTGAAAATACCCGCGGGAGGCAAGGAAACGACGCTCGGCTTGCACRCCACCTGGCACGTCCGCCCGTGCCCTCGCGGAAAGCGGGCCTGGCACGAGAAACGGGCCTGTAAGGACGCTGCGGGACTCCTGTTGACACCGGACAAATCTCATTCGTTAGCGGAGCAGAAAAACGAATAGACGGGACCGGGGGAGCACGGCCGGGGGGAGCAAACGCAGCCCGGGCGCGCGGCGCCCGCTCCGCGCACGCCACGGGGCGCTGGCGTGGCTGCAGCCGCCGCCGTCCCCGGCGCTGCCCCACCGCGCTCCGCTCCGCCTGCCCCACCAGCCTGGGGAACCTTCACCGCAGCTCTCCGTTCAGCACAGTTACGAGTTGAAATATTACGGGTATTAACGGGCGAGCTCTTTCATCTCCTTCGAGCTACAAAGCTGCACAGCCAGCACCCATTATTATTAGTAATAATAATAATATCATACAGGCCAGGAATGGCACAGACACAGACTCGGCTCTTGCAAAAGCTGCATCCGTGCTCGTCGGCCGGGGATGACGAGCACATCCAGGGCACGCAAAGCCCCCGGCGCCAAGGAGGAGCGCGGGGCGGCAGCCCGCTGCCCGCCTGCCCCCTCCCTCCCCAGCTCCGTTAAAGCCCCGAGCCCGCTCCGCGCGGCCCTGGCATGGGCATCCCAAATGCTTTCCAACCGTGTGGCCAAGGAGGCTCCGTGAGGAGCCCCCGTCCGCGCCGGAGACGGCCCGGAGGAGCCCGAGACGGCGAGGTACGTGTACCCGAGCTACCGCGGGCRCGCTGGCGAGCCCGGCGCCTCGCGGCGTGGGACTGCCGCTCCTGATCCCGAGTCACCCGCCCGCGCCGCCGCGTTCGCCAGGCGAAAATCGGACTAGCTGGGGATCTGCTCGAGAACGAGAATATTTTATGGAGATAATTTTATTAAAATGTTTACAACAATACAGATATTGACATCTAGCTTCAATCAATAGCGCAATTTATTGTCCTTCAAGGTGAACATTAAGCCAAGCTGCCCATTAGTCAATATTTACCTCTAAGGTCTATAAATCTTTATACTGGCTACAGCCGATGTTGACAGCAGCTGATTCCAGATAAGTAAAAGTAAGAGTGTGAAACATTGCTCCTTTTGGAGGTGAAACAGTAACTAGTTAATTACAGTCCCTACAGCCATTCGGAGCTATCAATTTATGGCTACTTCTGGCAATAAAAATTAACATTGCACGGACTCCAGGCTCGAAGCGACGGGCTAAAACCAAGAGCCATACATTTCAAACGTCACCCCCCGGCACGACTGATGGCCTTCTTATAACCGTTT
This sequence comes from Rhea americana, assembly GCF_003343005.1. NCBI lineage: Eukaryota > Metazoa > Chordata > Aves > Rheiformes > Rheidae > Rhea > Rhea americana. The sequence goes on along the minus strand of NW_028186623.1, from coordinate 1,717,074 downwards.
GTAGCAAATACATAAAATACACAAAGGTGGTAAGAGCGCATCTTCAGCGCAGGAGACCCGATTCACTGCTGCTCGGCAGCAGCGGGTGGAATAGGGCTGCTCTCGCGACTCAGCGGCGAGGCGCAGTCTTTACAGTCCCGCTTTCCAGGGAAGGATGCAGAGGTGCTAAGCGAACGCCCCACACCCAAGCGCCCCGAGAACAGTCTGGGGCCATCGACCCGCTGGAAATCATCCAAAGAAATCATGCAAAAAAAAAAAAAAAAAACACAACAGTTTTGGAGATTACCCTAGCAACCCGGGCAAAGACGGCGCACCCCTTTCTTCAAATAAGGGTCTTCTCATGCCACGGGCTCCAGCCTTTTCCCACCTGCAAAGCCCTTAGAGGAGTGACTCCCCTGGGAAGCGCCCCCGCAGCCCACGGCTCTTCTTCGTCACTCGTGTCCCACTACAAGCCCCCAAACCTGCAGGCAGCGTGCCAGGGAGCCACACCGGCTGCTTCTTCAGGCTTCCCAACTCCGACGAAAGAAACCTCTCGTCTTAGGTGCGTTCGCGTTCATTAGCACGTTGCCACGGGGCGGCTCGACGAGGCCCCCGCGGCTCGGCTCCCGCGCAGCCCTCGCCGGCGGCTGCTGCGGCGCTCCTCGCGCCTCTCYGTCCCCCCGCGCGCGGTGCCGCCGGGGGATAACGCCCGAACGACGCACCGGGAGGGCAAACACCGGGGTTTTGCTGCGGGCCGGAGAGCAAAAGAGGGTGGAGGCGTGCGGCACGGCGAAGCCCCTGCCGAGAGCCACCGGCGGCACCGAGCCCGCGCCGCTCCTCCAACATCTACGCAAGCGGGCCGCTGCTCCTGCGCTTCGCTGAACCGGGGCCGGCCGCAATTTCCAAGCCAGTTTTGCCCCTGGCCCCCAGGCTGCTGCTTTCGGGAGAGAGGCGGGTGGCGAGAGCCCCGCGGCAGCGCACGCGCAGCCGTGCACCCGCCACCCCGGCACGGGGGCCTCGGGAAGGGCTGCGTCGCGCGGGCCGAAAGCCGGCTCACGCCAGGGAGACCCCCACGACTGCCTCGCCAGCCCCGAGCCGTGTTTGCAGCCCTGTTTGCGCCCGCACGCCCGGCTGGTGGCTGCCAGGCTGTTTGCGAGCCCCAGACAGCTCCTTTGTTATTAGGAATAAAAACAAGAGCATCAAACCTTTTGTTCGCAAGCACAAATTCCTTGGGAAAGAAAAGGATTATGGAAATTAATATTTAAAGACACAAAGCAGAACAACTGTGGGACCAGCCACCCTTGAAGGAATCTCTGACTCGGAAGCCAAGKGCATCGCATGAGGAACGGTCCCCTCTGCCGCGGCGCGCGCGGGAGCCGGGGAGCGCGCGGGGAGCACCGCGGGGCTCCCACGGCCGTCGCCTCGCTGCAGTCCACAAAGCACTGGAGCGATGTSAGCCCCGCAGCAAAGACGGCCTCAGCGCTCGTTAGAGGGCTGCTTCCCTTAACGATGCCCCCGGATTATTAGAAGCAGGGATCCAGCCAGCTCGACCGCGGCCGGCAGCGACGCGCCGGCCCGGGGGGACGGAAAGCAGACAAGGCTCCAGCATCCGTCCGCTTCAACGCCGCCGCGAGCCCTCCTCGCCTCTGGCTCTCCTCTGCCGCCCGCAGCCCASGGCCGGGCCTCCGCCAGGCTCCCGACACGAAGCCTGCCCTCCCTCCCTTCCTTGCTCCTTCTCCCCCCTCACTGTCTTTTTTTTTTTTTTTTCCTTTTGCCGCTTGCAAGGTGAGAGAGGACAGCGTCGCCAGAATGAAAGATTCTCCTGCGTGCCCTCTCCCAGCAGCGGCCCTAATTCATTTTTCATGGCCCCTTGCAGTGACAAAAGCCGCTGCTTCTCCCTTGTAAGCGTGCGCCATGCAATAAGTCAAAGCTGATGTGCATTTTCCCCCTGGGTGCCGAAGCTGTGCTTTTGATTTAATTTGTCCTGTTGTTTGGCTCTCAGCCTTTGCCGGCGAGTTTCTTTGGAGAGCCGGCGAGGTAGGGCCCCGAACGCGCGGAGGGGCTTCCTGACAGATGGGGTGCGGTGGGTAGTGTTTAAATAATTTGCTGCAACGACAGCAAGATGCTGGGGAGTGACAGATGCTCCCGCGGAAAACCGCCCAGAGAAACACACGCATCCCGTTTGCAGGAGCTCTGGGCCTCGACTGCATCCTAACGCAACCTGCCTTTCCCGGAGCCCATCCCCTTTCTCTCGGGCTTYTCTTCTTCGTCTCCACGAGAAGCCGCGGTACGCCAAGCCTGGCCTTTATCCCTCCCGGGAACAGGAGAACCTCGGGAACCGGGCTGCTCTGCCCGCTGGTTGCAGGCCTCTTCCGAAGCAGTTGCAGGAACGCCGTGGGGCACGGCACGACAGCCCTGCACGCCACCGGGGGTGACGGCGGCAGGACCCCGGCAGAGCCCCAGCGCCCCTGGACCACCGCAGGCAACGCAGGCCCTCTGCGCAGCCAGCATCGATCCCCGGCCCCAGCCAAATTCGAGGCGCCCCAGTTTCCGCTGGATTTGCCTGAAAAACGGCTGCGGCAGCCAATGCAGTAGGGTCCCGCTAGCTGCAAAGTTAAACCCCAAGGCTCTCACCGTAGGACAAGCTTTTAGGACGCAATTCCAAACCGAAGCGTTAAATGGCTGTAACCTCAGTCAGGCTGTATTTCATGAAGAAAACATCTCTAGGATGGGAAGCAAGTGGCATAACGGTATTAGAGTGAAAAAAATAAGCATCCAGCGTAGGCTAAATCCATCCACAGCCCCGGCAAGAAGTCACAGGGATCTGGGAAACTCTCCGTCCGTCCTTCACGCGGCTGGCCTGGCGCCCTCGGGGCTCGAAACGGCRTGGGGCGCCGGCCCGAACCGTCCAGCACGGCGCGACCGTCGGCAAACGCAGCGCAGCGCTCCGGCGAGGCGGCACCGGGCCCTCCCGAGCCCGGCCAACGCGGCCCGAGGAAGGCGGTCTGGGGAGGCTGCGGAGCGAGAGCACCCCGCCAGGCGCCACGTCCCCCGCGGCAGCCTTTCCTTGCACGCGCACCCATCCCGGGTCCGTAAACTTCCAAGTTTGCGTAAAAAAGGAGCAAACGCTAAAATAAAGCAAGGCAGGGAAGCCCTGCTGTAACGGCGGCCGCGGCGGCCCGGGGCAGCCAGGSCGAAGGAGCTCCGCTCCGGCCTCCCGCGCTCCGGCCGCGGAGCTCGGCGAGGCAGCGGGAGGATCGCTGTCGCCTCTCCATCATCTTTAGCCCATCTTTATTTTTCCAGACACGCTATTTTCCAGCCCAGTGGCCTTGCTCTGTCCCTCGTGTTTTATGGCACTGATGTCTCCATTCCGGGAGGATCATTCGCAATATCGCCGCTTATTGATAGAAGCCGGCGAAATATATGGGCAGGCGAAAGGCTAGACGGATGGGCTCGTCACGGCCGGGGGCAAGGCGCCGCGCAGCCCGGCYGCCCCTCGGGAGCCGGCAATCGCCGGGCCCCGGCGGGCATCGCCCCGGCGCGGGCATCCGCACGCTCGGCCCCACCACGGGCGCCCAGGGGAGGGGCAGCGAAACGCGGTCCTGGGAGAGGAAACGCCGTTGTAAATACGAGCAGCGCATCACAGGAAGGGGGAAAACCCACGGGCTGCGGCACTGCTGTGGCTTTAAATTATACTGTAGGAGGATAAAAATAAAAGAGAGGGAGACAGAGAGAGAGACTGGGAGGAAAAAGAATTGCCATTGTTTTACCAAGCAGATGGGAAAGTTCAGGGGATCAGAAAAAGACTATTATTATCTTGACTCGACCGAGAGAAGATGGGAAAGGAAGAGGCATTTTTTTCCCCGCAGTGAGGAATGCTGTGGCAAAAGTCATCTCAGCACAGGATCGGAAGGGAACGGAGATGTCGGCTCTCCGGGAGAGCGCAGTTATCTCCAGGACTTGGGCGGAGAGTATCTCCACTACTCGCGGTTTGGCTTTTCATCCCCTTCCCTACCTTTTGCTCTGACTTCCAGCCGCTCCTCGCTCTTCTCTCCCCTGGAGAGCAGGGCCAACGCCAGGCGAGGATGCTCCGCGCGCCCGGCCAGCAGCTCTGCTCTGCAAACCCAGCCCTGGACCGAGCTCCTCCGGCCTCCCCCACGGCAAGGAAAGGGCTGGGGACYGGTGGGGCTGGGCAGCGCGGCACAGATCCATCACCACCTCCCTGGTGCRGCTCCAGCTGTGGGAATATCCCCGCCCCGGGGCCAGATGCGCCGCCAGATGTGCACRCTCCCCAGCAGCGGTGGCAGCCGTAATGGCAGCTGCGGGCACACCGCCGCGGCACCGCCAGCCGCACCAAGCCCCCCGTGCCGGCGCGAGCGTCCTCGTGGCAGCACCAGCTGCCGTGGCGGCTGCCTTGGCTCCCCAACACGGAGCTGGCTGCAGCACGGAGCCCTCTGCCCTTGCTGCTCGCTCTGCTTCTTCCTCCTGGGATGCACAGAGCTCTCCTCCCTCATGCTTGCTCCCCATCGCTTGGTGGAGACCTCAAGCCCTGCAAGCATTCCCAGGTGCCTCCAAAACCGCTCCGGGACATGGCAGACCTCACTGCCCGAACGCAGCTCCCTTCCCGCAGCAGCCTGCCCTCRCTGCAGTCTGGAAAATGCCCAGCCGCGGTCCAAAACGCGCTGGCAGACACGTGGGYGCACGCGTAGCGCGACGGATGCAYGCGGTCGCACAACYGCCCCTTCCCGCACACACCGAACCRAGTGCCGTGAACGCTCGCCCCCCTCAAACCACCCATGCGTGGGGTGCCGCCACCCAAGCCCCTGCCGTTCGGCGTGCTCCAACCACAGGGGCCCGCGCTGCGCCTCCGGCCAGTCTCACTGCTTTTCCTGCTGGCAAAACTTGCTTTTCTGCGAGCAAAACACGAGTTTTCCCCAAATCATCCGATGAGCTCTTCCTTCCTGCGAACGCACGCACACCCTCAGTCRCTCTACGCAACCAGCTGCAACGGGGGCTCCAGGCCCATTTACTGCTGCTGCTCAGCGGGCTCATACCGGGCAGCGGAGCATCCCACGGTCACCACCGCGCTGCAGCTCCTTGCCCGTACGAGCACTGTCCTCTGGCAAAGCTCCCACTACACGACTTCGGGCCGGGGAAGGTGACAGCCCAAAAGCCTGTGGCACTGGCCCGATCAGGGACAGCAAAGGCTGATTTACAAACTGGGACTGGAGGCGATGGAGCTCAGCCTGCTCTGCCAAGTCTCAGCAACTTCCTCCTACCTCGTCCCTCCCTGCAGCCGAGCTCTTCGCTGCTCCCCAGCTTCCTTCTGCTTGACTCCCATTCGCACACATTTCTCCCAAGGATATTTTGCACGTTTTCTTCCCCTCCCTCCTTCCCATGGTTTTGCCTCCTTCCGTTGCCACCTCTCCCTCTCCGCTCCTCGCGCCCCCCCGCAGGCACAGCCTCACTCGCTGCCGGCGCACGCGGAGCACCCTTCGCGCCCGCATCCTGGCCGAGCCCCCCCGGGACGCGGGAGAGGGGGCTGGCAATCTGCCCTGCCTAATCCTGYGGCTACTGACTCCTCATACACTTAATATTCACGACAGATAGAACATTTCACGGCGAATTGGACGCACATTCAACTGGAAATGGAAATTTTATGACTGTTCTCACTCGGCGCTGCAGATTACACCAGCTGAGAAAACATGGAAGCAAATGAACAACCTGTGAACTGTAAAGTATATTAATAATGAAATCACAGCCCGGGAAATGAAGGCTTTATTCTGTTTATATTCTGCTCCATTAATAGGAAGCACTCGTGCTAGCTCCACCCCATTAGCCAGCAATCTGCGCAAAGGAAGAGTGCAAGGAGGGCAGGGGGAACGGAGGCGAGGGGAGACCCGCGGGGTCCATGCTTCCCGCCAGGGCCAAGAGCACGAGCGCAGGACTCTGGATCACAGTATTTCCTCGCATTGCTTCCACCTACGGACCAGCCTGGGCAGGCAAATGTGTGGGATGTCTTTGGAGAGGGYACTCTTCCCCGTGCAACTTCTGCAAGCTGGAGGGGAGCAGATGTTACAAGGAAAGGGAGGGAGCAGAGAGCAGTGCCAGGAAGGAAAAGGGCACCAACACTGGGGAGACTGGCTYCAAAAACAACATAATCTCCCCCGCAGGGTGCCAGTGCCAAGAACAACACCCGCTTCCAGMCTCTCGGCAGAACGGCACTTTCTCCCTGTGCTATCTCCAAAGTTCCCATCACGTTCATCCTCAACCAGGTGGGTCTGSAGTATCTCCAAGGATGGCAACTCTGCAGCCTCTCTGGGCACTGAGGATGGAAAATGCTCTTAACTAATCCCCCGCTCTAAAAAGATAAGGATGCACACGCTTAAATAAGAAGCAAACTCGGGGCCTTCGGGTGAGGCCCACCACGAGGGCTGCCCCGCRCCATCCTTCCCACCTCCTCCCAGGAACCGGACGGCGCTGCAAGCCGGGAGATGAGCCAGCAAGCCCGGCCGCTCGCTGCGTGCTAACTCAAGAGCCCTCAGACTGAGAGCCGCAACGCAGACCAAGGCACCAGGCGACYGAACGAGGAAGGAAGCCCGAAAGTGCAAAGCCAACTGCAACGAGCTGGGACGGCCCTCGCTCGGACGGAGGGCAAGCAGCGAACGAGCCCAGCGCCATCGCGGGGGAGCGACCTGGGCCGACGCGAGGACGGCTTCGCCGCTCGTCCTGCCCGCCCGGCTCTGCCCTCGGACCTGGGCTGCACATCGCCCAGCACAGCCCGCGACGGCCTCGGCTTATACGCTTGCACCGCTCGGGTTTTTACAATAATACTGCAGGGGAGGCGCCGGCGAAGTTTGCCCCAAACTTAATTAGCTTGCACAGCTAGTAGGGACCGATAAAAAGTTTTAATTTGTGCGGAGACCTCTCGGATCTCAGCGGCTCCCATCCCTTGCTCTTCCTCCGCTGCCTGACGCCAGCTGCGTGCAAGGCGAGTCCCAGCAAGAGAGCGAGCCGCCGCTACCGTGCACCGCGGTCACGGCGAAACCGGGGCGGAAGACGAGAAAGCAAATCCGGGCGGCCGACACAGGCCRCGTGTTGCTTCTTGTTCCTCTTGTCCTACTGCACTAAATAAATAAAGGAAAACCTGCTTTCCGTGGCTAGCTGTGGCGCCCGTCCTGCCGGGGCGCGTGAGAAGACGGCCGCACGTCCACCCAAGCGACCGGACGAGAGGATTCCCCAGACTGCAGTAACGACTCCAGCGGAGTTTGCCTCTAGCAAGGGGGGGGAAGTGTGACATTGCAAAACTAAGTTTAGGCAATAYGCTGAAGCAGAGAGGGTTTTTTTGTTGTTGTTTTCTCTCCTTTAGAGAAAGACATTGCCTCATTTGTGGCTGGTAGGGGTCTGGCTATTTTTGTACTAAAATGCGTATTTTAAAGGCGGCTCTGCCAAATACGCAAACAAATCAGCTCCGCAGGTTCATTTCCACCATGCAAGCGATCAAAAATATCACTTATATATACATATATACATAGAAGTATATAATCTCCCATTGCTTTGAAATAGCAGGAGCAAGAAGGCATATGGGGAGGGGAAATGTGAAACACGGCTAGCCATAGACAACTGCTCAGGGCGTGATGTGTGCGAAGCGTTAACAACGTTTAGGTTAACCCTTCAAGAAATCAAACCCCGAGGCCGACGATGCAACGCTGTTGGACCCTGATCCTTCGGACYCCATCCAGGAAGGGGCGGCCTGGCTCCCTTTGGGCCGATCCCGCCCTCAGAGGAGCCGGTGGGAAGCTGTCAATGACTACATGCAGGTGGGAAGCAACAGCCTCTTAAATTTATTCTTCCGCAGCCTGAGCAGGAGTGCTCTTTTAGCTTTTCCTTCACTGCGGATCATATAGAAAACAAGTGCCTGTCTCAAAATGCTGTTTTTCCAAGAGGACTGCAAGGAATTTCAGGGTGCTCAGGACCTGGCTTGGAAGCCTTGTGACAGAGCAAGCACCAGCAGCCACGGGACCCGAGCAGAGTGGGACAAGCTTCTGCACTGYGGTGGGAAACCAGAGACTTCTACTCCTACCTCTCCCACCAAAAGACCTGGACAGACAGGCTCAGAGGCTACCAGCACTGCTGCATTTTTGACACAGTGCAAGCAAAAAGCATCAGCTGCAGACTACTTCGAAGAAACCCACGGGYACCTCTGTGCTTTCCGCTTCCCCGGCACCGGCAAGGAGCCCCGGCTCTCTTTCCCGCGCGGCCGAAAAGGAGCCGGGTCACCGGTGACCCTTTCCGCAAGGGATCTGTCCGGCACGCGCTGCTGAAGTGCGCATCAAAACCAGCGGCAGATTTACAGGTTAACAATGATTTAGTGGAGTGCACTGCCGCCAAATTAATGCTGGCTATAATGTAGTTTACCTCATTAAACAATGCACACCAAGATCCTGTCTGTTGTAAAACAATTGGTCTCTGAAGCCTAGTGTTCATCTTCCAGGGTTGCTGGGAGATAATAAATGGGTAATATTCCGGCGATAATGGTAATGGAGTCACGGCTCAGAGCTAATATTATGGCAAAGCAGTAATTATTTCAACAGTAAACAAGGGGACGGTTGAGCTGCCGACAGGATTGGAGCCTCTTGAAATGCTTCAGTTAATTTAGCTGGATCCCAGGCCAGCGAGGGGCTCCTGGAAGGAAGATGAAGTCCTCGGCTGCCGAGCGGGCCCGCTGAGCGCCCGCGGCTTTACGGCCGCAACCCTCTCGGCCACCGAAACATCGAGCCGAGAGGCGCGGCGGGCGCGCTGGCCTCCTCCGAAACCACGGGAGCCCTCCGCGGGGGACCGCGCAGCAACACAGACCCGGGAGGAGCACACAGAAAGCCCCACGCAAACCCAAAGGGGTATTTCGCCGCTAAAACGGCCGGCGGAGAGCGCGCTCTGGCTCGCGGGAGGAAGCGAGGGGCGGCGCAAGTCGATGCAGTCGCTCGGTGCGGGCTCAAAGGGAGCGATCGCGGCACGCCGAGCCCTGCGCAGGGGCGGGCGGAGGGACTTCTCCGCCCAGGGCGATTCCCCTTTGCTCCGTGCCGGCTGCACCGCAAAACCCTCCCGGCCGAGGCATTCCTAACTCCTCGGGAACCACCGCGGAACGCCCTGGGTGAACGGCTACGGCTAACGTCACGGCGTGCACCCGGCCCCCGCCGTATGTGACTTCTTCGGCAGCAACGCAGCAAGCACTGCACACAGCGCTAAACCCCTGAAGCTCCGCAGGCAGGCCAGGAAGGCTCCCGCCGAGAYGGGCGGCAGTAAGCGATAAGCTTCAAGGGCAGATCCCTGGGGCAGCCGAGAGCTGCACCCCGAGCTCCCGCGTCTCGAACAACGCCCCGTCGGAGCGGAGCCTCTCCCCAGCCGTACGAGGGGTTGCCGTGCGATCAGATTYCCAGCCCACAAAGCACGGCTCCGCGTCTGTTTGCTCGCTTTTCAATTCCTCCCTTCTGGCCTCCGTCCTCCTGCCAGCAAAGCCCGTCACGCTGGCTCGGCCAGCGCTTCCCGCCGCGCTCGGCTCGCCTCGACCCGCTCCTAGGGAGCGTTACAATCGCCTGAATTGTCGCGGCTTTGAGGGCTGAATGCGAGACACGCTTGTAAGGTGAGACGGGGCGAGAGCGACAACGGTAGCACGGGAGCCTCCTGCCAGACGTGACAACGCTCGGAGGCTCTTGCAACTTGGGTCACGGAGCGCAATCCAKGTGCACGTACATAGCGGGGAATAACAGCTCCGAGCAGTCCTTGCCTCGATTCCCCCGCCCGGCCATGCATCTCGGGCGATCCCACACCACCGCRGCGGGAGGCCGGACTGCCCTCCTCGCCAAGCCCGCCATCGGCATCCTTCCTGCTCTTCGCTGTCCCGAACAYAGCAGACGGCCTCTGCCTCTCCCCGACCCTTCCCAGGGACAGGCAGCTCTTCAAGCTGTATTATTTGCAGCCGCTTGTCCTCTTGTTTTAAGCCTTGCCAAGAGTCAGAGAGAATCGATATATCCAAATATACAGGACCTCTCCCAGAGTCCCTTCCCTGCTTTGCTGCTGAGGTATAGGCAGACGATCTCAAGAGACCTCTGCCACATTAGGCCACGATGTCTCATCTATCTTAAGTGCATATACGAGCTGTGATTACTACCGTGCCTGAGCACCTCACGTCCTGAATGTATTTATCCTCCCATCGGTCCTGAGAGACAAGGAACTGCTATTATCCCTTTTACAGAGAGGAAGCAGAGGACCACCGAGGTTAACTGAATTGATTGCACAGGATATCTGGGTCACGGCAGATTTGGGACCCTCCGAGCAGCAACCGCTCATCTGTCTTACCGCGCTCTTGCCTTTGCCTAGCTCACACGCCAAGGTAGCGCCTACCCCACAAATCCCAGCTCAAACGTGGTTTAGGCCTCCAGCTCCGCATGGGATCTAGTTTTCATCGCTCAGCCTAATCCTAAGATTAATGAGGGATTCCCAATAAAAAGACTTCTTGATCAGACCTCTTACAAGCAAATACATCATCAAGCCAAACYGTAATGCTTTCCTATGCTGGCATCCACTCTCCTAGGCCTTATACCAGAATCCACCCCACTACAGAAATAATCCAAAAGCAATTAGACAAACTCATGGCAGAAAAGTCCATCATGGGTCATGAACAGTTCAACACAACCTCTGGCTCGAGAGGTCCTTGAGTGGTGGACTGATGGCAGCTGGGGAGTCGTGCCAGTGGAAGTATCAGGGTGCACTTGCCCCGTTTTTACGCTCTTTCTGCATGCCCCTGGTCCCGTCAGAAGCAGCACAGCAGGCTAACAAGCCTTTCGGTCTGACCACAAAGCTACTGTTCTTACTTACTGTTAAGCTGTGCCTCTTCCTCCAGGGACAGAGGCTGTCAAGCCCTCATCCCTCCTGGGAGAGCCCTAGATGCCGGTAACTTCAATTYACCTGCACATTTGGTGAGTTTAAAGGGAGGCAAGATGAGTACAGTACGGATAAATACCCCCAGTTAGCTCAACGTGATCTTGTTCACTCTGCAAGAAAGACAGCTCCACTCACTTCAGCATTTTCCTGTGCCGGCAGCTCTGAAAGCTGTGCTTTTCATTAGCCAAGAAATTCCAGCATTTGTCCACGGAGACATGAAAAACAGACTGACAACATGGCAATCACCATGACAACATCAGAGTTACCCAAAAAACAAATAAAGAGCCCAGTAACTATGGAAACACCTGAGTGACCAAAACCAGACTATTAACTAGAGCATCTCTCCACAGTTTACAGATCGCATCGGCACCGCAASTCTGGGGACTATAACAAATCCGAAGCGTATGAACCAAAGAGAAGCTCATCACCTAAAGGTGCGAACACCTATACGCACGTGTGCGCACAATAATGCACGCACACTGAAAATTAATGCATGCACCAGCTTAGGGAGCCACTTACACGGAGGCCCGAACGTCCCCGTGAACACATACTGACATGCAGAACTTGTGCAACTGCCGGCTTTCGCAGTACGCCAGGGCGACTGGCAGGAAAGCAAACACCCATGGGACCCCGTGGGCTCCCCAGAGAGGGCAGCACAGGAGAGTCAGCCTGCCCACGCCTTAGGGACGTGTGCCATCAACCCCAGCCGCAGTCCGGTGCAGATCATTACGAGATGCTCCGGCACTTCTCTGATTTTCCGCGCCCTCCAAAGAGAGAGGCGTGACACCTGGSAGCTTCGGTGTAGCAGCACAACTGCCTGGGCTTTCTGTTTGATTCCAGCTGTATTCTGTGCTCTGTCCCCAACCTTCACATGACTTTCATAATTCACACACTGCAAGATCTACTGCTGAAAATAGGCAGCTGACAGCCTCTCCGACCACAGCGGCCAAGTCCTCCAACAACAAACAGATCGTCTTGAAAAAGGCTACTGCTCCCAGGCTGGACATTACACCTTGATCCYGATTATATCTGCCCTTCTCTCTTTCTCTGCCCTCCTTCCTCCTCCCTTCCCCCTGCTGAGAAAGCCTCTCTTGACTGTGATCCTAACGGTGCTGGCATCTCATGGGCCTCTGAAGCCAGTACACACAGCACAGTCCAGGCAGACTGGGTGACGGAGTCAGCCCATCGGATGCCAAAGCTYGGCTTCCCGACATGGTGTCGGTGATCCGCATTTTGAAGCGGCGGTGCTTGCCAGCTCTGGTGGAAGTCAAGCTGCCAGCTGGTGCTCCCAAGCCCAGTTTCACAGCTATGACTTCCCAAGAGAGCCACCACGTGGTTAAACCTCCTCCCCTGAGACAGAGAAAAACGTGACTGCACCAACTCCCCTTCCTGTTCCACTTGAGCCTGTTTGGTCGGATTAACCAGAGATGCCATGGGTTAGAGCTGCAGTATTACTAGCAGAAGAAATAAACAGAGAGGGATGAGGCAAAGGGGCAGAAGATGTGCTACAGCAGGAGATCTTGGCTAGATTGGTCAGAGATTCACAAAACTCTTCTCCAGAGCTGTTCCCTATCAGCATCCTACTTTTGTCTGTGGCACAAGGATGAGGATGGGCACAGGTATGGCCAGCTGCTCGGCAAGCCTCTGAGCGGTCAGGGAGGCACAGACGGGGCAGAGCTCCTGTCGCTCACCGGCAGCCAGCTCACTTGACCAGGGCTGCACCTTGAGTTAGACAGTGCAGATACTCTCCCCTCCCATTTGTGGGTAACTTTCAGTTCCAGAAGAGAAAAGAACCTCAAAAACAGGCTCAGTGGTTCCAGTAACAYGGCTACACCGCCAGGGATGAAAGTTCAGAAGAACTGATCAGACCGAGGTGCTGACTACTTATTACACTGGGCCAGACCAACGCAAGAGGCTAGAAATCAAGAACAGGAGGTGGCTAGGAAGACAGCCTGAAGTGAGACGGGTTGCTGGGAACCTGGGCTGCTCCAGGTACAAATCCACCGCGGGCCCTGACTGCACGCTCCCCAGATGAGCACACTCTCATCTTTGCWCCATTTCCCATCAAAAGCCACACAGTGGACACAGCTGCCAAGAAAATAATGCAGCTCATGAGTGACTCTGCACAGAGGAGCACTTGTCACTGTAAGCGTGGGGACCAGCTCCTTCAGCTGCCATTTCTGCCTATTCCCTCACAAATAACGCTGTCAGTGCCTCTCCCCAAGGACACTAGTGAGAACTGCTTACTCACCCACTACARAAACCTTTAAATTACACATCAGCTTTACCTTAACCACTTCCCTCTGGTCCCCTTTCTCTACYGCTCCAAGTGAGACAGAGGAAGACAGCACGAAGGAACGGGCAGGGGCTTGCTCAAGACTTCTCTGGGAATGAATGGCGAGGCAGACCCAGAACCAAGTCTGGCCAAGAAACAGGGCCAACACTTAGCCCCCCTTCCACAATTGCGAGAGGGCATCGTGGGTCTTCGTATTAYAGTACATCCCAGTGGGGACAGGGTTACTGTCTGAGCAGCTGCTACGGCACCTCAGTGCACCTAGCCCTGGCTCTTAATTCAGTTCCCAGCGCTTYGTCTCTTATGTACTCCGAATGCATAACTGACAACTGGACGTCCCATTTGGTGGCTGTGGCAGACCCAGAGAGAGAAGMCGAGGAGCTGGGTATGCAGACAGGTGGGTAGTGAAGTTGTCTCAGTCCACCTCTGGGCTCAGCACCCTCCAGCAGCAGGAGGCCAGAATGAAGCAAAACTACGCGAAGATTTGTTCTATTTGAGTTTTGAAAGCAGAATGCCTAATCATGGCCAAAATCAGGTAAGAGCTGCTGTTGCAAATTACACAGCACCACAGGTAATTTCTGATTAGCTTGCTCTTCCTCTCTTGGTGCATCCTCAGTTTCCATAGCAGCTAAGACCTAAGTAAAATGGAAACATCTGGTTCAAGCRCAGGTAAAGATTCCCTGGGGAAAGAAACCTGCCGGATGGCAGCAAACACAGAAAAAAAAAGAAAACTCTTTCACTGGAAGACAGAAGTATTGTAAGTGAGAAGTCTGGTTGGGGGAGGATGGATGGCATGCAGGAGAACACGGCAAAGGGAATCAAAGTAAGAGAGAAGGGTTCTGGGGGGGGGGAGGGATGGGGGAAGAAGAGGAGGGCCTATGTGCAAAACAAGAAGCATTTGATAAAGAGAAGGTGAGGAGCTTGAGCAAGACAAAAAACACAGTTAGGGTAGACGAGTGGAAGAGGAGAAAGGAAAAGAGGACTTCGAAGTGGGARCAAATGGCCTGGCTTGATCATAAATACTGCCTGATGGTGACAGATAGAGTGACAGCAACTTTGACCCCATTCCCTGGCACTCGGTGCGGGGGGAGCACGCAGATCTGTGCCTTGTACTTTCTCACTTGTCGGCGCGCAGAGGCTGACCAGAGGCCTCCCTCTCAGAGGCGAGACCACCGTCGGCTGATGGGGCAGCAGGCGTGCAGGGGCACGGGCATTTCAGAGGCACGTGTCACAGGAAGAGACCGAGATGCCACTGTCTCGGCTTGCGCTCGCGGCATGGCCCATGGGGAGTGATGGATTTGGCTCTCTAGTTTGCTACAAAGTAGGCAGATCGGAAAAATCAATGGAGCAGCACTAAGACACTGCAGTGATCATCAGGCAGCTGCATAAAGATAGCAGAGACGGTGCCGTCCATCACTGCTGCCGTTGCATCTTCCCCTTCGGCTGCCAGGCAGCCCGGCCTTGGGGGCCCGAGCAGTTGTCTGGGACAGCAGCGCAAACTACTAAGGCCTCAAGGCAAAAAYGCATGAGGTTGAACAGGAGCACTTTGCTCGGCGAGTCGTGCACAGGCTGGGAGGCGAGCAACGTGTCAAGTAGAGGATCCTATCTTGGCCTGGCACTGCCCTTTGGCTGGATGCCCAAAGCCCCCAGATCCCACCCTCAGCTCATCAGTGAGAACCTCACAGCGATCCAGGAGCTACAGGACAGCAAAACTCAGAACTGCAGGAAAACATCTGGGAAAGGATTTGGAAATGATATGCTCCTGGCCTGGCACGTACATGAATGCACTTCCAGYAGTCACCGTCCCCCCTACAGAGTCACACTTACGTATTTCTGCTCAGTTTTTGCTTACCAGTTAACAACAGGTACCAATTTAAGCCACATGCTTAGCGCCTTCGCTTGCAACTCTTGATTTTCTCTGCTATTTCCAGTCCCTCTTTGAAGCAAAACGAGACATTCCAAGAAAACTTTTCAAATCACCCTGAAACTGGCTCTTGGTAGAGGTTCTGTACACAAATAACAACAACAGCGGCTCCAGCAAACTGCAACACTCTTGTGACTCCAAGTGACATATTTGATCCCTGATCAAATCCAAACCCAACCCTAAACTTGGTACCTCCTGCCAGTCCTCCACAAAAGCAAAACCAAACTCTGCTTTCTTAGCTCTACCTCCTGCTCTGAATACACAGTTTAAGCAGTTCGTTTGCACCAACAGAATTTCATCACGGGGCAGATGACATCTCCTCTCCCATGCCATCAGGCAGAGGTGCAAATATACCACAACCACAGTCCTCGACTCCTGCCTGAAGCCACCTTTTTTTTAGTGCATGCCACCGTTGCTTTACGAACTGAAATACCAGGTGAACCAGCCAAGCATATTTCCCCAGCTGCTCACAAATGGCACTCTGCCCTTCCCGGAATATTTCTGGTAACATTTGTCTCCCTTACCTTTGGGTGAGATGTGTCTCCAGGTGATTGTTGGATCTGGCCTGCCCGTGGCTATGCAGGTGAGGCTGACGTTGCCACCTTCATTGATGGAGATATCAGAAGAGATCTCGGTAATTTTCGGAGATACTGTAACGACACACAAAGGGAAGTGAAAATGCAGCCGGTTCTGATGTGACTTAATTCTCAAAGTGTAGGGAAGGAGGATGACTTTCCTTCATCCTTCTAGCTCTACCAAGCCAGCAGGAGCCCACCAGCCTTAWCTGACTTGGCAGTAAAACACAGCGGAAAGAGGGAGGGCAGAGGAGACAGGGCTGAAGCAGGAAGAAATTGCACGCACAGGGGTTCAGTCACTTTAGGAAGGCTTGAGATCCTCTATTAGTGCATCTATGATGCGAGAGAAGGTACTTCTCTCTCCACATGCTTCTAGTACTTATCCTATCCCCTCAATCCATGACAAACTCTTTCCAGTAGAGCTACCTTCTCATGGGAAAACTCCCTCCTTTCTCAAACCTCCCAAGCAAAACAGCTGGAGCTGATGCAACAAGATCATGCAAAGCACACACTTGGCTTGCAGCTCTTTCGGCAGATGTGCAGGTTCTACGTCATGCCTACAGAGCCCAAGAGGGTACCGTGAGGAGCTGTCACTGAAGATGACAAGCCTGCTTAGGAGTCTCCAAGATCTACTACTCTGCCAGGGAAGGGCTATTCAGCTGGGGTGAAAGCCATCCTGCTCGCACTGCAGCTGCCATCATGAATGTCCGGGGCTGGGGGAGGGAAAAGGGGTRGCTGGCTGACCCCCACATTCAGAGCAAGAGAGGAGACGCACGCACGAAAGATAGGGGAGCCTGAGGAGAGGGAAGGGACCGAGAACAAACTGGGAGCCCTCAGTTCCCACCGCTGCCACAGTGGGAACGGTGGCCACCATGAGGAGGTCATGATGTGGCTGGCGGGGAGGGTTAGGGTTAGGGATTTGTACAAGCTCAGACAGGACAGCAGGGCTGCAGGACAAAAATGATCAGGTGGTGTTATGAGCCTGCACCTGCAGACCACAATAAAGGCCATCACCTTCCTTGCTTAGTTTTTTTCAGGCCCCTCTCCAGAGCCTAACAGAGGATTCACACCCTGCTGCGGTGCTCTGCAGGATAGGTACAACTCCCTTGCAAAGGCTCCTGCTCCCTCTACCGTTCAGTGACCCTCTTGAGGCTCTAGCTCGCGCCAACACCGACCACGGTCTACACCATTCCTACCACTCTTACTCCTGACTCGCACCCCGCTCTGCCAAGCACCCCTTCCCTGCTTCCCCTCCAGCCGCGGGCCCGGGGACTAGCTGGCACGCACGCAAGCCTTCCCAGGGGCTCGGCTGAGCGCAGAACGACTGCAATGGCCTTGCACGCATTGCCTCTGCTGTGCAGGTAAGTAATTTATTGATCCGTAAAGCACTCCAAGACGCTCTGGAAGGGATTATGTCATGCCAGTGCCACGCAATAAAATAAAAAATGATGGATTTTTTGTGAACATGAGGGTGATTTAGGGTTTGTAGTTGGAAGTGTAGTTAAAGTACATTTTAAGTGGAAATCAAGGTGGGTAATGAATTATTCTCTGTTTTGAAGGGCTTCTGGGAGTTCATTTTTTTGCTGCTCTGGGCGCAACAGCTAATCTGCTAATCATGCACCAGAGGATGACTGCGGATCAGACATTCCCAGAACAGTAGGGGCTCTGGGGCAGGACAGCGTAGGGCAAGAAGAAGACACTGAAGGAATCATGTTTCTATTAATATGCATCAGGATCATTAAGCCCAGTATGAGGGGACGGTACGCGCCTCTTGGGACTAACAGCCTGCATGCTGGGAGATGCTCTGCCAACAGAAGGAGATGCAACTAATTACGACTGCGCTACAACTGCCCCACCACGTCCCCGGGCAGATCAGGATCACTACCTCAGCAACGTGCGTGCACTTTTGAAAAGACGCGCTCATGCRAAGGAGCCCACGGTCTCAATAACTGGAACGGCCACGGAAGCGCCACTGCTGCCGTTTTACGGAGGCGGAAGGAGACAAACGCCTTGCCCCAAAGTACCAGGCAGAAGCGATAGYTGGCTTGAGCCGCGTGTCCCGACAAAGCTTGGAGGCCATCTATCATCTTCGGCGCAACACTCCCTAATTCAAAGCGGAACCTCCGTGACGCTTTTAATTAATGAATCCATGTCATTCAAACTTCACTTGTTTTGTAGAGCTTGCTGAGCCTTAACAAGTAAATGCAGGTGTGAAGACTTTGCCTTACGACTCTGTTATAACATAAAAGGATTTGCATCAACATAGGTGAGACAGACAAAAATTTGTCATCAAATTAACTGACCGTATTTTGAAACATAATTAAAATGAATAAAGCTTTGATTTCTGCTTTTCCTGAAATGTGAGCGTCACATCCTCCTCCTCAGCAGTGTTCCCGCGCTGACATTTCTGYGGAGGTTTTAATTTTGTTCAGATTGGGCAGGGGAGGAAAGATTATTGGGTTCTTTTTTGGCTGGGCAATGGAAGATGTTGCAATTCTGTCTGAAAAGCACTTAAGTGACTTGAGCCACCGGGACACCAGTGGGCAAAAAGCCCACCCTGCCTGGGTAATCTCAGGACATACTTGGGCAGAGACTGTTGGTCTCGAGCAATTTACTTCAGCCCACAGCAGATGAGAAGAGGCAGAGGGGAGGCTGGAATGGCTGGGAAGTAAATGAGAGCGACAACGTGAGCAAAGTCTTTAGCTAACCCTTAAATTAAATGTGCACTGGTAGGATTTAACACGACAGTTATTGTATGCTAATTAAATGTTTGAATAATTAACCACATGAACTATTTAAAATGCCTTTCTCGAGACTTAACAGGTATATTATAAGGCTTTTACTACACTAGGGAGAAAAACCTTAATAAACAAGTGATCGCAAATATATATTCAATATGACTTAACTGTCGACAGCGCTCCCACCCCATCTGCATTAAAATGCTTTATCCAGTAGTTGACAGTTATACGGCGATGGGGCAGAGAAAAAATTTCTTATGCTGAACGCAGGGCGCAGATGGAGCTGTGCCCCAGTGGGAATGAATAAATAAATAAAGCTAAATAAATGCAGGCTTCCCAGGCGGGAACGCTCTCCTTGCGGGCAGTCCTTTTGTGTTCAGCATCTCTCTTGCTCAGAAGTGATTAAACATGGCAGTGTTGGCCAAGCTGCTCCAGTGACACAGTGCAGATTTCCCCAGAGATGGGCTGCTGTTTTATCGATCTGATTTTTTTTCCTTTTTTTTCTTTTCTTTTTTCGGCTATGAAGTCGGGAAAGGCCTTTGCACCGTTCTGAACTATCTCAGCCCTCCGCAGGTGCCCAGGGCATGCCCTGGGTTTGTCCAGGCTTGCAATTCACTTGCGCGCGCACAGTCCCTGGATCAGAAGCATTTAGCCAAACCTCACAGTGCATTACACRTTCTCGTGTTTCAATCAGGTGCGGTACATCTTTACAGACCCCAGCACATGCACTCGCCTAGGCAGACGTATTCCCTGCCTCCTGCTGCGCACGTGCACACCCTCATGCCRCTGACACAGGC
Organism: Rhea americana; assembly: GCF_003343005.1. Classification (NCBI taxonomy): domain Eukaryota; kingdom Metazoa; phylum Chordata; class Aves; order Rheiformes; family Rheidae; genus Rhea; species Rhea americana. The sequence goes on along the minus strand of NW_028186623.1, from coordinate 1,697,827 downwards.
CACGTGCCTGCTGTGCTCTCAGCTCCAAGCTCTGACCCAGGAGCCACCACCGCGGCCCTCACGGCTGTGCAAAAGCTCTCGCACGCCYCGTGCGCGGTTGCACCACGGCAGCGGAGCACAGCGCTGCACGCAGCTCTCGGCRCAGAGGTGCACGCTCCTCGGGTGCRTGCATGCTCTCGTGCCGCAGCAGAGCCCCACCGCCACGCTGCTCCTCGCACCTTCCGAGCTGCCTTTCAGACGACAGCCACTCCGGAGCATTAGCTGGGTGACTGATGCCTTCTCTGATTACTCCTCTAGCCTGTTTTTWTAGCTCTTCCCTATTTGCATAAACATCTCCAGCTCTGCCTCCTCGTTCTAGCCACCTCGGCTCCTATCATCATTATCTCCCCACCCATCCTCCCCGGCTGGTGAGCGCGAGGGCTGTGCTGCTCACGTCGTGCCTTCCCCCTGACATTACGCGGCCGCCCACTTCTCCTGCCGCACCTCCTGGCCCGGCGGCCAGCTCTCCCTGCAGCGGCCAGCTCCCACCGACTGCAGAGAGCGAGCAGAGCCACGCAGGAGCTCAGCCGAGACGTGAGGAGGCCCCCAAATAAGAGGAGAGCGGCCTGGCCACAGAGTTACGGGAAAACCCCCCTCTGACCGACCTCACCAGCCATYGGTGAATGGGACAACCATGCAGTTGTCTACCTGTGCTCTTGACACAAGAGACACTCTGCTTTCTGAGCTGGCGTGTTTCATGGGATGGTGGCACAGAGCACGCCTTAGATTGGYGCCTCCAGGGGAAGGCCCCCACAGYAYGGGGCACTGGAGAGAAGAGGAYRCTTCGGTCACGCACTGGTTGGGGAAGGAAGGTGTGCTTGCAAGAAAGAACTGCATTTGTTCGCTCAATCATCTCRCTTCTATCCAAGCCCTTCTGCAGACTGAGCCGCAGCCTCCCTGCGTCTCCAGTCTGTGCACGGGGATACCAGAGCTTCCCTGTCCGTGCCTGAGGGAGAACACGTTCCAGATGTGCTCGAAGACTTGTACGGGAGCCAAGCAAGCGCCACAGAAACACACGTAYGCCCTTTCTAAACCTGCAAATCGTTTCTCGTGTCGGAGTTGGGCAGAACTGGTTTGTGACAGCCTGCGGCAGCTGTGCAGCGGGCTTGACGAAAACTCCAGCACCACCACCAACCAAGCGCTCTGAAGAGCCCCCAGGAAAGCACCTTGCGCTATCCAGGACTCGCGGTCCACGCGGCAGCCTGCGAGCGAGACGGGCTGTCCCCGTCAGACTCGCACCGTGTTGCTTCCCCCTCATAAAACATGCAAACCTCCATCTTCCAGCATGAGCAACATCTGCTCCAGATCAAAGGAAACAACAAAGAACAGCTATAAAGCCTCTCGAAGAAAGGAAAAGGGGGGAGAGGCACGCTTGCGTTCGGCAGGCAATCTATGATGTGCACTGGCAGCTTCCCGAACACCGCGCTGGCATAGTTCCCGCTTCTAGTAACTCTCTCTTACAGTTGTCACCTGCAAGACACCTCCGTGTTTTACAGAGCCCTACAA